>NW_022995750.1:2649286-3090259 GCF_900245975.1 Drosophila guanche | reverse complement strand
CCCTGCCTGCAGACCCCACCGCCCCAAAGGGGGGGGGGGCCGCCACAACGCCAACACCACCTCCCCCCCCATTCCTCAGGCCTTGGTCCGCCGCCAAAACCCCCCCCCCCCCCCCCCCCCCCAAGTTACCCTTGCTGCAAGAGCTAATTAAAGCGCGCACGCGTGTGTGATATGCCACGCCAGATGTTGTTGATGCTTGTAGATGTCTCAAGACCCCAAACAGCAGAAGCAGCAGCAAACAGAAGCAGAAGGAAGCAGCAACAGCAAACGTAAGCATAAAAGAAGGGTGTGCGCTGAGAGTAGACACAGGAGACACCCTGAAAGACTAAGATATTAGGAATGTGCTTATATTTATGTGTTGCTTAAGTACAGTTGCTCTTGTAATTGAATTTTGTTTGATATTTCTATACAAAATACACTTTTACATTTTGACAAAAAGATAATCTATCCCTTCTTAAATATGTATCATTTAACTGTATATTTGGGAAATAGTTATCCGATTTGTATCATATTGTTAAGCTATATTTTTAGATTATCCGATGTACGAGTATAAACATTTCAGGTCTCAGAACTTTAAAACTTTACAACAGACTCCTTTTTTAAAAATGTATCGCTAATTGTTAAATGCTACTCTTCCTAAATTCAACAAACATCTTCCCATTAACAGGGTATCAAATGCTACATGTCTTAGGGTAAGCCCGTAGGAGAAGCAGTGGCAGTCAGCAGAGTCAGGCACCAGAAACAGAATCCATGCCTCCCTGCGCTTTATTCTAATCTCAACCGCAACATGTTTTAAATTTAGCATAACATTCAGAGGCACAAGCACAAGACAGGGAAGTGGCATGGACACGGGCTCTCCCTCTCTCACTCTCTCTCTCGCTTCGTGGCTCGCTGGAATGGGATGGAGGCTTCTCTCTATGGTTCGTGTGGCAACTTTATGCAAAGGTCGCCTCATCAACAACATCTTGGGGACCTTTCGAGCCTGGGGAATGGAGTATTGGGAGAGGAATCTAGAGTGAAGCCTGGGTCTGGAGTAGGGGAACTGTCTAACCGCGGGGTATTTGAATTGCGCGAAGAAGGCAGCAGAGTGCCTCGCGTGGCATTGAGTGTTGTGTTTTGATTTGATTTTTGTCGCCGCCGCCGCCGACGACGCCATCAAAAAGGTAAACAACAAGAGATTTTTCCCTCTCTTTGTACGTCTTTTTGTTTTTGTTTTTTCTAAGGCTACTAAAAAGTGTAAGCAATATTCTAGTATAAAAAGTACTTGAAATATAAAATAATTTTTGATGGAATGGTTAAATGTAGGTCGAAAATACATCTTATTTGCAGAATATTTATTTTTCCTTTTCAAATTACTTGGAAGAAATATACTATGAAGATAGAACAAATAATTGTTGTTGTCTTCTAAGGACTCTCAACCATTAGGAATAAATTCAGATGACAGTTTTCTTTGACTTTTTGAGTTAAGCTTTAATGTAAGGATAACAATAAAAGTGGCAGAATACGAGTAGGTAGCAGTTTCCTGTTTACTATAAATATTTTACCCTGATTTAATAGATAACATTAAACAAGACAAATGCAAAGAGAAACATGAGGTGAACCCACCCGTACAAGCCATTAGCATATCGTAATCGAGCTACTAAATCATACGAATTTCCACTATTTCCATTACTCCATGCCGCTGGAGTATTCAAATTTCGTTGGAAATATGCTGCTGGATGATATCTTGCTGATGATTTTTCCACATTTAGATGAATGTTTCAAGTTCCACCCCGATGGCAGACGATGCATAAATTTGCAGCCATTTATACCCCATGGGGGGCAAAGGCACGCGGCACTGCTGTTGCTGCCGTAGCGGTTGTTGTAATGATTTCCCAATGATTTTTATTAATAAATGAATGCAATGCAAAATTTGAAATTTGAACAATAATATTCTCAACTATGCAATTTTTCAGTGTTCGAAAGATAAAGTTTGGCCATCGAATGGGAAATCAAAAATGCATTCAAATGGAAAATAACGGTATGAAGGGAACGGAACAGCTCTCAATATGGAATTTCATATGCAATATGCAATTTTTGAACACACAAAGAGACACTTTAGAAATGAATAAAAATATGCGAGAGAGTACGTTTAAACATATTCTGAAATTTCCATGCAATAAAACGCAGGAAATACACTATAGAATATCGAGAGCAGCTTCTACCTTGAGTAGTGTAAGGACATCATTAGATGGTGTTTCAGATGAGCCTGAAAGGGAATATTGATTGAAGAGTAGGGAATGCATTTAATGCTAAGAAAAATAATGCAGGAATGATGTAAAAATATTGATGAATATATGCAGTAGATTCAAGTGTAAGTAGATAAGTAGTAAGGGTCTTATTTATGAAGTTATTTATCAACTGAACCAGATCAGAATTAAGTGGAACATTTTTATTAACGACATCAAAAACTTAGATGTTGGTTGAAATAGTCTCTAAATATATGATGACTGATAAGAGTATGGGGGGAATAGTTAGTTTGGAATAGTATGATTGATTGGTATCAAATCCTACAAAGAACACCCCATAGAGTGTAGACATTAAATAAATACTTTCCCTACTTTTTCCACACTCAATTGGAGAACCATTTGCCCTGGGAAATTCCCCTTTGATTCTCTTTTGATGAAGTAATTCAATGTTGAAACAATTTCTAGCCATAAAGTGACATACGATACGAGTATATGCAAATCTATAATCCTTTTCATTGACACAAAGGGGGAAAGGGCATCCATCGCGTCCTCTGTGCTGTATAATCCTAGTCGTAAACAATCTCCATTCCGCTATTATTGTTAACCAAAAACTGGCAAAACATAAAAAGTGTTTGCCGAGCTGCATAAAATCCATAAAAATGTTTAAATAAAAAAATCTAGAAAAACACGCTACGTGCAACATGCGGGGGTACACAATATTGGCGTATGTTTTTGGAGCAGCAAAAAACGGGAATGTATATTGTATGTATACTACATACATACAAATATGCACATACATATGTACATATATGTATGTAGAGTGTAACCCTCAGATATTGGGGGTGTTCTTTTTGTTTTTTTTTTACGGCCAATTGTTTTGTTGATTACCATTTTCGGGTTTTTTTGCTGCGTTAAATAAATTGCACTGTGAAAAGTGCAGGGAAATAGTTAAGAGATTGATTTAGTGCTGCCTGGCGGCAGTGCCTCCACCCCCTTGGTCCTGCCTGGAGGGAAATAAAGAGTTGCAAACGAAAATTGATTTCAAATTGAGAAATTGGGAACTTGAATTGGGTCGTGGGAGGGTGGTGGGATGTGCCCCCTCCTCTCAACATGGAGTGGGGCATTCCCCATGAATGAATTAAGCTGGAAATTTATTAACAATGATCGGGAGGTGGGTAAAGGAGTACGATTTTCCACTTATTCTGTCTATGGCTTTGACATGCAAACATTTTTGTGGCTATTTTTGTGGGGAAATGAAAATGATTAGAGAAGAGGATGAGGATGAGGAGACACAGGGGGTTTTTGGTTGATTGGAAATTTGCATTTTCTGGGTATATTTTTGGCCAAAAATTGTTGGCTAAATATAGTAGAGTGCTTTGCCATTTGAGCCTGAAATCTATTGTATATCTATGGGTACCATCCAATGTATTCATTGGAGAATGAATCTTAAATGTCTCTCTGGTGTTTACCCAAAGTTTTGGCATTAGTTCCGAGGTGTCTCTGGCTATTACCAGTGCAGTCTTTAAGCCATTTTCTAAGCTCAGAGAACTTTTTGGTTTACATAAAACTTGTCTCGGGTTTGCCTTAAATACTTGATGACTTTTCTTAGGCCGCCGCACTCTGCCGCCTGCCACGCTCCATAGATCTGTGGAGCTGCGTGGCACTTGAGCCGCAAAGCGGCCATTAGGCGACTGATGTAGACAGATGCCAGAGCGACAGCGACACGCAGCAGAGGGAGCGGGGAAAAAGCGCGTGGTACAGGGAAAAGGCCGTTCAAGGAAGTAGGAGTAACTAACGGCATGCAAACTATCTTGCCACTCAGTCGAGCAGCAGAGGGGGGTGGAGGCAGAGAAGCATCATCCACTTGAGTTATGCTAGAAACTGTAGGTGCAGAGGCAGCAGGGGGAGATGGTAATGGAGATGCGCACCGAGGAGTTGCAAGATGAAGATAAAGAGTAGAGAGAGTGTTGTAATATGAAAGGCAGAGGGAGATGTTGCAAGATGAAGCTGCTTTCAAATGAAGATGTAGAAAAGTGGCAGACATAAAGACAAAGAACATGCCAATTGTTGCCTCTCTGCACAGTAGGCAAAAACATATTTTCTCTCCTTCCTTCCAATTAGCCAAAAGGTCATTGTAACATTTAACCTGAGGATAACCTGCTGATATTAACCATTAAGTATTTTCCTATGCAATTTTCCAAGCAATTGGCAACCTCACGTACAGCCTCTTAAATACTTAGATGTGGCACGCGGCAAAATGTCTTGCTATTTTTAATCACATGAAAATTGCGCTAAATCATTTTCTAATTGCCTCCTGTGTCATAAACAGTGACTCTCCAATGACTTTGTGACCCCCAACACCCAGCACACCCGAAAATGATGCCCCCAAAAGATGTTGAGCCATACGTGTATCTGTATCTTCAGTGTCTATCTAAGAGCGAGGCACCCGCACACGTGTCAATAAGAGGAAGAAGTCACTGCGTGTGCAGTGTGTTGAAGAAGAAACAGAAGAATTAGTATCTTTAAAGGTACACTTTGTTAGACAAATAACAAATATCCAACGAAGTAGTGTCTGGAAAATAGCTAGCTGAAAAAAAACGAAATGTATCTTAAAGGAAGGTAAAGATGAAAGGGAAGTAATTTTATCGGATACCAACGAAGTTACCAGAAATAGTACTGTAGTATATGTAGTAGTAGTATATGTAAAAGATTGAGCTTCTTGTTACGACGTACAGCAAGAGTATTAACTGCTCGACTTTCGATGTAAGGGAAAAGCTTCTTTTCAAGAGTCATGTTTGCATATATTGTGTGTATGCCCGGGAGCAGCAGTACAGCAGCAGCAACAGAAGCAGACTGTGTGCTAATTATCCTCAAAATTTTGGGTATTTCATGCTATTCGCCTACATGCTAATCCTCTCAGTTTACTCTCCCTGGACTCTTTGGCCTCTCTGGTGGGCGGCCAACCAAAGTGTCTCCTCTCGGACAGCTTCAGGACAACACATTGTGGGACTTTTGGGGCCCATAATATTGGCATGAGATGTGAACGCTTGAATGGGCCATTAGCTTCCAATTAGTTATTGTTAATTTGTCGTTTTCCACAGGAGCAGAAGCAGGACAGGGGAATGTGGCATGCAGATCCTTGTGGTGGCAAGTGTTGCATCTAAAGGGAGTGCGAGGGCGAGAGATGATTGTGCATAAGGGGGATACAATATTAATTATGGTTTGATGGCATGTGATGGTACGTTTTCCCCTTGACTCCTGCTCCCTGGTGCCACGCCTATCCATTGAGTAGTTTCATAATTGCTTTCCTTATGAATTTTGATTGTGTTTTGCAGGAAAGCCAAGGACAAATATATTATGTGAGTGTGGAGAAAGCAGACGGATGTGAATGATATGAGGGGACGTGAGAGATTTTTGGGGCGAAGAAAGCAAGGAAATAAAAGGAACTTTGATACAGAAAGCTGATTTATTATTTTAAAATAAATTGTATGAAACTAGGATGGAAATGGCTCTACATAGATCAATGCATTTGGATAATGTCCTCTATATATGACATTTTCCGGAGCAAATGGGACAGAAAACAGGTCTGAGACTTTGGCAGCAGTTCTATGCAGCAGAGTGTTGCACTCTTCCTCTAGCCATTACCTTTTCCGCCTAAATTGCCACACTGTCAGAGCTGAAGACAACCCTTACTTTTAGCGAACAAGAGCGATGGCGACATGGTAGATGTTTTGTTTATTTTAGAATCCACGCGCTCGCGGCAAGTGCAGCGCGTAAATGTGGCATCGCATCGACATCAGGCAGCAATAGAAGCGGCAACAGCATGGCACGTATTTCCCCAACCTGCAGCAAAGTGGAGGAGTCACTGCCACTGCCGCAAGGGGCTAAAGGGTTGAAGCAACATCATCATAGAGGAGGAAACTGCATAAATAACAACACGAGAGAGAGAGAGAGAGAGAGGAGAAGTACCACAAAAGAACGACAAAGTTGCCGCAGCGGTGGCAGCAGGGACTATCCCTCTGACGACGATGATGATGATGTTGATTATGTTGCAGGGGCAACATCCATGATCCCCGGCACTAAACGACCCTTGCAGCACTCCTGATTGGGAAACAGTTTGTGGCATGATTGATGCGTTGTGTATGCGTGTGATGTGTGGCTTCAATCAAATATAAAACTGATTTTAAACTGAAGGAAAATGGTTTAGAAAACTTTCGAGTTTTTCCTTTGCTTGTGCAGCGATGTTTACTTGTATTTTCCACGACTTTTCTTGGTTGAAAAATGTCATCCTCCTCGACTTTTGCTTGTTGAAAAATTGCATTTTAATTAAAAAACAGCTCAAGTGCACTTAAGTGTTGTGCTGTCGCTATGTTCTTCCATAGCCACGTCAACAATCGTACAGGGAAAAGCAGGAAAAAAAAGCTGAAACAACACGGGAAACAGTGACTGCAAGTGCACCGTGCAACACCCACACACGCATGTAGTCCATGCAACAATGACAGCAGCAGCAACAATGACAACAACAAGAACAACACGAACAACAATGAATGAACGGGAAAACGCCCAACAACAATTAAGACAACAATACAAGAGAGTCTCGAAGTCCCGAAGTGTAAGAAAAAAGAGCAGCAAAAAGGGGAAAAATTATAAAATATTTACGAAATAAATATTAAAAAAAAAAAAGACGAATTGTGAATGCACTTTAAATGGTAAGCAGTGAGGGAGGATATGAGGATTATTGATTTTAGGTGTATGAATAGTAGATTTAATGTGGATAGAATGTGACTTTCACCCACCGCAAAGCCAATGGACTCTTGCGACCCTTTGGACTACCTCCAAGACGTTGCATTGCAAATAAGCAACGAAATTTATATCATTTTTCGCCGATTTACAAAGGGAGCGCTATGCTGCCTTTGCTTGGTGTACCTGCCAGTAGATGTGAGAATGAGAGTCCTCCCGCTTGACTTACTATTACCGGCAGAGCCAGAGCCGTGTATCTGTGAGATACATTTATGAGAAGATGAGCAAAGGAGATGCAATGCGCTTCCTTTGTGGCACTTGCAACCTGCAACCTGATAAGCTGCTTCTGTTTGGGCGGTGTGTGTGCACTGCCTGCAGGAAACAGGATATGACATATTTTATAATGCGTAACAGATGCGCGCAACATTTCGAGGCATCATGCTTTCCACTGCCTTTCCCCCTTTGCCATGGATATAACAATTTAATTTCATTTTTATCCTCATAAAGCGGAGTGCCTTTCCTGCCTGCAGCTGCCTTTGACGTAATTATGAAAATATTTTGAAGGAATTGGTACAAAATCATTTGCATAGCTCCTCGGAACAGAAAAACCAAAAAACAAGTAGACTAAAAAAATGATCCTAAAATGGAATTTGAATTTGAAAAATGTATAATTATCACGTGTACCACGGGGAAAAAACGTGCCATAATAATAACAAAATTGTTAATTGAATGCAAATGCGGATGGAGACAGCTTAATAAATTAATTATTCAACAGCCAAAAGTGCTCTTACATCTTGAGGGCATTGTGGCTTATTCCCACCTATAATGTAAGGAATAAATTTGCGGAGTCTAAAATCTAAAATCACCAACAAAACTGCTCATTGAAATATCTTCTTTTTTTTTGAGTACAAATCATTGAACAGATATTTATATTTATAGAACAATCGTGTGAAATACACGTATAATACAAAATTCTAATACATTTCAATAAATAGTAAAGGGTATTCATGAATTTATTTTAATTCCATTTTAATGGCAGATTTCAGCTAAAAAATCGCTGCCATTTACATAAAAACAGTGACGGACCACAAGAGCAGTTTTGACCACATTTAATGGAGAGCTTTGACCCAACCTTTCAATGAGAGATGGAGTGGAAAATAACCAACAACTGAGGGATGACTGGAATGGAAAACGCCCGAAGACTAAGAGACGGAGAGTCCTCCCCGACAGATGACAAACACGTAAGCCGCCACGCGTAAGCGAAAACTGATGCAACTTTCCACCACCCCCGTGGCGACTCTTTAACGACGTTTTTTTTCAGATTTTTTACTTTTTTTATAAATGCATAAAAGTGTAACTGGCGTACGTGGCGAGGTTACTGCTGCTCCTGTCAAAAAAAAGAGAAAAGAAAACTTGTTTCATTTTTGCAGTGGAAAAAGTTTGCTGCCGCCACCGCCGCATCGGGCATTAACAACACTTAAAATGCCTGCAGCGTTTTTCCTTTAATACAAGTGGACGACAGACAGGCAGTCCACAGCCCAGTGTTGTCCAGTGTGTGGTATATCCTTCTTTTTTCGGTGTGCGTGTGTGTTTGTGCCCCAAAAACTATCTAGCAGTACGCTTTTAGCCTTTAGTCCTCTCGAAAGCAAAGTTTCTAGGGTCCGGTACAAACTTCCACTTGAAGAGACGGCAGCCGGCCATGCCACTCCAAGGGTCTCTTTTGACTCTCTCTGTCTCTCTCTTTCTCACTTTCGTTTTGATTTAGTCCAACGTTTAGTTTGGTCCTTTTGGGTGCCAGATTTTATTTGGTTAGACATCTCTTTTGGGGCATCTAAAGAGCATCTCTGAAGTGTAAATGAGTATCATTTATTTTTCCCCCCTGAAAGATAGATTTCGAAACGAAGGGCGCACAGGCGGATTTCCGCAACGAATTAAAGCTTCATCTTCATTTGCATAACGAATCCACAGGCCACCCACCACATTTCACATTCCTTTTGGACGCCACAACAACACGCACACAAATCTCTGACTAAATCTGTTAACGGTTTAGTAAAGTTTAGTTAAACGTTCGGTCTCTTCTGTCCCGGCTTCAAAAATCAATAGCCTACTTTACGCCAAATTTACTGCCCAAAAGGCCAACGAGTGAGCATTGCTTGCTGCTGCTTCAGCTGCTGCTTCTACGGGTTCTGTGTTTTCCACTCAATTGAATTCTTGAAGTAGTTTTAGGGGTATATGCTGGTAATTCTCTTTGTCTCTCTCTCTCTCTCTTTTCATTCTGTCTCCTCTGATTAGCGTAAAAAAGTTTTGAGCCCAATGACAATCACCGAAAACTTCGATTACAAGTAGTTTTGCAATAATTCAAATTTGCATATAATCGGATCCAAGGGTTCTGAGCTCTTGTGTTTGGAAAAGGGTATCGTTAGGACAGGTTATTGGGCGTACAAGTAGGTGCCTGAAATATTCCATAGGAGTCTTCATATGATTATAAAATTAATATATTAAAAGAAGAATTCAAGATTATTTCCACTCCCAAATTTGGTAAAAAAAAGTATTCAAAAATTAAGTAGTCTTTCAAATATATGTACAGATTGAAATATTGAATAGTATAGATTCAGTAAGCAATCATCTTAATAGAAGGGTATCCTAAGTTTCGTCTTGTGCACCTTTTATTTTTTGCTTTATTTTCTTGTATTATTCAATTTTTTTTGTGTACCAACTTTTTTTTCGTGGCAAGAGCCAAAAGTTGAGTGCATTTCTTGGGGCATTTCTTGAGCAATTTTTTGGCTAATTTATTTGCACTTCACTCTGCGTGCCGCTGCCTCAAGTTAAACACTTGACTCGGGAAAGACTCTAGGACTGGCTTTTTCTCTATGGGTTTTCTGTTGGTTTTCTGACTGGCTTTTTCTTTGGATTTTCTTTGGCACTGTTCTCTGGCTTTCCACTGGCCTGCGTCCGTCCTGATCTTCTGGTAAATACTTGCATTTTATTAGATATCTTAAGAGGGTCTTAAGGCATTCATAATTTCATTTAATGCTAGACCAGGGACTCACAAATTAAGGTTTATAATTAGCGCTCAAAATATAGTTTTGTACTCGAATTAAATCATCCAAAACAGTGCCTGCTTTTCCTACTATCTGCGGGAAGTTTTGCTTAATTTCTGGTCTCTGTTTTCCGCTACGCTTTTCTTTTAGTCTTTTGGTCATTGCTGACTTAATTAGAGTTGGCTTTCATTTGGGCGCCGTCAGCCGCTTTTTACTCTGCTTTTCCTTTTGAAGGCCTTCGTTTAACTGCTGCCACATGGTGCAAGCATCCCACCAGAGGCGACATGCCACCCCATCCTCTCCTTTCAAAGCAAAACACAATTACATTCGTATTCTCTACTCTCTTTCTTTATTTTGCTTTCGTTTCTATTCTTTTTCGTTAGCCTTTTCGCTTAGAGGCGAACAACTTTCATTTTTAACTTGATTTTTATGTTATCTCTGTTTTTTCGCTTTTTATCTCATTTGAGTGGGCGTGGCATGTGGCAAGAATTATGCGCCACGAAATGCAATTATGCAAAATGTCCTCTGTCTCTCTGCTGGCTTTGCTGCTGCTGCTGTTGCTGCAGTAAGCGGAATCGAAGTTAATTAGATTGCTGGACTCCCAGGGGGGAAGTAGGGAGAGTCCTGCTCTGAATTGGCAGCAAATTAGTGAAGCAAAAAATCGAAAAGGGTTATAAAAACGTAGAGGCCAAATGAGAGTGCTCCTTTTATGAGCTCTAAAATGAGCTTACGCATGAAGAACATGAGTAAAATGAGATTTAAAGAGGGTTAGGATATGAGAAAAGGTTGTGCAGCAGAGGGAATATGACTAACGGGGAAAAAGGGGAGATGAAGAGTAAATGGCAAGAAAATACAATTTTTTGGATGAAAACATGGGGATTATGTCTTAAATTTCTGACTTAAAACCAAAAATAAAACTTCAATCAGAATTGAAGAACATTTTCTGTTGCATTTCCTGTGTGTTCTTTGTGTATTTTCCTTTAGAGTGACCTAAAAAATTTGCCATTGACAGGCATCTCAAGTGTAATGTTCGATTACTTGTTGGCACTTATCAAAAATTTGTATTCAATTTGCATGTACGAAAAATTGGCCACCCAAAGATTGTTTATATAATATATTATGCACCTCAAGCGTCAGCTAGGAAATACTCGAATAAGAAATAGAAACCCAATTTATTTAAATGTAATTATTGGGGAAAACATACATAAAAAACATACAGAGAAACGCACACAGAAACGACAAAAAAAAGAGGGAACCATTTGAGATGAATAATGTATTTTTTTATAAATTGACAGGCAGACAAACAGACAAACTGAATTTTTGTTCGAGTTTAAACCAAAAATAGGCAGAATTTTCATTAAAATTTTAAGTAAATAACGAACATTTCGTTTTCCGCTGTCTGTTACAGCTGCAGTTGCTATTACGAACTTTCATTTTTTTTCTTTTTTTTTATTACCTTTATTTCATTATATATTTTTTATGATGCTTAAGTTTTTATATGCTTAAATTCACGTACATATGTACATATAAATGTGTTTTGCCGCCTCGTTGTCGTCTTGGAGTTTATTTTTGGTTCCTATGCATGTTGGTTTTTTTTCGTTTTTCACTTGGGTATTCAATTTTTTAATTAACTTGCAATTAAAAGGGAAATTTATAGGCGCACTTTGATGCTCGTAAATTAGGAGCTGCCACTCGAAGGCAGTCCCTGCAAAATGGCAGATCGATGGTAAATCAATTTCCCATTGTGAGGGAGACCCGGGAGCCACCTTTGAGATGAAGGTTTTTGCTATGTTTCGGAAAAAAACCAAAGGTGGAACTGACATACCTCTCTCTGACAGGCTCTGAGATTTGTCGGAGTAGGAGTGTGTGCTCGCCTGTGAAAAGGGTGAACATTTGACTTCAAAAACCTTGAGTGTGTGTGAGCTTGAAGTCTGGCTGTAAACGCTTCTACCCACCCAAAAGACTCTACCAAATTGGCGATGAAATGGCAGTAGACACAATGAAGTCAAACAACTCACTTAAGGGGCTTCCATTGGAAGACGAAGAATAGAGATGCAAAACCTTACCTTTCTCCGGAGTAGGAGGTACACCCTTTTCTTCTTTCTCCTGGGTGAAAGAGGGACTCTGCTTTTCTTGCTTCTTCCATGCAAAGTGAGTGGAGTTTTCGTTTGCCGCCTCTTTTTCCTTTGTTTAGGTTTCTCTTAGCCAAAAGCCAAGCTGATTTAAGACTTTAGCCGTTGCCTCCAGCCTCCACAATTGCAGCGACAGGCAGGCACTTAGACCCAAGTGCAAGATTTGTTGCAGGAAGTCGGTGATAAGAGACAAGAGAGAGAAACGGAGCAAGGACTCTTTGCCGTAGGATCAAAGATGAAGTTTAAAGCGGAACTTTTATGGAAGGAAGTTGAGGAAGTGCCTGAGAGATGATACGGAAAAAGATATCATCAAAATGGGAAGGACCATAATGGAAAGCCAATAAAATTCCAATGAAAATTAAATGATTTCCTCAAGAATTTCCCTACAGATAAACAGAAGAGCTGCCAGCCGCCAAGATTTATGCCAGTTTATGCCAAATATGATCTCAAAGAAATGGTTAATCTCTCAAGAGAGAAACGAAAAGCAATTTCTTAAAGAAAGAGAGAAACGCCATCTAGGAGAAACTAGAAAGAGAAGTGGGCTGCCAGATGGAGGAGGAAACAGTTGCAGTTTGAACGTCGATCGTGTCGCATGTGTGGTTCTCGCGCTTGGATCGTGCCCCTCGTTTTGCTGTGGTTACGTTTTCTTTTGGGGGGACATCACAGAAGTGCTCTTATTCTGAACTCAAATAAATCTTGTGCGTGATCCAAAAATAAAACCCCAGTAAAAAGGGGGACAAAAACAACAGAGCGTGCCAAGAAGATTCCCCCTAAAGTCAAAATCGGAAAGTGAAAATGTTTTCGGTTCAAACAGTTAATCAAACATAATGAAAAGTCTAGGGAAACGCTTTTCAATCAACAATAAAGCCAAGTGACAAAGAAAAATATCTGCGAATGTGTTTCAATGCGAAAGTATCCGTCAAAAGCTATCTGCCAATTTGTTATTTCGTAGCAGATCAAAGATTGAAATATCCGTATGGGGGCCATAAAGCAAATCAAGTGGAAATTTATTTGGTAAAAGCCATCGAAAATATTGATGAAAAATCTACAAGGCGAATAATGATGAACCGTGCAGAATGTGTTTACAAGAAAATTCTCGAAATTTCAATGCAGTTTTCATTAATTAAAAAAGAAAACTCTTTCCGGTCTACGCTGAAAAGAATGTGTAAAATAATTATCTGTGGAAGTGTGCAATATTTTCATAAATCAAGAGAATCGTTAAAATTTCATAGTTGATTTTTGCGCAAATGAATTTGAATAGAATGTTGAACATTTCCCGAAGCAAAAGAAGAAAAATCCGTTCAGGAAAATAAAGTGCTGCTGTGTGACGTTCGTAAATATTTCAGCATCTAAACGATACAGCGGGGATAAGTCAGGCAAATAATTTAGATATATTTCATATTTTGGATAAAAAGTGTACTTAAAGAATGTAGACAAAAGGGGATAGAGAAAATAATCCGTGAGAATATATCTCAGATTTATGGAACATATTTTGTACCGAAGACTATCCCAGTATTTTAATGTATTCTTAGCTGTTTTTATTAGCCATTAATTGGTGCTTTTATCGAGTATATTCTCTCATTATTTCTATTTATTTTCTTTTTTTTTTCACTTAAGATGAACACACAACAACAATTGTGCAAACAATTTAGCATTTTTCTCTGTTCTGTTTCGATGATTTATAAATAAACGCTTCAGTTAATTTGCATGATAATACGAGTATGCCATTCCCATTGGCCCCGTAAGCCCACTGTGCCCAAAAAAAACAAAGTGCATACTATACCCTTTTAAGAGGTAAGGGCGTTGTGGTTTTGAGGGGATGTTTATAACAAAAAAATAAACCAAAGCCATCAACCATTCCTTTCGTCAATATTGTAAAAACAATGTTTTCATTGCTTCAGATTAAGCAGATTTTCAAACAAAAATCGTATCAAATGATCTCAATCGGTTTGAGGTATAGTAATAATGTTTAAGGGTGTTACCCTATTCTATACGCAAAACTTTACATTTTTCCGCTAGTTGTAAGTGTGTTTATGTTTTTCATCGAGCGAGTGGGACTCCAAAAATAAATCTCATAATTCTCTCGTCATTCCCCCAATCTTTTGCATTTCGGTTTCTGTTTTCTCTTTTGGGGTTTGTTGAACTTTTTGTCGCCTGTTTTTTTAATTTTCTGTTTTGCATTTGCAGCTAAAATTAGTTGCAACTAATTTGTTATTTGTCGATGGGTTGGTTGGGGTCTCTTTTTCGTTTTATTTCATGTGGCAGAGCCGCGTGTCAAATGTGACAGCGTTTGAATGTTCTATCCGTGCGCTAATTATGCAAATTTTCAATGTACTGTCGAGAGGAGAGTTTTTGTTTTGTTTTGTTCCCAAAAAAAGGGGGAGGCCTCTTTGTGGCCCTTTTCTGTCATTCATTTACATTACAAAGGCATTGGCAAACGATGTTTTCAGGGGGAGAAATACTGAAAGCATACGAATTATGGTTGATTGACAGAGAAATATCAACTATTGATTGGGGAGACCTTTAGTTTCAATTACAAAAAAAAATGTCCGCTTGTTTACAATTTATTTGGAGTGTATTAAAGAGAATCGCGTACCTAGGTTGACCCACAAATTGTGTGTAATAGTGTTGTGTCTTCATCGGAGCTGAAAAGAGTCGCATTTTCCGAATTGTTTTGACCAAAGCCAAGTGGCGGACCCGCTGAATGCCGGATAGCAGCAGAAGTGACTCTCGCGCAGAGACAAAATAATCCAAAATCAAATCACTTTACTTAAATTCCAATTGTAGTTTTTTCCGCCCTGTTTCCTTTTACGCTTGTCCACTCTTTTCATTCTAATTTTCCCACTTATTTTCCTACATTTTTTCATTACGGTCCCCCCAACCTATTTGGCGCTCTCTTCTTTTCCTATCCGCTGCGTTTTCTCTGTCTCTTTTAACAGCTGCCAAATTGCAGAGTATGTCTTGTGATTTTGTTGTCTTTTATTTTCATAGAATTTTCTTTTATATTTATTTATCCACTGCCGCCTTTCGGTGACGACATTTTGTGGATGGAGCAGCGCAATATACGCAAAGTGGAATTCCGTGAATATTTCTGTTCACTCGATTTTATATTTAAACATTTTCGCTGTGCGTATTTTTAATGCTGTTCATTTTTTTAAAGTTTGCATTGGCGCCCCACTCCACACCCTTCCGCTGTGTTCGCCTGTCTATTTATTTTTTATTAGTCGCATTTTTAGTGCACTTTTCAGTTATTCAAGAATTTGCATTTAATGGATGGCTGCTTCTGTCTTAATTTACTTTCACTTAGTGGATGAATACTCGTGTGTTCCTACGACACACATCGATCCCAAAAATAGCATTAAATCTACTTTGAGGTCTATAAATAATCACATAACACCGCATCCTATAGAGAGAAAACACACACTGTCTATCACCATTTTATTGATGTTGACTCAATTAGCTTTTGGTTTTCGTAAATTTATGTGATTTTCTTATGCAAGGAAAGCGCTTTGACGCTTCTGTGTAAGTGCTCGGATAAACTCCACTTCAACACCCATTTTATACCGGTTTTTTTCCCCCTAAGGCCATAAGGTCAATTTTATGTATGTTCACAGTCGATGTACCTTGACATTTATGTGTGTGTTTATTGGTGTGTGTGCTAGCATCACAAATAGACGTTTTCGGATACACCCACACACTCACCCCCACGCACACAGATATTATAAAAAAGGCGAACGCGTTGAAAAAATGTGTAATAAATAACAAAATCATTTAAGAGAATTTTATTTTCTATGTTGGCACATATTTGTTATGCATTTTTGTTAGGGAAGGGTATATGGGTTTTGGGATGAATGAATATGATTTAGTAAGATTTTTGGAAAATGTTGATGATCTTTTGAAAATTTTGTGAAACTTTAGGGTGTGAAAAAATTGTGCAATGTTAGATTATTTCTTCATCTCCGAGGCAATGGAGTGTGCATTTTCCATTAATTTTCTAATTATTTATAATGTTCAATTTTATATAGAATTAAAGTGCCATTTAGTTTATTCACAAATCGCCAATCCTCGAAAGAGCATTAAATCTTCGTCTTTACTTCTCTTCTACCATCATATTTTGTTATTTCTTAGACTTACTTTCAGTTTTATTTAGTCTATCCGTTGTTGTTATTGTGAAAAATGCTTTTAGTGTGCCACAGGGCGTTGTGTTGTGTTTATTTTGATACGAGAACGCGTATATGTACCTACATATGTACATATTTGTACATTCCTATCCGTAGTATTCACGAGGAAAACTGACACACAGAGACTCTGTCACACATGGCGGAGCCAGAGCTCCTCTCCTCTATAGGGGGGCTCGTAAAAAAACATTTAAATTCTTTCGTTTCTATACGTTTCTCTAGAATTGTTGCATTCAGTTTCAGTTTTTATTGCGAAATTAGCTCACATTTTGAGTGCGAGGAAAATAGCGAAACTTAATTGAATATTCATTTGTATTTTCTAAATTTTTATGATTAATCGTCATGGGAAATCTATTGGTTATAGCTTTTCCACATTCATTTTCTGAGATGCTCTTTTGTTTACTTAACGCAAATGTGGAAAAACAACACTGGCACTCAGTTGGCAGATGTCAGATACTCTTGAATGACGGACAGTTGTTGAACGTTTTGGGTTTGTTTTTTGTATACAAAAATTTCACATTTAATGGCAACTTCTTATCGAATATTTATGACTCGCAAGTGTCGGAAGTTTCTTTCATTTTTTCCCAATCAGTTTTCATTCGTTTTCCTTTCAATTGCAAAGATTTGACAAAGTCCCAAAGTCCACTTCTCCACTCGCATAAGTAATGTGGTTCTCTATAAATAAATGACTGCCGCCATTTCGTATGAAAAAAAGTCTTAAAATAATATTTGAAATTCTCGAAAAATGAACAGCGCAGCATAGTGATTGCCCCGAAAGAATTAAGGGCACAAAGCATGGCTGTCAATGAGGAAAATGATTGCATTTTTCAGGCTGAAAGATGACTCAATCAGAAATGAAAACTGAAACAGAACAGAACACTTGATATTGTACGTGTTTTGGGTGGTTATTGTGTAGTGCTAGAACTCGAGTATTTTATGAAATGATTCACAACTGAAAGAATGGGCTAAGAATTCATTAAACGTTTCTATTAAAAACAAACAAAAAAGAACAGATAACCCGAAGAACACCTTTTGAATTATTCAAATAAATGAAGCGAAAAAAAGTTAATTAAGTTAATAAAGTGAATAAATTTGTAATAAATAACAAAAACAATAAAACAATCAAAAACAAGTTTGAAAATTAAGTGGCAAATGAAATTGTTTTCCCATTTTCTCACCTCAATTTTCTTGCTGTTTTAATTTTTCTTCCAAAAGTTAAAGGCACAGAAAGAAAAGACAAATGAAATGCCTGTGGCAAAAAGAAAGAGGAAACTTTTTGTAGCCAAATGAAATGAAATGTACAAAAGAAAAAGTTGCAAGGAGAAAGCGAGTGGACAAAGAAATCCGAATGCTAAAAATTTCAAGTAAATAAACTGAGAAGTAAAACTACTACTATGTATATGACTCAGAAAACTCTAAGGAAAATGTGAGCGATTCGGTTGGACACAACAAACGAACAAAAATAAGAAGAAAAAGTACAATTAACATCACGAGCAAAACGCGCAAAAGACAAACAACCAAACGTAACAACACAAACGGAATGTCCGGAAAAGTTGTAGGAGAAGTAAAAGTAGCTAAAGTGTAAGACTTAAATTAATACGAAAAAAAGCAACAAAAATAGCATCAGCATTAGGCGGAAAATCTCGTGTACCCCAAAAGACTCCGAAAAACAAAGTCATGAAGTTCCGTTTAGCATCATTTTGGCTATTTCTGTTGACAGCTGGAAGCGACTGTGCCAGGGGCAATCACAAGCAATTAAGCCTTGATTGCTGCCAGGGGCATGGCTATGAACCTACATGGGGTGTGGCGGCTGCAGCAGCAGCAGCAGAATCAATCCACCCACAAGACAGCGACAACAACGACAAAGGAAATGAACTGGAAAATGCAATGCAATTGCGTACAACCTCAAAGCAAAAGCAAACGGAAAGGCAAACGCAGTTTATTGGGGACATCACAACGGGGGCCTCAATGGGGGCCCCAACGAGAGTAACAACCGCACACCAATCTGCAGAGGATGTCACAACATTGTCGGCGGCATCCAAATCAATTGGCCATCAGGCAGTGCGACGTGCCAAGGACGCCGCTTCCATAGCTGGAATCCAAAATTTGGAGCTTCATTTAAAGCAGAGTGTGGCAAGGCTCTTCACCAGTGATGAAGAGTCCAGCGAGGGTCCTGACGTTGAGAGTGACAGCAGGACAGCCTCAATATTGGTCACAGATTCAACAGCCACAGCAGCCACAGGCCCAGCTACAGCCGCAGCCACGACGGTGACCACACATCATCCTGGACGGCGACATGTGGTACCCGATAAGCTGCAGTATACCAAAGAGATACAAATCAAGCAGGGTCGCCTCATGGGCATTACACGTCGCTTTCAGGTCACGAGCGGCCTACGGGAGGTGGATCAGTATCTGGGATTGCCCTACGCAGAAGCCCCGACAGGCAATCGAAGGTTTATGCCGCCAGGTGAGTGATGGGAAGGGAAATCTACTTGAATTTTCAAAGTAAATATTGAGAAATATATATATTTTTTTTCATTCCTTAATGAATCCGTATTGATTCTTAAGCTTAAATCGGCTTAGTGGGAAGGTTTTCGCCAGTAATCTGTATTTTTCCAAGTAGTTAGCTTTTCGTTTGGCATAATCCCGCTGTAGAGCGGCCAGCACTGTTTGTAGACCGCAAATATGATGGCAAATTGCCACTTTGCAGCACCCAAAACCACAAAATGAAAAGTGCAGGGTGGACAGGAAGAGCAGGAGTGGCAGGGGAGGCTAAGCAATGTAGGCACTCCTAGAAATTGCCAGAACACATGCTGGCCACACATTTCTCTCCTGTTGGCTGTCCGTGTAAGAATGAACATCCTGCTTCTTCTGGTGCGGCTGATGTTGCTGCTGCCCCCCCTTCTGGATCTCCTGCCTCTTGTGGCACTTAGAATTTAGCCTGCAATTTAAGCAATTATCGTTGAAGCCGTGCCCCTAGCCCCAGCATTAGGCTCTCAAAAGACTGACATGTGCCGCCTGGCTATTTCTCTCTCTCTCTCTCTCTCTCTCTCTCTCTCTCTCTCTCTCGCCGCCTCAGGATATCCCAGGACTTCTCACTGTTATCTGTGTTCTGTCTGCGTGGCCTGTGTTTTCCTGCTTGTATTTTCCTCGACTGGCTATTATTATTGCAGCCCGTTTTTACGTGGAATGCAATGTAAATTATCAAGCCCCTCCCTGCATGTGCTTGCAACATTATCGGGAGATTATTGCCTGAGCGGGGGCCTATGCTTATGAATATTTTCCTTGTGTTTTTCTTACATTTATCTATGTTTAATTAACAGTAGAAATTGCTATTATTATGTGTGCTTACGGGTTTATCATTTGATTTTTATCCCAGCAAAAACCCACAAAAATTTGTGTGAGACTTTGGCGCTGCACTAAGTTTGTGGTAGACAATTTTGTGTGTGTCCTTTTGTCCCAGCTTTCGGGCCCTAAACAGATCGCGGCATTAGCTGTGTGTACTAGGAAAGTCCTCACGACAGCATGTTTGGGCACTGAGAGAATTGGGTTACTATTTTATGGTTCGTTGATTGATAAAAAAGAGAGAAAAGTTTAGGTTGATTTATAGGTCTCTGGAGAAAATGGAAGCGTAAATTAAAGATCAATAGATTGGCAGGAAAACGGAAAATCGAACCCATGGAAGTCTCTCTTTGTTTTCAAAGTGCAGTGGTGGAGGGGGGGGGGGGGGGGGGGGGGGGGGGGGGGGGTTGAAAGTTCTTTCACTCCTTCACAGTGCAGTGTGGATCCCTCTCTTGTGTCTTCTATTGTGTACACAGTGCAGTTCCTCGTTGTCTCCCATTACAGTGTATGCACAGTGTAGTACTAAGCATTCAAGCCGCGTACATTGCATTACGTAAAGACAATAAATTAACACGCGCTAGAGGCTGTTTGTTGGTTGGCAAGTGTTGTGTGTGCCACGATTTGTATATCGGGTTGCAGTTTGCTCCTGCAACAGTTTCGAGTTGCCCCAGAGTTGGTACTGTGGCAGCAGCCTTTCAGTTTGTCGTCGCGTTTGGAGTTTATTGAGCACTTGAGTGCCATGCACTCAATCCAAACGGACAGACCTAAGCGCCCACCGACGACAGCGACAACGACAACGACTCTGCCATATTTGTCAGCGGAAGTTGGTTCGTCGTTTGGTTGTGTCGCTGGATGGCAAACATGGCTCTGTCGCTTGTCGTTTGTTCGGCCTGGAAATTCGCCCGGCAAATATAGGAAGCCAATGCAAATACGCGCCCACGTTCCGTATGTGTAATGTGTACAGAGAGAGAGAGGGTGAAAGAGATGGGACTGTCGTCACAGGGGGACAAAACTCATACACAAACAGGAGCAGGAGGAGTAGGTATATCGTTTGATAGATTTTGTTTGTGATTCTGTGTGTGTGCGCGTACAGAAAATCCAAACAAATATACGATATTTTTCGATTCTACATGTGGGTTGCCTATGTCCCAGGCGCTGCGCCTTCCTTTTATTAATAACAAAATGGAAATAATGCAGTGTACTCCCTTCGAAAATTTCATATGGATCTCGCAAACACAGAGAAGATTATATATTCTCTTCCTTTTTTTTTGTTTATGGCATCCAATAACGCTACGCAAAGAAATGAAATGTTGTGTGTGTCCCTTCGTGTCAGAGTGTAAATATTGTCTTTTTTGTTTGGGACAAAATGGCATTGATTTTTGTGCTTATTGGAATTGAAATTCGTAGACTTTGTATCTATTATGTTTGAAAGTTTTCAATCAACATACACATGCATATGTTTGTAGAGACAGCTAAATGCATTTCCGGTCACTTCATTTGCCTAAGCTTTCGATTTGCAGATTAGTAAAACTATGCCAACATTTGCATATCAATCAATCAATCGATATATTATGGCCACAAGCCACAAAACAATCTCCGTAGCCTCGAAACAATGTGGGTGTCAAAATGTGTAAGCGATTTTGCACAGAGAAAGTGCGGCTATCTATCTATCCATGGATTTGTGCACTGTCTTTCTCCTGTTACTAAACCACACTTCAGGATTTGGGATGCAGAATCCATACTAACTTGACCAAATCGTGGTTACCAATTTACCCAACGATTCTGTGCATCTGCGAGCACAGCTTTGACGTTAACACCAGAAACGTAACCGCAGTCAACTCCGAGTGTCCTTCCTCTTGGTCGTCCTCGTCTTCGTCCTCCTCCTCCTGCTACTCCTTCTTCTGCCACCTCCTGGCACTTGTGTGCAGGAAATCCGGGCATTTTGTGGCGTGTATCAGTGTGTGCAGACGGATATGTGTATGTGTGTGTGTGTCCTGCTGTGGTGTGGCGGGGTGTGGTGCTTGTTTATGGCATTTTCAAGTGCCTGTTGACCGTGTTACATAAATACGAAATTGACTTTTTGGCCAAACACTTGGGGGAAAAGCAGCAATCGAATGGCAAAATCTACGCTGCAAACAGTGGATGGTTGAGACGTACATATGACATCTATAAAGTCCAATCTAAGTGTTTTTTTCCGCTCTCTACTTTCTTCTGTTTTTGCAGGTGCGCCATTGCCATGGCAGGGCCTGAAGATAGCTCGTCATTTGCCCCCAGTTTGCCCACAAAAACTACCGGATCTGACGTCTCATGGCAGCGTCAACATGTCACGGGCCCGTCATAAGTATTTGAGTCGACTCTTGCCTTACCTGCGGTCAGAGGGCGAGGACTGCTTGTATCTGAATCTGTATGTGCCTCATGAGGGTAAGTGTATCTAATTTTTTGTGTCTTTTCCATTATTAATATGCATTTCTCTGTTTTCCAGAACCTTTGGTTGCCCCCAAACAGTATGCAGTGCTGGTCTATCTACACGGCGAATCCTTTGAGTGGAACAGTGGCAATGCCTATGATGGATCCGTCCTCTCCAGCTATGGCGAGGTGATTGTCGTCACAGTAAATTATCGTTTGGGTGTATTAGGTAAGTAAACACTTAAACAAAAGAAACTCCACATACGATGTTAGTCATTGTTTTGTTCTTTCTAATTCGATAGGCTTCCTCCGACCTAGCATTGATGCCCATAATATAGCCAACTATGCGCTACTCGATCAGATAGCGGCTTTGCATTGGATCAAGGAGAACATTGGCTCATTCAATGGCGACAATACGCGGGTGACACTTATGGGTCATGGCACGGGTGCGGCATGTGTCAATTATCTAATGGTGTCGCCAGTGGCCTCAGGTAGGAGTACGAGAATAATGTGATTAGAGGTCATATCCCATAATACCATAATATTTTGCAGGTCTCTTCCATCGCGCCATCCTCATGTCGGGCTCTGCGATGTCCGACTGGGCTTCAAGCAATCAGTCTTTGCAATTGACAATGCAAATCGCCCATGCCCTAGACTGTCCACTGAGCGGCGGCGACGACCATTTCGATGCGGATGATGAGGATGCCCTGCTCGATTGCTTGCGCCAGCGTCGGTGAGTAGTTCGAATTAGTATTGAATTATTTAATAGGCTTCTGGCAGTAGGTTTCTGGTTTGATTGGTTGCTGCGTGTGCGATTTGTGGGAACATTATAACCAGCCATAATGCCATTTAATGCGTTGAATGTGCGTCAACTTCATTAGCGCTGTGTGACATCTTCCGAACAGGAGAATCCTCTGTCTCCTCTGTTCTGTGGCCAGTGTCCTGTCCCCATGGATCCCTGGCTTTGATTCACTCTAGTCCAATAGAACTTCGGCCGCCTTTTGTGGCACGGCCTGACTGCGTCTGCCTAATGATTCGGTAAATTTACGAGTTTCCAGCCAGCACTACGACCTCAATGAGGCGTAAAGTACTCCCATCCTTATCCTCAAAGCCATGACCATGACTAATCACGCGTAATGTCCTTCGGCCTTTTGGGGGCGTGTGTGTGTTCAGGCGGCATTTGCATTCCGATTACTTGTAATCTGTGTTCTGTGGGTGTCTCTCCCTTTATGAGTATTATTCCAAACACTCACTTCTCAATCAACGAGGCGTGTGAGGGTGCGTGGGCGCGGCGGAACATAGGCCGCGTAAATCTGATGAATAGAACAAATTTAAATTAATTGCTAAATAAGTGATACTTTTTTTAAGAGGTTCTTTGTTGCTTTTTCAGAAGTCTGGGGTGAATTTATGTGGTTTATTAAGGGATATGGTTAAGGAGACCTTTTTAAAGTGATTGACAAGTTAAATGTTATCGGAAAATACTCGGAATCGGGATGGAAAATGTGTAAACGAGACTGAAGTTGAACTTTGAGCGACGTATAAAAATGCTTAAACACTACTCCTAAAAAGACCCTTAAAAGGTAATAACTCTCTTGATCTGTTTATATCTGCAATATTCTGGTGTTAATGATGAGTTAAATAATGGAAGAAGCAGATTACATTAAAAAACATATTTCTTTATAGTTTTAAAGAGATTTTGATTAATGAATGTGAATCTAAATATTTACATATCTTTGAAGGGCTCTCGGGAAAAGCAAATATTATAGGAGGCTGCTCCCTTCCATTTGCTACAAACTAAATCCAATAATTTATAACACTATTCTAGTGCCAGATTTTCCCCCTTTTTTACATGGATGTACACATGTACATTTGTTTATACATCGTCACGGCAATTATTTAAATGGCATATTCATTGCAGTTATTTCTGCGGCTATCCAATCAGTGGGTCCACAGAAGGTGTGGACTACAAACACAGATTAAAGCTACATCAACACAAAAAAATTACCACTGAAAAACGAGAAACTTTAATGCTGTAAAAGAATACTTTTTTTGTAAATACCCAGGACTCAAAGAGTATATACAGATTTGTGTGGATGTGTGTAACAGTATTTATTTGTATTTATAATCTGGTTCAGCAATTTCTCCTGGCTATTACTAGATGGCAGTACGAATTTATGCCACGCCACAGCATAAAGGGTATCTTAGTGTCGAGGTGCATTTAATGGATAGTTTTCTATGTGTGAGAACATGTCGTGTGCATGTGTACGGTATGAGTGCACTCGTAGGGGAACGTCTGAGGGGTGAAAAATTAATTTGTAAGATGGTGGGCACATTGGTGCAGAGGAGGCGCACAAAAGAGAAGAAAACTAAAAAACAATTTGCATTCAAATTTAAATAAAAGCGCATGAACACTAAAAATATATGTAAAACTAAATCAACAAACGGCACAATAATAGTAATTATGTTAATTATGCTAGGCATGCACATAATCATACACATACAGAGCAAACACATTCACAGATACTGTCTCATGATGATGCAACATGTGTATGTGTCTTTGGGTACTTGAGAAAGTTTCCGTACTTGCTTTCCTCTGGTTTCTTACTGCGCACAAATTGGCACAGTAGCAACTTGAAGATCCGCCAGAAAACCTGAAATTGCAGAGCAGGAAATGACGTCAAAGTAATGAGGAAAATGGTAATTAGAGCAAAGGGAAGCGAAATCTACTCTAAACGGACCAAACTGAAAGAGAAATCTTCGCATAATTGAAACCTAAACGACCTAAACCTCCTTGTCATTTTTATACGTCACTCAAAGTTCACCTTCAGTCTCGTTTACACATTTTCCATCCCTATTCCGAGTATTTTCCGCTAACATTTAACTTGTCAATCACCTTAACGTTTCTAAACGACAACTCTAAGATAAATGTCTGCTGAAGTTTAAGGAATTTTTTTAAGTTAAACTGATAAACAGAAAAGTATATGTTTTAGAGATCTAAGACACCTATAGACCTATTTACATAAGTAGAGTACAGATCGTTGTTGAAGAGACTTTCAATGTATAGCCTTGAATTACCAGCAGTATATACATTGGAAAAACTATAGGACCCTGAAGATGTTTTAGAAACATAATGATACAGAAAAAAACTATTATTAAAACAGCACAATTTGGAAACTACCTGCATAATTATAAGCCTTTCCAAGCGAGCAAACCTATCTAGAAAGTGTGACAACGCTTTCGCTTAGAAGTGCATTTACGGAATGTTTTAATGAAGGAGCTAAAGCTTTGGTTTTGGGCCTGGGAATTGCAGCCTCGTGTGGCAGCTTACTGAAGTAATGGAACGCAGGGAACGAGTGAAGGAATGACGGTTATGGGTGGGGGAATAAATGGTTAAATGTGTGAACAGGGGAAGGAGTAAGCACAGGATTCAAGTAAGGAGTGAAAGAGTAAGGGAATGAATGAAGCAAAGAGTGAAAGAGTAAGGTAATGAAGTAAGGAACGAGTGTATGAGGGAGTGGAAGAGTGACTGAGTGCTTGTGTTGGTAAGGGGTCACTGCTGTGCGAGTATGAGTGTTCGTAGGAGAAACTGCGAGTGTTAAATGAATGCAATGAATTATGTATGAATTACTGAGCAAATGTGCTCATCGCTTTTGCCTACAAAGGCACCACCACACCACAGCACAGCCACACACATAGACACACATTCTCCCAAAGAAACGCAAACAGGTAACAGAACTACTTGAGCAAACAACGACTTAGTAAAGGCATAGCCACAGTAGCATTTGTTTGCCTGAACCACACAATTCCTACCCTAAGACACTCCCTCTCCCTTTCTCCTTTCTCTCCGATGTACTTTAGGCTTTGTCTTCGAGAAGAATTTAAATAATTAATAGAAGTTAAGTCTTTAGATTCGTATTGATTTCGCTTTGCCCTTTGCCCTTTTTGCATTCCGATCTGCTCTTTTTTCTTAATTTATTCAAATTATTTAACCATTGCCCCTAATGTGTTTGTCCTGCAAACAGGACTTTTGATCTCTGCATATATTTGCTTGATTGCACTTGATTGTTCATTTTGCCTACCTGTAAAGTGAGCATTTTCCCCTCTCTATTTTCGTATACATTCCTTTGTTTTCGTTGATTGTTTTCCATTGTGTAGAAATATTTATTTAAGCTGATTAAAAAGCATAATTTTTGTGCAACCGCATTAAAATCCAATTGTTATACACAAATATACGATTGTCGCTAAGCTGCTTTTAAAATGTAACTAGAAATGGGAAAAACTCTGGGAACATGGAGCACCGAAGAGAGCTTACAAATGTTTCATTATACCCGGTACTCGAAGAGTAAATAGGGTATATTGTATTGTGGGAAATAACGGTTGTATGTAATGCACAGAAGGAAACGTTTCCGACCCCATAAAGTATATATATTCTTGATCAGCATCAATAGCCGAGTCGATTGAGCCATGTCTGTCTGTCCGTCCGTCCGTCCGTCCGTCTGTCCTTATGAGGGCCTGGGTCTCAGAGACTATGAAAGCTAGAGCCACATCCCAAACCTACAATTTTAAAGATAAAAGAAAACTAAACTCCATTCCGTAGGGAATGACCATATCTATCAGATCACCAAATTTGTATGCGATTATTATTATAGCCAGAATGAAGAAACTTTCAGTGTCTAAACCCACCCCGTCTTGCAGGTTATATTTGTTTTTTGCACATTCTCTCATTCACACTCTGCTTCGCGCAGACACGTCTCTGCTTCTTCCTCTGCCGCTAAGGTGCAGATGTAATACTGAGTGCCGGGTATATAAGTAGTGACGCGTAAGAAGCGTCTCACACGTCCCTTCTCGTTTTCATTCGTTTTGTGCGCATTTAATCCTACCAAACTCTTTCCTAGAGGAAAAGAGACGGAGCGAGAGAGAGAGAGACAGAGAAAAATGTCCCCATAGAATAATTTAGAATAATGTAAATATCAAGCATACGCCACGGTGGGCCTTCCACATAGCCCCAGGAGCTGCCACACACAGAAAGCAGCTGTTTTCCTTTTGCGCTCCTAATTGACAGAAATAAAAAGAAAGGTCTAAAGCATATTAAAAATTCATTAAATAGAAAGCAGTAAGACAACAGAAGAATAGCAGACGAAGAAATATATACAGACAGCTTTAGAGCCAAAAACCGAAACTGGAGACAGCTGTAGAGACTATAGACCCCGATAGAGGCAGAGACCAGGCTAAAACTGTTGCAGGATAAATGACAGAGGATTTCTCTGGGGCAGTAAACTCTCTCTGGAGCAGTAGTTCAAGTAGCTCCTTGCAACATGCAACCCATAAGGAATACCATCAATCTTCGTTCTTCTGCCACAAGCACACACACTGACAAATTGTATGTGCAATGTATAGAAGAGGGGGCAGGGATTGGCATTCTGCTTGCTGCGGCAACACAGTACACACTCTGAGCAGATAAAAAGAGAGGAAGAGAATATATTGCAACATATTGTATATCTAAACGAGTTAATCGCAGTTTGCAGCTCAACTTGTGACAGTTTTGTGCTGCAGCCAATAAGAAGCAAGAAACAAGAAGAGCAACAGTGGAATAAAGCTTTTTCTTATTTCAGAAATACCATCATAAATCACAAGTGAAAATGAAGCACGAAAACATACGACTTTTCCCCCAGCAAGTTTAATTCTTCCCGAAGTCTCAAGCAAAAATCAGAAACGAGAAGCTGACGTCAAGTCTGCTACAAACTTTCCCCATCATTTGACCACACACTAAAAGCCATGGGAGACAGTGCAATGGTCTTGCAGCCATCGATTGGAATGCTGCATCCTAAAATGGATTACAGATAATATCATCTTGAAATGGGGGATTTTCTGTAGGTGTTGAGTGAATTAACACACACAGACACATACGACAGACACTCATTGAATTTTAGGGATTTTTCCATGGCTTAGTACTCGAATGGCTTCTCTGAATGGCATCCTTGGAATTTCTCTTTCACTATCTATCTCTTTCAATTGAATTTCCAGCAGAGACTCTGAGACAAAGCGCTGCTTTGACATCATCTGAATATCCATTTAAAGCGTAATGAAAGGATTTTTATTAATACCCAAGCTATACTCTCGTTTAATGGAGGGGAAAACCCTTAACAAATCTATTATGACAATGCCAAAGACGGGAAAAGATGGAAGTTTACACCCAAACATCCCGAAAAGGAATGTTTTATGAACCTTTTCCCACTTCATCCGCCGCCTGAACTCCAACATGCGACTGCTCTTCCTATATTCAGGTTTTGCCTGCATTTCAATGATAAAAATTGTCCAATAGTTTCTAGACTTTTGCTCCTTTTCCTCTCTTAATTTGTTCCAATTTTTGGTGGGTACTTCTGTTGCTGGTGCCTTGTGCCTTGTGGACTTTTATGCAAACTATGCGACAGAAATTGCACCCAACAGAAGCATTTCCATGCCAATGCCACTTCCACTGCCGCACAGCAATTTTGTATCAATATAAAGGCCATAGCGCCACCGCCCCAAAGTATGCAAAAGAGAGAGAGAAAAGCGAGAACTCAAATATTTCCCATCGAATTGAAATGCTTTCCACAGGCAACATCCAACAGAAGCAAAAGTTTTATATGTGTAAGTCTGCTGATTGTATTTCATGTATGTAGTACTTGTTTGTATCGCAAAATGGGGTAAGGTTTCCCTCGTTCCTTCTGGTATTTGTGTTTGTGTAAATCTGTGTGCGTGTGAATTGGTTTGCATTGCGGCTCTATTATGGGTTTTAAAATCAACAAAAGAAAAACGTCATAACTACAGGATGTACAGAAATGCAACTGCCTGCCGATAAGGAGGAAAATGATGTGTATGGAATTGAACCTATTGGACCCATATTGAGGTGAATATTGGAAGGTATTTTCAACGATTATAGCTTTTTTACTGACAATTTAATGGCAGAAATTATGGATTTTATTTAATTTTTATCAAGCTAATGGATTTAAGTTTTTTCCAATGGAAATCCATTTCCTTTATGAATTGTGATCTTAAAGAAATACCAAAATATATACTTTATTCCCTTTCATCTAGACTTGTATCTCAATATTTTTCCCCTAATAAAAAGCATCTCTACTCCATGAAATTCTGTTAATTTTTTGTGTCCCTTTAGACCATATGTGAGTATCTTTATGGGCCACACGTGTGTGGCAAATATGTGTACGTGACAGCCAGTGTGGACACTGTGCAATGTCCAGCCAAGAAATCACACATAAAATTTATTAGAAATTTTCTCAAATCAAAGTGAAAAGTGGGACCGGACCGCTGTCATGATGAACGCCATGAGGCGCCACAAGAACCATTCCCTGGAAAACTCTTCCATATTGTATTTTGAACCTTTTTTCTTAACTCATTTTCTTGACTCATTCTCTCATACTCTATTCGTTTTTCTCTCTTTCTAGGTACCAGGATATCTTGCACATACCAACATCGCTTCAACAATTTTCAACATCATTGGGTCCAATTGTCGATGGACATGTAATACCAAATCAACCGTACAAGGTCATGGGGCATTATACGGAGCATTTCAGCCGGTTTGTTAAGCAAACCCCCCCCCCCATAGCTAACACTAACCTCTGACCACCCGAAACCCCTATGCCGCAGTGCCACAATTCCTTAGCGTTTTGATGCTTTGGGGAGCTGTCAAATATTCCTTTGCTTTCTTTTCCCTTTGGCCTTCAGTCTCTCCCTTCCTCTTTTCGCCAGAGTATTTATTGTGCGTTACTTGATTAGACGTCTGGTATTTCGTTCTTTCTTGCTTTCGTCTGGGGAAAAGGCTTTATTCTGCCCTCAGGTGAAAGTGAAATCGTGTGTAAGGAGCCCGTGAGACGCAAGACCATTTAACACCGTTATTTCTGCGTTGGCGTCTTGGGATATCATCAAGCAAATTACATTTCGAATGTCACTTTTGGGGCACTCAATGGGTCCTTCGCTGCTCAAAAAGGTCCTGCAATTGAGCGTTGAACGCCACAAAATCAATAAGGATATAACAACATACCGCATCAGAGGTAAAAACAAGTAATTTAGGGTACATATCGATCAAAAAGAAGAGAGGCTCCGCACCGGCTCTGCCACATAAATTATGGGCCATCCATCAATCAACTTCTGTTTTGGGGAAAAGCACTCGCGACTGCCCGCCATTGGAGGAGACAGGCATTATCAGGAAGAGGCACGTGCTGCGCAGAGCAGACATAAACCCCAAGGGATAATCTAATAAAATGCGTGATTAATTTGATTTTAATTGTTATCCTTTTTGGCGCGAAAGAGTCAAACGTGTTTCGTTCGAGAATAGAATAATAGCTGCCACAGGAAGAGAGCCATTAATTACGGGCAACAGACAGCCAAACGGAAGGATACATCCTGAGAGGTTAAGGGGTGAACGGGTCTACACAGTACAGGTTTACGGGCAAAGTGAAATGAAAGCACGTTTCACAAGATTGAATATTCGGTTTTGTTGTTGTTGCTGCTTTCGTTAATCACTTTAATCAGCGGATGACCTGAGGATTAAAGCTCTTATAGTAATGAATGGGAGAGCACTCCACTATTCTCCACTCCGCTCTCTGTGGCATTTCTTTTCAATTTAACAAGTTTTGCATTTACTTTTATCGACGGAAGGAAAGTTTTGCTTCTAGAATATAAGTTTTAATGCGCCTCTGAGCTGCCTCTCAGGCTCCCAGGCTCTCTGTCTCTCTCTTCGTCGCTGATATCTAGTGTGAAGCAACAGGACAACAATGGTTAGAGCAGGACTCTCGGGAAGAGGCAGCACTTTTCATAGTTGTAGAGCCATTTATCAGGCGGCAGGCAGCAGCAGCGTAACAAGTTACGCGCCACAGGAAGAGGCAGCAGCAGCACTCGTTTTATTTGTAGTGCTTTTAACTCTGTGCGTTTTATGGGCATTCATTGGGTTGTTCTTTCGATGGCGATGCAGAGTGTGCACTGGCAGAAATTTAGCGTATAGATATGGCAAGGATTAAGGTGGGGGGATTGATGGGACTTTCTGACAGTGCAAAAAGGGAATCTAAAATATCAGACATGTTGACCATCCTGGTATTTCTGGCTGTGGCTCGTACTAAACCTCTGCCTCTCTGTAACACTAACTCTCTCTTTCTCTCCTACTAAGCCTCTGCTCTCTTACTGCTCTCTCTTTCATTCTAGTTATGATTTATTATTCGGCATCACGGAGTCAGAATCCTATCACACACTGGCCGCATTAGCACTCGAGGAAGGATTACGTGAAAATGAACGCGATAATTTATTACGCTTCTATATGCAGAGTCGCTTTGATGTACGCCCCGATTTGGCATTGGCTGCCACGCTAAAGAAGTAAGTGAAATTTATGTATATCCCTTGCCAAACCAAAGCCATTTCCATAGCCAAGGCAGCCATTGCTGAATGGCCTCCAGGCAGCAGGCCAGACCTATTTCTCCTCTCACATTTATAACTTAGTTGCATTTAACATAGTTCCACGGTGTGTGTGTGTGTGTGTGTGTGGAGTGTCATGTGGCGTGCTACTGCTTTGCATATATATGTATGTATTTACGAATGTTCGTACATGGGGGCCATAGCCATATCGTTCATCTCAATTAGAATTGTTTATGTGGGGCAATTTGTTTGCTAAGTGCCGCGGATTAGCGACGCCTGCCACGTCAAATACGTACACTCGCAGGAGGCACTGGCATTGACGTCAATGAAAAGGAGTTTTTGCCTAAATATTTACGTTAAATTGTTATTTATACCGGGAACTTCTTAAAAGATATCCGATTCTGTTTTATTGCGATCTCAGGGGGCTGTGAAAAAGGACTCTAAATTGTTATAAATGATACGAAGATGAAGAGAGTGGGAGAGTGGAAGAGTAGGTCTCTCATGAGTTGGCTACTTATTACTGCCTGGACAGTCTCTTGGGGCATACGGACATTACTCCCTTCATTTCGTTTGAAAACAATGGACTGCCGAGTGCTACTATCTCATTTTCAACAGAAGTTCTTGTCCTTGTGTCAGCCTCTTCAGGGAAAGTTTTGTGTGCAATAAATAAATTGCACAATGAACACAGGACACTCTCCACTGGACACGAGGAGGAAAAGGAAACTCCTTATGCACTGCTCCCCCCACACGCTTTCAGCTCTTGAGGAGAATGTCCAGCAATGGGGTTTCGTATTTCTTTTTGCGTGTCATTCTATAAAACTTATTTTGCACAAAAGATGCAATTGTTTTCCGAAAAGATGCAGAAGCGCGCTAGGATTATAAACGGAATGTCCGAGCCATTCAGTAACACACATGTGGGAATATGGCAAATGGACAAGAAGAGCACAAGTTAGAAGAAACGAACAGAAGCACAGAAACGAATTTTCTATATGCTTCTTATAGCCAGATTCCGAGCTGGACATACATTTTAGAATTTAGGTTTGCCATATTAAAATATAGAAAAATTGCAATTGTGTAGGAAAATATACCCGAAAATCAATAATAAAATAAAAAGGGGCAAGGACTTGTGTATAACCTTTTAATTCCAATTTTTTTGACAAAGAGAATACAGTACAGAAAAAAAAACGAGGAACGACTACATACTCTTTAGTTTTGCTTAAAAAATCTTACGTTATACTGATTGGATATATGTATCTTAAGTTCGACCTTTTTCCATACACTTTCTGATCCTGATCGTTGTGTTTTTCCTTTACATTTTCATTTATATTCTCCTGTATATTTGTATTGCTTTTTCTGACACCAACGGCATGGAAAACTTTCAGTATCCAACATTTTGAGACGGTGAGAGATACTTGCAACCGAAAAAACGTATCTAAGCTTCGGGGCACTGGCACGCCGCCTGAAGCGGCGGATAACTGCAATAACACCACGCAAACAACAAACAACAAAAGCACTACAAAAGCAACAATAACATGCAACAACACCAGTAACAAACAAACAATACAACAAAAACAAGGAAGGGGTTTGGAAAGAGGGGAAAAACGAAGGACAAACAAACGATTGAAAGGAAGTTCACACAATCAACAACAGATGCGCTTTTTCACATACGAAATAACTGGTGGAAAAACAGGGAAAAACTCTCCAGGGGAAATTGTTTTGTATGACGTTGTAAGGATGGTGGTGTCGGCAGCATGTGGCAGGCGGCAGGCTTTGCTTGGAGCAGCAGAAGCACCAGCAGCAGCAGCACATATTTGTAGCACTTCTCTCTCTGTTAACTGCATCCCAGTGGCAAATGCTTTGTTGTGTCCGTCATTGAATTAAATGGCAGCCCGAAACAGCGGACAGAACAGAACAGAATTGACGGACGGACAGACATCACGGACACATTGACGAGCAATGGCATTGCTTTTTGTTTCGTTTCATTTGTCCCTCAGAGGAGACTCTCCCCCTCTTCAGAGGGTAAAAGTAGGGACAATGTGAAATGAACTAGTGCAAACATTCCAGGAATGAATTCCCAGATTGCAACTTGAAGGGAAACATTTCCACATGAAAGGAATTAAGGTTTTGGGGAAACTGAAAAACAGATTTAATCTGGTTTCATGCATCATTCCAACACTGAAAGTATCTTCTGCCTAAGGATATACGCTAGATGAATAGAAATTTCAGGACAATACATCTATTGTCCTCCAATTTGAGTCAAATATTGAGTCTTGCATGGATGCACGTTTTTTTCAGAGCCACCAACAGAAGAACAGATGTTGCATGGATGTGTTGCTCAGAAACTCAATGAAACCGGCCAGTGATAGTTCTTCAATACACCTGTCTGTTTGCTATGACGGTTATTAATGCATTTGCCCTCAGGACTTTCAAGTGTGTTTTAGCACAAAGCAATGCATTAAATTATGTTTTGAAATACTGGCGCCTGTATTCATAATCCTCTAATAATGAGCCTCCTTTAAAGATTTTACTAATGTTGCCTTTTCTAAGCAAAGTTTGAAGGAGGAGGCCTCTTACTCTCTGTCAAATTATACCCCATTGAAGCACATCTTGGAGGACTTTCACTCAAGAAATCACAAGCTAATTTCATTTGCTCATCTTTCAGCCGTAATTTCACTCATAATTCCTTTGGCCTTTGAAACGCCTTAAAGCGTAGGCAATTGCTTCCGCAACTTTGCTTCAAATTTCATTTTGACTGACAAGAGGCAGGCATCAGGGAAAGGCACCGGCACCGGCACCACCACTGGCACCAGCACCTTCGGCGTTCAGCAAAGAGGTTCCTGGGAGAGGACCCTCCAGTGTGCACTCTTTTTGCCATTTTATCTGGGCGGCAGTGCAAGTTTTTAAGGCCAAACATTTGTAACTTTTAGGCATTGCGGGGGCACTTTCAAAAATTGTGTGCTTTATGGCATGCCAGAAGCAGCAGCAGCCGTAGTATCGGTGCAGCAGCAGCAAAAGGTGTAGAAGAGAGACCTGTTATCCGACCCCTTTTAGCATGCTCGAAGCGTGTTTTCTATGGGCTGCATTTAATGGCAGCCTAGATACAGTTACAGATACAACAGGGTGGTGTCCTTGTTTGCCTCCTGCTTGCCTCCTGCTGCTGCACCACCTTCTCCTTTGTTGGAGGGGTTGCCTCTATCGACTCTGCTTGGACTCTCTCTCCTTGCCGTTGGTCCCCTTTGGGGGTGTTTGCCGGACCTCGTCGCACATGTGCGCCCCACAGAAATTAGCTTTTCTAACATCTAAAATTTCCCCAACAACAGCAACAACCAAAAACGGGCCAGACAATGGCTTAAGATTACACTGAAAGATATCTAGACAGATAAGGTGGAAAAAATAAGTACTGTGTCCACTGAAGATTACTGTATTTTGTAAACATGCTCTAAACAAATTTAAATGAGAACACGACAAAATATTTACCAAAAAAATTTGTTTCAAATTTAGAGAAATAATTAAAAATCAATTAACTTAAATCTTTGAAGCATTTCTTTCAGTTTTCTTCCTGCCAAGTACTTATCCTGAAGACAAAAAAATGATATATTTTAATTTTCTCGCCCATTTGGTTTGATTTCAATTTTTTCTTCACCATACAAATATTTCTCTTGTAGTAGAAGATGTCTTGCAGTGCAGGAACCCTGGTCCACAATAGAGGCTCCCAGGCTCTAGTCTCCAAGCCTTGTGGCGCATGCTAATGAGTTGCATGGCAGGCAATTGCTCTAAAATTGTTTTTGTGTGCCAGCCCCTCGTCTAAATAGCTTTGTCCGCTTATGGGGGTTATCCTGAAACTGCCCCTAAGTGTGTGTGCGGGTGTGGATGGATGGTGCCCCTAATTGCAGGTGTTTTTGATTTACACTAGCCATGAAATTGGCCATTTTGGCATGTCTGTCTGTACTTTTAAACGAACGCTAAGCTGACACACATTCACCCTGGTAGCCATCGAGATTTATGACCATTCGAAATTGTCTACCAGTTGCCTGTGGTACTTAGAGACGAGTAGTACGAGAAGCCAAGGATAGCTGCTGGACCATTGAAAATACAATTATTTAGTGCTGGCATTCGTATCCGTATCAAGTAAGGGATTTAGCGCATGAAGAGGTATATCTACTTGCAGTAGGGGGAGTACTCCCCTTGAGGAAGATGAAGCTTTAGCACATTTCACTTGAGCAATCCTCATTGTGTGTTCCGGAGTCTCCCTCTAACCCTCTTTCTCTGCAGACTTTTCTGTGTTTGCCTCCTAGAGAAATTGCAGGTGCAATCACCTTGGCTATTTTGCCATAAAACTGAATTTTCCAAGGGAATTATATTTCTCAACTCAATGCTCAGGAATGAAATGGAGAAAGTAATCTTAAATTGAATATTTTTCTAATGGCTAACACTGCTGTTGACCGCTCAGTTCTTCCTGCTTTCTCTTTCCCAGAGTGCCATAGTAACCATCAAAGACTTTTCCCTACGATTTCAACCACCTCGACACGTTTTTCATTCAGATTTATCTAAAAAAAAAATAAGATTGCTCTCTGTTTTAATTTCATTTACATTGCTCCATCTTTTGGAGGCAACCTTAATCCTTTAGTCTTTCATGGCATTCCCTCATTCTTTCGTTTTCTTTATAAACTGTTGCTTAGTCGCATAATCGTGGAGCTTATCTCTGCCCCCAAACGACACAGAAAATTGACCCAACTCAAAAGTGTCGCTGACAGCTTTATATTGTCGTTTTAATTTCCAGCAATTTATAAACCGCAGCGAGCTCTTTAATTACCGTTCTGGCCACGAAAAGTTGTTGGGCCACGAGACGCCATAGATAACAACAGGGTGCTGGCACCCTGTGGCACATAAAGAGAGAGAGACAGAAGTGGCAGAGAGTGGCAGACAGAGGGTCAACAAGGGAAAAACAACAATGCCAGGGGCGTGTGACCAACCATCTAGCAGACGCTTAATAGCATAAACTTATTTATTATAATATTATTTATAAAAAAAAATATGCAAAACGAAAGCATCGCTTGGGTCATGGATATGCCTCAGCCTCAGACTCAGTTGGGTGTCAGCCACGATCCTCGGCGACAGACGGTTCTCGTTCGTTCGGGGCTGCTTAATTTATTGTCCTATGGCCGTGCTACAGGAAGTTGCATACATTATGAGAGAGGACGGACGGACCCACAAGAGGATTCCTGTGGGGTCTCTGTGGATGTGGATGTGGATGAGGATGATGATAATGTGGGTGGCTATACAAAAGCCATAAACTTTTAAATGGCATCGCTTTTGGCTTTAACATGCATTTGGTTGCATGACTTGCCGCTTCATATCCCACTCTCGGGCACTCTCTGGAAAGGATTGGACCATCTGGAACTAGTTGCTCCACTTTTATTCGTTTCATTTGGGGCCTTCCCCCAAAAACTTCACTCGTAAATATTCTGCTGTGCTCTCCAAAAAGTTTTCTTCTCTTCTGTCTTTTTTTTTGCGTTTTGGAACGTGTTGTTTACACGCTGAAACATCATAAATTACATGCGTGGGGCATGCCACTAGCACACAGAAAAACACGCCTCTTGTGTGTACGCGCGAGTACGCGGTATGACGCTCAAACTCAATCTGGTTTTCGTGAGAATGTATGTTCCCTGCCACACGCATGGAGCATCGGACGCCGCAGACCACCAGACCAGCTGACTCCTGGGATCTCTGCTTCATTCTGTATCTCTGCCACTGACATGCATTTTGTAGAAGTTTCGATTATGCAACGGCCCGAATACACATGTTGGCGCTTCAAGCTTCTGAAAATTATTTATTCTCTTGTGTGTTTCTGTTCTGGCAGCAAGGCATAAAAATATGTAAATTGCAAAACCATTTTTCGAGTGTGGAAATTTTATTCATGAAGTGCAAATGCCTCTTAAGGTGTCAGGATACACAAAAAGTAGGGAGGTTTTTGGGGGTTTCATTCCAGTGCTATTTTTGAGTGTCTGTTGATGATTACAACCCATAGGTTTGGGGACCGATAATAGCTGTTAATATTATATAATTATTTGTTTACAACCTTTAAATAAATTCGGAAGGGTTTATTTCAATATAAATATTACTGTTTTTTTATATACATAAGTATCTGTTGTAACTAAATTCCCTCGTTAGTGAAATATTCGTCTGAAAGATGGAATTTTAATTAAAGCATTTTTGTTTTGAACTGAAACAAATTTATTTTACCCGCATATTTTTTTGACGTTTTTAATGGGTTTTTTTCCTTTTGGTATTGAACTTTAACAATATATTTCTTAGTGCACTCGTAAATCAATGATGTGGTGGTTTAAAGGAGGGCTTTCTGCTGTTTTTACTACTTCCAAAAATGTGTCCATAAAAAATGTGTGAATCAAAAAGAATGTTTTTTTTTGCTGCTGAATTTCTCGTACATTTCCATTTAAGCTTCACTTGGCAATCTGTTCATCTCCAGCTCATCCCTCAGATCATCCCTCAACTTCGTTGTACAGTTTAATAAAATGATGCTTATTGCATATCTGAGTGTCACAGAGCGAGAGAGAGAGAGGTAGAAAGCTGCTGTTGCTTGCTACACCGCTGCCACTCTCATGGTATGGTGTTTGCATTCCACCCAGGGTGTGTGTGTTGCAGCTGCAGTTATTCATAATGGTTTGTCAGTGCCTGCCACATATATGTTTATCTACACAAACAATCCCACCCACACACTCACACACACGCAGAGTGGCCAACACACAAAACAGCCACAGCATGCGGCACAGCAATTTAGGGGCTAAACAGCTTGGGCGAGTGCAAGGGTGCGTATACGCAATATATTACATGAATATTGTATTCCGCAAACACTAACCATAAAAGCCAAAAAATGTGGGGGCTGTTGTAAGCCAACAGCAATCTGCGGCGGTCGCAACAATAAATAATTAAAAATCTGGGGCCATAAATTGTTAAATATCTCAACAATTACCATGTCAACCAAGTGCATTAGTGGAAAGTGTATTAACTCTCATTAGGGATACAGATTGCGTAGAGTGGCGTGTGTATCGCTTTCCCCTTGTAGTGGCTTCGAGCAGCGAGCGAGGCAAAGACACTTGGTGTTCAACTCCTGTGTATATCTCCGGGCGGTTCGAGTGCTGGGTTCATGAACCCATACAGACGTGCCACTACTCGTGAGGCATTAACGCCAGTTAGTGTTCGGTATCCAGGACTCTCGGTTCGCTTTGGCTTTGGCTTTGCTTGTTGTCTGTGTGGCATATCCAGATGTTGCGAGAGGGTTCTGGGTAATTAAATGGATTTTATTTTTCTAGTTTTTCTCTCACTACTAACAGCCAAATGGCCAGACTTTGATTTTAGCGCCATCCAGAAACTATCTGCGTGTGTGTTTTCCTCTAATGATGTTTTGCATATTTGAGGTTCACTGGGAATTGGTGGAACCCATGAGTGAGCACATTGCTTTTAGTGTTAAAGATCTTGAATAGCCCCTACAAAACTTATTCTTAAATAGTTCTTTAATATTTAAGATCCTATATTATTTACAATCAGACTTCGATCAGAATTTGGTAAATATTTAAGAAGAGCTGTACCAGATATCCCTATCTCCTTCTTTCGCTTTTCGAATGTACCCAAGCAGTTAGTTGGACACAGTTCTTGGACACAACTCCCACCCGAATGCTAAAAAAAAAAGGCAAAAGTGGTTCACCACCAATTTGAGGTCTCCAACGAGGTCTCTAAAACAGAAAATTGTCATTAGAAGCTCATTCACATTTGGGTGCCAAATTCAACTTTAATGCAATTCAAAGCTGAATATTGCAGTCTTGAAAGTCTGAACCATTTCGTACTTCATTAGCAAAACTCCTCAACAAATTCATTACAGACTCTCGACTCGACTACATGGCCCCTCCATGCAGCAGCAGCTACCAAATATCTAGGGCACTAGAAAATGCTGTGTACCCAAGTGTGGCAGCCAGACAGAGGAACACACATCCGTATCCGTAGTGTTAGTCGTATCGGTATCTGCATCGAAGTCAGAGTCAGAGTCTCTGCCTGTGGCAGTGTCCTTTCGCTCTCTCTATCGCTTTCTCTCTCTCTCTCTCTCTCTCTCTCTCTCTCCATCGGTCTCGCGCTCTCTCTCTGTCTGGTGGCAAAAGTGTTTGTTTGAGTGCGGAAATATTTAAAGTGTCACATACGCTCTTCGGAAATTAAATGTGAGTGTTGTTCTTCACGCTCCAGAAAGGAGCAACGGATGTCCTGAACTCTCCTCTAAACACTAAACAACCAGGAAAAGACTAAACACTAAACACTTTCGAGTGGTTTAACTGTGGGTAAAGGGTGATTGATTGCTTTGAAGGGTGTTTACACGGAATGAACTCCTAATGATGGCAGCTAGCTGCAAGAAATAAACCATAGAAAATATGTGTTGAATATAAATATTACACTGCAGATCCACTGATCCTTTTATGGAATAACCTTAAAGCTTTTTTTTTTTAATATTTTGTTTTCGGCTCTCCACATATTTGCAGCTTTTGTCAAACAGGGTTGCTGTCAGGTAGCGCTTTCCTGCTAGATTTGATCACACTTCTGTGGGTGTCATGGGCTGGGTTCTCTCTGAATGGTCATTGCTTTGGTGGCCGCTGCTTGCTCCTGTCAAGGTGTATGCTCTTGTGTGTAATGGGAGTGGCTCTGGCCGCAAAGCAAATAACGGTGTCTGCTGTTGTCTTCTTTTCTCTTTATCTTTGTTTTGCCTCAGCTTTTGCTTCTTTTCGTCTCTGCCACTGCTCCCGAGTGTTTTTGTTGTGCATATTTCTGGTGGGGTGACCATTCATGAGTATTTGTTTTGCGTGTATTTCGAGTGTTTTTGCGGTTAGTTTGGCTGGTGTTTTCCAGCATATGCTTTTGGAAGCCTGTCCCTCCTTTGTGGCTGCGTTTTGCGGTGCGTTTACCTAACATTGCCGTACACGTACACGCATTCATATTTATTTAATTAGAGTTGGTTCTCTGTGCCACATATTGTAGTTTTGTTTGTCTGCCGACCGAGTGGTGCATTTTAAATCTGATTTTCCCATGAGATTTTCGAATGTTTTTAGGTCCGCTGGGGCTTCCCCCCATTGCACATTTCGAACAAACTTTTAATTAAGCATTTTTGATGGTTCCCGGTCGGGTCTGGTTGGATATCTTCCGTTTGCCTTTCTCTCCCTTTTTCTGTGGCTGTACATTCAGGAATTTGCGCGATTTCCAAATTATATTTGTCACCAAAGCCAGCCGTCCCATGTTTGATGTCCAACCGAAAAGTTCATGCATTTCATGCATTTTTAATTAATTATGTGTGGGGATACAGCGACCAAAGCAGATTCAATGCGGACTATACGCGTATTGCCATTGTAGCACAAAATTTAATTCAGATCAAAAACTGAGATTTATGATCTGCTTTAAAGTGGAAAAATATTTCTGAGCATCAGAATTCTTTCGGTTTTCCCCTGCATAAATTTGAGATATTTTCGCAGAATGCTTTGGGCGTCTGTCTCTAGCTCTGGCTGTTCAGCATATATGAGATTATATAACAGAAACCGCACATAAATATAAAGCGTTTCCACTACGGGAGGATTTCAGCTTCGATTCCGCTTTGCAAAATGCAAACATGTGTCTCCGCCGAAGAAGCTGCAGCTGCTGGAGAAGAAGGAAAGAAAAATCCTTGCAAAAAGGACACACAGAATCACAGAAGGAAGCCTTCTAAAGAAGTACACACACACACGCAGAAAAGTCAAGCAGCATCAGGGGCTAAACAGTATCGTGGAAGAAGTGCGAGAAAACATCGTCGTCTTTTGAGCCACCACCTGGTGGGTGGCCACCCCCTTCTCGTACATTCACTAGTACCGTACCATTCATGAGTGCCTCCGGACCGTCCTTTCCTTCGCTCTGTTTAGCCCGCGGGGGGGTTCCGTTCTCACTCTACTGCTGTCTGAATGGAGGTCAAAGTGCATAACTTAAGTAGCCGACAATAAAATGCATAACACGGCATACAAAACACAAACAGACAGGCCAGGCAGCCAGGCAGGAGGCAAGAGCCAGACGGACAGACAGGCAGTAGAGGAAAAGCCAAAAGAAAACTAAGTACAAACCCGTACGAAAATGTGGAAAATATGGCTCTATTTATTTGTACATTAGGCCAAGACGTTCGCTGGCCTAACTGCCACACATTTCGTACCTCTTATAGAAATACACATGTATTGGTGTGTATATGTGCGGTGTTTTTGCGAGTGTGTTGTATGCCTCGTGTTGTACCTGCCTCAACAGCTGCTAGCAAAAGGCCAAGTGTTGTGCTTGACATGTACAAGCCCCTGTCCCAGCCCCCAAAGTGAGATCTCTCTCAGTTGTTCTCTGCTGCTGCCTCTCCCGCTGTGCCATAATCATTTCATGCTGAGCTGGACTTACCCCAACTTCACCATGCCACCATAACGTGCCCCATCTAGTGTAGTGTCGTGTCGATTTATCTAATGGAACAGTCGAGTGTCACATGGACCGGTTGCAAAAACAAATTTATTAAAGGGAAACCAAATAGAGGATTCACAATGGGAAAAAGTCAGAAAAACGGAGGGCAAAATTCTGGATGGAATGGAACAAAAAGGTATAGACATAGGTGGCCTACAGGCGGATTAAAAATGTATCATATTAATAACTTTGTATATTGGGTCTATTGGTTGTGAAATTCAAATATATTTTCTATGTTCAATTCGGGTAAATTTAACAGATGTCAGAGGAGTGAGTCAGAGGAAAGTGCAGCCGAGCCAATAAAGTCTATTTATTCTTAATCAGCATCAATAGCCATAGCTAAAGCATTCAAGCACACCCACTCTTAAGTCATATATGTTCACCATTTTTCACAGCCTATTTTAAATGAAACACAGACAAAACCTGCATAAAGGCATAATAAACTGCACAGGAAAAGACTGGGTAAAACGTTCAATTATTCCAAAGACCCACAAATCTCCAATAAAATTACATACCAATCAACGAAAAACCTCCTTTGGTTGCATTAGTTGCTCATTGTTGTCCGGTGGTTGGGTGACGGCGGATACGGCGACTCCCCGCGTGGACTCTCTGGCACAAAAGCCAACCGCGTAATTAAGCTTTACGTTCCACGAGTAAACACAAATACACTCGAAACACACACTACACGAACACTCGAAAGACTCGCACGCAAAACACTCAGACGCATACGGACACGAGAGCCAGGAGCCGCCGACTGTTAACAATGCACATTAAGCATACACCACGTACGCCGAAGCTATGATGCTCCACTTGTTTCATGGTTCTCTCTCTCTCTCTCTCTTTTGCAGATACCAGGACATGTACAACAATCCGATTAAGGCCACTAATTTGGAGCATCGTGATGTGGTGCTGGACATTCTCTCCGATGCCCGTGTCGTTGGGCCTCTACTGCAGACGGGAATGTTCCATGCGGATGTCAATCGGCGCAATTATATGTACGTATTTGGCCATAACAGCGCAACGGGACCGTATGCCAACGTAAGTATTTTCCGAAGGGACTACCATATTCCAAAAAGAGCGACCAAATGGCCTATTCCAATTACGTACTCCATAGCACTTTTAATTTAAACACACGCTTCCGTTCCGCCACCCCTCGTGTCGCTTTGTAAAATAAACTCAGCATGAGGTTGGAGGCATCTAATGAGTTTTCATGATGTACTCCTCTGTTGGTCTGTCGTTCCCAATAATGGACAATAATGCTGAAAAGTTTCAGGCTGAAGTATGGTGCTTTGGGGTTCGAGGGGTTCCTCATTGGCTTGTTTTGGTTTTTGTCGTTCGCCAAAACAATTCACAAGTTTTCAGGCAGCAGCCAGATAGCGAAAGGCCGCGAATGATCGTAATAAAGACAATGAACCCCATAGCAATCGTCGGAAAAAAATGAAAAGCAGAAGGATGGGAGGGTTCTAGATACCCTCGACATTTTTTGATAGCATTCAGACTCACGGAATATTGAAGACTATTAAATATGCTTTCTTAGGGGGTCCCAGTTTACGAAAATTATTTTTGCAGAAAAAAGAAGAGACGGTGTGCTAAAGATGCACAAAGACCGCTTGAGAACTGGCGGGACTATTGCCGCTCTAAAGAGGTTGCTGCTCTAAAAAATATTATAAATCGTTCAAATCTTTCCATATTTGTTCTAAAATAAAACCTTATACCCCTTCCATTGTAAGGGTACCAAAAAACATCATCAATGAAGTTGTCCTTTTGCTTAGTTTGGCTAAACAGGCGGCATGGAATCCCTCTTGACTTAGGGTTCATTTGTGTCCGACGACGGGTCACTCTCATCGCCCAACGAGTGGGTGAAGGAGCCAGGGCGAGTGCAGAGTTATATGTGTCTGACGCTCATAGTCCGCTTGGTTTGGCTTCTGCCAGAGTTTTATGGCTCTGTCATGCTTATGGATTTGTTACTGATTGCCTGGCCAAGATAGCTTTGTGTTGCCATGAAGCCACTGTCCTCTGCCTGTGTGTTCTGTACTCTACAAATAAATGGGCATATTGATTTGTCTTCAAGATGATTAAATTGATAAGCAAATTAGGGCGCACAGAGTATAGCAGTAAAAGTCCACAATTTTTATGGAAAGTATTTGTTTTCATCGAAGCGAAATCCTTTGAGAGGTCTCGATTGTCCCCCTCTCTGGGAAAGAGTCCTTAAAGCATCGTCTATGCTTGAATTTCAGTTGGAAATTGCTTCAGACACTGACATAATGAATTTGAAAAACAACTCATAGGAGAATTCTCAAAAACAAAAGCGACACTCTATATAAAGAATGGCAGACGAAAAAGTTATTATTTTGTATTAAAAATTTATATATATTGTGCTGGAAACTTTTGGCTAAGCGAATTTTTATGGCTATAGTTTTGCGGCAACGGAGTGGGAGCCATAAAACAAAACTGCAACTGAAACTGCAAATAGATGAACAGCTTAGTGTCCTGCAGTCATATCCGGGCGAATGTCCTTTTAAATGCGACAACAGCTTGCGCATAAGCGGGGTGCAACAACTTTTTAATAGCCCCGCAATTAAAGTATCGTCGGCAAAGACGACAGTACGAATAAGTCCTCTGATAAATTGCTGCCATTGAAATGGAAGTAGCCAAATAAGAGGAAAGAACATGTTTATGCCCCTTGCTGTTGGCTGATTCTGGCTGCTGCTTGCTTCTGCCTGATATATGAGCAGATTCCGCCGGCTTGGTTCGCATTAGTTGCAGATAAATTACGAGAAATAAAATTCACTTAAATATTTCATGCTGCCGCTGCTCATGGGCAAAACATGAAAAGAAGGATCTCAGGGATAAGCGGAATGCCGGCGTGCCTACAAATTAACATCGTGTGGGCCTGTCGTGTCGCCAACGCCACCGAAAAGGCGGTCTGCGCCCAGACACAAATACAGAAACCGGCAAAACAAACAGCCAGACAAGTTAAGACTCAGGCGAGCACACACGCGCGCTCGTATCGACTTTATACTACAATGGTGAAATGTTTTTGATATCCCTTAGACAGGGAGTGGGTATTACGAGCTTTGAGTTAAATTTGCCAAAAGGCAATGAGAGCGTCAACTAACTGATCTGTTTCAATGTGTGAGTAATTCCGTGACCTTAGATAGTACCGAGAATCTTAGATAGTATCTGTGGCACCTTCTTGCAGATATCTTTCCTTACTCCCATTTAAACGTATAATCTCTAAGGGTATGCCACACTTTGGTACCCCCAAAGCTTATTATCCTGTTTTCTACAATTCTATGAGTACAATAGTACTCGCTACAATAGTTTTTTTTTTTTTTGTGCAACTTCTCTATCGTCTGTGAGAGAGCGCCGGTTGAATGCGAATGAATTTGTGCATAAACTGCGCTTCTTGCCTGTGGCTGCTGCACTCCATCTCAAGCGTAATGCTTCAAGTAGCAGGCCACTCACTAGCTTTCATAGAATGAACCACGCCTCCATCCCCGACATACATCATATACGTATATCTTGTGGAGCCTTGAGCCGCGGGCATATTGTGAAACTTTTTGGCACATGTCTTGCATGTCTTGCAGTTGAGATGCTCAGACCTCAAACTCAGACACAGACACAGATACAGATACAAAAAGCGTTCTAGCCCAGAAAAATGCCCCAAAGAGACTACTTACATACTTGGGGTGCTTTTGAAGTGTTCTTTCTATTCGCTTGCCTCCATCCCTCTCCGAGCTGCTGTTATTGTGGTCTCATGGCAATTGTTAAAAATAGCGAAAATTTATTCTAAGAAGAGATATTACTACCACCCCCTCACAAAATAAGGGGATTTTCAGCTGTAATGCGATTTGTGGGGAGTATAGCTTAATTGAATTTAATCCCAGAGACAAAAGCAACACACAAAAAAATGTTGAAAGAAGAAACAATCGAAACACACACTGAAAAGTCTGGCTGTTTGGAGATTTAGATTTTCTTTCGATGTTGCGATTTTCCCTTTTTAATTTCCCAAACTCCTCTAAGAGCCATAAACCCAACGAGCCGAAAACTTTTCCACAAAACAAGTTCCAATTTATTTCATCATTTCGGCAGAGCATTGAAGATGTAAGACCATCCATTCGGGTTTTGAGGACAGTTTAATAAGTTTTCCATATTAAATTCAACAATTTACCCAAAAACCACGTAGACAAACGTCATTATCATCGCATTCTAAACGCGGTCAGCATCCCAAGAATTCTGCCACAGACACACACACACACAAAGAAGAGGCAAAATATAATAAAAAAAAAAGAAAAACTTGAAGTATGTCCCGTCTGGTGGGGTTTTCTTGCTGAGAAAGTTTTGCTATTTTTTTGTGGGCCATTTCCTCGTGCCGGCCTCACTCTTGCCTTTTGATAAGAATGCGAAATGGTTGTTTGAGGAAGGAAAATAAATTTATGAAAATAAAATAAATATAAGCCGAAACTAAAGTTTTATTCGTGGAACCACACACAAAAAAGGATGCTGATGATTTGAGTCTTCGGCAAATAGCAACCAAAATATAGAATAAAGCCTTCCTTTAAGAGAGGGAGAGAAAGAGAGAGAGTGAAGGAGAGAGAGAGATTCCTTTGAGAGTAGAAAAAATCTAATTTTAGAACACAAAATACAAAATTATTCAATTAAAGAGCACCTGGGTGGAGCCTTTATCCTAGTGCTAATCCTATCAAATTACATAAAGATGAAAGTAAATTGCGTGGGTGAAACTGTGGGTGCGCGTGCCTTGCCACACTTCAGCACATTCCATAGCCCCAGGGTCCCTTGCCCTAGGCCTCTCTTGTTGAGCCAATTTTAGGGGCAAATATTTTTGGTAATTTTACACGCTGCGAGTGCCATTAACTCCATTAGGTTTATTACGACAAATGGCGCTAAGTCAAATTGTTGCTTCCGACCCTTGGCCGTGCCGCTGAACTGGGGTACAACATTTTTGGGAGCATAAATTACAAAAGTTACGCATTAATTTCAAAATTGAATTTCCTCCTCCGTTCCCGGTTTTTTTTTCCAATGAATTTCCTGCAACTTTAATATACAAAAAATCACCCAGAAATGTGAGATAATTTGTGACAGGATGTGCGCCCACTCGTTTTTGGTCAATGGAAAGAATAAATATTTAAGCAATAAATTTCATTGTGAAATTTATGAATATTCCTTAATTATGCATTTGTTTACAAACTGAATTTTAAATTGTCGTTCATTAAAGCGGAAATAAAATTTTGTGCATGGATGGAAATATATTTATGGGAAATCCATTCAATTATGTGTTAAGCCTAATACTAGTCCTTTAGTCAAAATGATTGATTTGAAAATATTGCTTAGTTTTCGAACCGGTTTTCATACATATTAAACGAAAAAAAAACATGCAGAGTGCGTAAGGAAAATCAATGGAAACAACTTAAAAAGAATCACTCTGATTCGGTCTGGGTTGAAGGGCTATTGAACCGCATATTCCATCAAACGATGTTATGTGTTTTTTTTCGCTCAATAAAAATCCCGAAGCGTAAGCCTTCTTGTGTCATGAAAAACCAATATTGAATTCCGTCGTTTTGCTCATTTTATCAAATTCTCACACAATTGACAGACAAATGAAAATGAAAATCAAAAGCGAAAATTCATCATTCATAAATGCCATAAAAAGAACGAAGGACCGACAGGGCGGGCAGGCAGGCAGTCCGAAAGCACATTGAAAGGACAGTCTCAGACAGCCGGCGAGCGAAATGCTTTGCAACTTTGTTACATTTTTCATGGCGCAACAATAAAAAACTTGGCTTTATTACCTACTTACAAACAGAGAGCCATTCTAGCCGGTTTCTTCTGCCGTCCTGGCTGTTTGTCTGTTGCTTTTGTCCATGTCTGTTCGCTTGGCTAAATATTTATGCATTCCGTCTAAGAAGATTGATGCTTTGGTTTTGTGCTGGTCACAATGTCACAAAAAACGAAAGCAAAAAACAAATTTTTTACCGATCGGAAGACTAACAGAGGGAAAGTTATTTGCACCGATTTTTAGTTTATTTTTGAAGGGTCCATCGGTTTAGGGATGTTAGTTCAAAATGTACTTAAAATCCTTTCGCCTTACTTTAATTTCCCGCCGTAACTATGATTAATTGATTTTCCTTTCATCTATGGACTACAAATTGCCGCCACTTTAACCGCACCTTTCAACAGCTTAGAGCTGGAGGAGCTTGATTTATTGATGATTTTATGCACAAAATGTATATACGAGTATATTTCACTTACAGCTACCGCATAGCATTATGGGCGAGGAATTGGCATTTATCTTTGGTGCGCCTTTGGCTCCCGCAGGTCCTTTTCCCAGCCATAACTATACGATGCAGGAAAAGCTGCTTTCCGAGGCGGTAATGGCATATTGGACGAATTTCGTAAAGACAGGGTGAGTACTGGTCTACAGTGAAAAGAGTGCATTTTGGGCAGAAAGTTGAGGGAAATGAAGTGGTGAAGTAAGAGAGGAACATCAACATGAGCAGAGTCACAGTTCTGCATGCAAATGCAGAGTACGACGGGTCTACGGGTCTGCGGTTCTACGGGTAAACGGGTGTACGGATGAGGATGCGGATGCAATGTGGGATATTCATGAATTTTTGGAATGACTTTGGCTTTCGCTGTGGCGCCGTGTGGCACGTTTTGCAATCTGCAACGCTTGGACAGTGAAATGAATAGAATTTTTACTGCCGCTTTTATTATTATTCCCGCAGTGAAAACATCGGCAATGAGAGAACTGGGTGGGGCGATTTGTAGATAGATGCATGCAAATAATATTAGTGGTGGTGGAAATAAAAACCATATCTGAAAATCAGAGCTCTAATCGTAAGCCAGGATATTTTGCCGCCAGAATAAGTGGCAATCTCAGCGCTAAGGCACGGCGCCATAACCATGTCATTTGAATGAGAAAATAAATGTTTGAATTATGCCCATAAAATGGAATTGTTTGGTGTAGAGAGACACTATTCCCCCTCATTAGTTGGTTGAGGGTATATATCTTCAGCTATAATTGGAAATTGACAAACATCCGAATTTTCCACACAGCAATCCAAAGGCGCCATGGAAGGGTATCTTCTTGAATTCTCATGCCCTCGAGTGGGATCGCTATGACCTCGACTGGCCAGAGTTTAATAAGCGAGCACAGGCCTATCTCAATATTGGTAAGTTCTTGTCTCATAATGGAAACCATTCCGTAGGAGAGAACTCCTTATCCTGTGGACTGTTTTATTTACATTTACATTTTCCATGCAGGAATCCCACCAACAGTGGGCTACAAGTATCGACAGATTTATATGAACTTCTGGAACAAAGAGCTGCCCGATGAACTCAATCAAATTGCAGCATTGCAGGAGCAGCTGCATCCCGGAAATGAGGTGATTACGGGTCACATGAGCAAGTACGGGCCACGGGACAATGGCGCAGAGGATCCAGTGCGTACGCTGAAGCTCCTGCTCCAGGAGCCCAGTCTGGCCAACAGTGCGGACTCTACGGAAACGGCAGCGGAAAATATGTACAATGCACCGCCCACCTTCGGACATGTCATGCACAAGCAGCAGCCGCATCAGACACAGCAGGAGGAGGACTTGGAAGTTACTTCCGCCACAAATCCAATGGAGGACCAACCGGAGACGGTGGCCAAATCGGAGACAACGTTTCAGCTACTAATTGCATTGATAGCCTTGATTATTGCACTGAATGTGATCATCTACGGGACTTTTCTGATTCGACAGCGTCGCAAGAGAGCCAAAATGTTGCCGTTTCCAGCCCCTAAACTGAACGGGAATATACTCAGCTACGACGGAGCCAACGATGATGAGCTGAAGCGTTGCAGCAAGTCGCGGGATGGGGATGACAGCTACATTATGGACATGGCACGCAAATCCAACACTTATGAGGCCATCAAAACCGGTCAGCGGTCGCCCATCAATGGGTATGCGATTCAGCGGCAGCTCAGCTGCTCGACGGTCGATACCCACACGAAGGTGTGCGAGTGGATGTCGGGACAGGAGCTGCCAAAGTCCGGCAGCTTTGCCACCCCCACTGTGACGACACCTCCTGCATTGCTGGCTGATGGCAGGATGATCATCTGCCAGGATATTGAAGTGGCGGATGCGGCCCTTCTGATCCCTCAGCACATGCACGAACCGCAGCACTACGAAATGCTGCTCCAGCGACAGCATTCGGCACTCACCGAGCCGAGCGACGACATCCTTCAGCAGCAGTTGCAGCAGATGCCACTGCACCGGCACACCCACTCGGATCCTGTGGACATGATTCTGGCAGCCGATGAGCAGGTGACAAGCTTCGTGCATGCCGACGATGTCGACATTAATGTGACGAGTCGCGATGAGAATTGTGGCCTGGAAGTGGCACCCCTGACGGCGGCCCAACAGCTGGAGCTCCTACGGCAGCGTAACTATCCCAAGGTGCTGCCCACTGCCCAGGACCTAAGGGACAGCCGCGGAAGCTATAAGCGGAACTCTCTGCCGCCGCAGAACTTCAGTGCCCCAATGCCACCGCCGCGCACTATTAGCAGCACTTTGGGGCGACGGCGACGTGACAGCAGCAACATTACCACATCGCCTCTGCAACTGGCGCAAGATCTGGCCGGGGAGGAGGAGCCCGGAGAGCCGCAGATTACCCAGAATACACTAATCTTCGGTCCCATTGTGCCCAAGTCGCCGGCGACCTCGTTAAAGCGACAGAGACGGGTGCCTGAAGCGACAGTAACGACGACAGCAGCAGCAGCAGCAGCAGCAGGAGCAGGAACAGCGGCAGCGACGGCTGCGGCGATGACAGCACTAAGCGGATCCTTCCAATCCTTTGAGTCGGTGCCGCCGACTCATGAGACCACACCGCCGCAGGGCGGTGAGCGTACCGAATGCATTTACTCGATTGAGGCGAGTCCTGGGGCGTGTCCAGGGAACGATGGGACGAGCTGGTCAGCGCCCAATGGCGATTTGTATGCGCAGCCGATGAAATCTCCCTCCAGGACATCACTCATCCCTCGCCTTACCCAGCAGCAGCAGCAGCAGCCGTCGCCACATCATCATCATCAACAGGGAGTAGCTTCAGAAGGAGAAGAGACAGCAGCAGTGCCTGGAGGAACATCATCAATGCCCACCGTAACACCAACCCGCATACCTCAATTGCTGCAGCGTCAGGCTTCCGGCAAGGATTTGCGAACAGCAAACACCGCAAATCCCCTGGCAAGCCAACAACAACAACAACAACAGCAGCGAACGGACTCAACCATATCATCTGGTTCGTCGGCTTCGGCGGCATCATCAGCATCATCCACAGACTCAGCCTCCACATCGGCATCATCTTCCACATCCTCATCCTCATCCACGAACACGGTTCGCACCGAATTGCAGCAGCATTGCCAGCAGACTGGCAAAAGTATTACGACCAATATATAGAAAAACCAAACACCCAGGAGAAAGCAGGGACCACCAGCCAACAGCCACCAGCCAGCAGCCAGCAGCCAAGAAGTTCTTCAATTTAACGCCAGAGAGAAAGAGTGAGAGACAGTGTTAGAAAGGATGAAGGTCCCGCTGTGGCCGCATTGCGGCGGACGAGGAGCATCTACTCCGACAGCTGCCTGCCAAATGCCTGCCCTGGCCAGGCCCTCTCCGAATCTCCGTCTCTCCATTGGGGTCCACGCACACAGGCTGTCGGAATTTTACAGAGCTTGCGTAAATTTAATAATACATTTTGGTATAAAGTTTATCTTTGACTTGTCGGTGGTGGCGGCGATGGTGGTTAGGAGCTTCGACTGCAGTTCTGTGTGCCACGAAAAGAAAGTTTTCTCCCATCGTAAATTAGTTCCGAGAATTGCAGACAATTTTGCAGCAAAATGTTGCAGTAGCAAAAGCATATCGATATAAGTGGAGAGAGTCTCATCAAATCAGAGTAACTTTCGAGTGATGAAAGGAGCATCGAAATGGGAAATATCCCTGATAGATGGCAAATAGATTGGTTTATGGATTCATGTGGAAATTATAAATTAGAAAATAAGTCATAATTTTATACATTACAAGTCACAGTCATTATTCTGATGTAAACCAAAGCAAGGCATCCATAAAGTGTACAGCGTGGAGCCACTCAGCAAGTATTATAAGTTAAATGTTCTTTCTATTAAATAAAATTAGGTTTCTTGCTATAAGATAACACACACGAAAACACATACAAAATACTCATCGATGAAGCCAATTTGCATATAGCTGATTTTTGCATTTGTTTCCCCTGACAACCGACAGAGCCAGAAATTGCCAATAACAATGCCTGCATTTTGGCACTTCCACTCCACTCCACGCCACACCACACACACAAAAGTTGTGTCAACTATTGTTGCCGGCAATTTACCAAACAAAAGCTGCTTACGAAAAGGCAGTTCTGCTTGGGAAATACACTTCGAGAGGATGCTCTGATTTTGAGGAGATGAATGCAACTGTCAAGGGGCTACATGATTGATTATTTTAATTTGGTATCCCCACATCATATACTATTGGCTTTATTTCCAATCTGATGATCGCTCTATACAAACTTCAATGAACAATGAATGCATCTTCGAAGTGTATGTGTAACTTCTGCTTCTAAGTCTAGTCTTTTTTTTCTGCTTTCCTTTTATGTGTAGCTTCCTCTATTCTTAGTGCTTCTGCCTCCATTACTCTCTCAGGAGCAGAGCCAAGGCAATTTCGTGGTGACTGCCAACTTAATTTGCCACAAAATTTTAACAGCAGCCACTACCCACTGGAGCACTCCCTGTAGCTCTGTTGCTCTGGAGTCTGGGAGTCGCATCAAAATCAGTTGAAATGTCAACATTTCTGTAGCTACACATATTTCGAATATTTGCCATTTCCCGCATAGTTGTTAACTCTTTCTCCACTTGGCTGTTTCTGTTTCTGACTCGGCCACCCCGCCATGACATCAAAGTTGTCGCCGCCGCAGAATAGTTGTGCGTTTTGTTGGTCCAAGCTTTAGACCATATCCTGCAGGATTTACTGCCTCTGCCTCTGCCGTTGCCATAGATGAAAGTTTTCGGGTTTTATGCCTTATTCCCTTTGTGGCACATTACGGTTTCTTTTTTTTTTTTTGACGGTTTGTTTTTTTTTTGTTGGTTTTTGCTCAGAGATTGAGTTATTGTGTCGTTTCGCTTTTGGGTCCCTTATGCAAATTGTTGTGTCTTCAAGTTGTTTCCTGCTTGTTTTGTTGTTGTTGATTCTATAACATTTTTATTGTCCCTTTACGCAGGTTTTGGCAAGGCACAAAACATCGAATGGCAAAGTTTGTCGCGAACTAAAATTGAAAATTCTACTGCCCCCAAGAAATGTTTCCCCAGAGAGAAAGAGAGAGAGTGAAAGCGAGTGCGGGGGCGCTTCGAAAGTCGTAATTAAATTGTTTGCCCCATTGGATTGTTTTTACGCTTTTATTTTGGCTCTCTCTTAGTTGGCCCTCTGTTGGTCCTTTTTGTACGAATATTTGTTTGCATAAATATTTTTTTAGGGAATGAGAACAGACCCTTTGAGCAAGCGGAACATCGCTTACTTAATTATGAGAAAAGACCCCGTCTGGAGCCAACTAATTGAGCAGCATAACACCCGAAAAGTACTTTGCATGCGGGGTGCTCCTATCAGGGTTATTTGATCGGAATGTTCAGAACATAAATTGATATAATGGCCTCGATACGAATGGCCTCGATACCCACTGCAAAAAGTGTCGGCATTTGTGTGCACTTCAAAGGCAAAACCTTATATGAGATCTCCATGCGTCCAGCACTCGCTCCCGCCTCCCGCTTGTCAGCCTGTCTGTCCATCACAGATTGTTTTCCCACTCAAGTCTGGGCATGCTGTTTGTAATTTTCCTCAATTGAAAAATGCCTTGCGGCGCTTTACTCTTTTCTCAAGTTCTTCCCTCTGTGCTTTTCTTTCTCTTTCTCTTTCGCTTTTCTTTTTTGTACTTTCATGCCATGTACTCGTATCGTTTGGTGTATTTTCTTTTGTGGCAGGCATTCCGTGCCGTCTGCTGAAAAGTGTATTAAATAGTCCTTAAATTGAATAAAACCAGAGATAACTTTTGTGGCAAGTTATAAAGTGCTAAATGGAAGTTTGTTAGCTTGATATGCCGTGTAATGGAATTGCCATTCCCCGTTCCCCACTTTGATACAAGTGAAAATTCTGGGGAAAATGAAAAGCAAACGATAGCAATTGAAAAGACAACAAATCTGTTTGCTTTTAATGCAATCCACGAGGGCATGGCTAATTCCAAAGACTTAATCACTTCACCTCAGGGCAAAACACTTATACACCATTAAATATGTAACTTTCGAATCAATTTGGTAGATATCCACAGGGCTGAATAATTCATAAACTACTAACAGAAACTATATTACAGACATACTTGTGCTTGCAGAATCAACCGCACAGGCCAAATAGTTTGGACCCAACAAATCAAAAGCCACAGCCACAGTAAAACCAAAACAAAAATGAAGAAAAACCAAACTACGAGTGCGAGGAAATTCCCAAAAGCAGCTCCACACAGTCTGCTCCTCTAAATATTTCCGTAAATTTGCTGACAACCACAAATTAGAGCAACTCAAGAGTATATTAAAGTCAAATATGCAGAGGGCTGTACTGGAACTTTCATAACCCGAATGTAAGAGACAACTACTCCTCGTACTGTGAATGCCTCCATGGAGTATGAAATTTCCAGAAGACTCCGACTGGCAACAATTCATGCATTAATACATAACGTTCTGGTCTCTGATTTGATTTACTGTTTGGGGACTCTTGTTGTTTGGGTCAAATAAGGAAAGGAAAAGGCAGAAACAAATGAAAACTTGTGACAGGAAAACCAAAAAGCAAAAAAGAAACACATAAAATATTTGTGTCCAATATTTTATATATGATTATTTTTGTAAATATTAAAACTTTTGTACAATTACGGCAAATTGACAACGACATGCATATGTGTTATGTATGTATAGCGCCTCGAAACACGTTTTTTTTTATTGGTAATTAAGCAGCTTAAATGCATCATCACTAATTAATGTACTTAATAATTAGTATTATACATACGTTTATTTATACATTTCCGCACCACAATGACCATGAAACGAAAGGATTTGCTTGCTCTCCAATAGCCTTAAACAATAAACTGGTTAAACATTCCACAAACCAAACAGATGGGAGAACCAACAAATAAATGTATGCAAATTATGTTTCGTTATTTTTATCCCCTTGACGTTTGTTTGACTTTTTAATGAAAATTTTAATAATTTAATAGGTGCCAGACGAAAAACACAATGGACACACAGCAAGTGTAAATAATTTATAATCCAAACAATTATTGTAGCAATGTAACATTTCAAAAATAAAAGGGAAAAGGGAAAAGAAAAAGGTTAACTTTTGCAAAAACAATATGTGGGGGAAAAGTTAAATAAATGTTGGGGCTGGGCTTACATTTCCGACTGGCGGTTAAGGGTTTAAGTTAGCTCTCTGACCCTTTCGGTTGGGTATGGTTAACCCGCTGAGAAATGTGTATTAATTATAGTTGGGATTACATTTAAAGAGTTTTGACCATACCAAAAATTGCTGCTGTCAAATTACAAACAACATTTCATTTGATTTCGTGGCACATTTTCATAAATTTCATCCGCACAAATATCAATTTTATAGCCCGCCAAAATGAAAAGTTCTGCGCAAAAACAAAAATGCTCAATTAATTGTATTTTGGGAGACCAGACACAGCGCAAAAACTAGTGGAAGAACAACAAATGTCATTAGGGACATCAACTGCATAAACGGATTTGTTTGGTTGATAATATTCCAGACTGCCTGCCGGCCTGCGAGAATTAAATGTAATTTTGCGGTGAAGCCCTCTCTGCGCACACGTTTTATGCAAATTATTTGCATCGAGACTTCAATGAATATAAATTCGCAAATGAACAGCAATCGCACCTCGGAATATTGGACAATGGTTCGAGCATAATAAAATAAATATTTAATTAAATATATTTAGTTTTGTGTACATGTGGTGCGTGCGACCTTAGTTCTTTTTATATATATTTGTATGATATTATTCAGCTGCTCTGTTTATTTGTTTGTTTTTGCGGTTCAATGTTCAATGGGCTATTAAATTTTAACGACATGAAGCCCATAAAATAATATGCAGAAATTTGATTCAAGGTGCAGTTTGTTGTTTTTGCAAATAGTGCATAATATTCTGGCTTGCTTTTAGTTACATATCTGATCAAATCGTCAAGAGTGAAAGTGTTAAAAGTGTCGAAGCAAACCCCTTTCTTGAGTGTTAATATTTCTCAATTTAAAGAGCACTCTGCAAACAAAATTCGTGCAGAAATGCTCTCCATTAGATTTGGGAAAACAGATTTAAGTGGCAAAACATTTTGCTGCATATATTTTTCAGCATTTTCCATCGGCTTGTGGCTGCAGTAACACATTGTCTGGGAGTTAGACATGTAAACAAGCAACCCATTTGCATTCACATTTTTCATAGTTTCTGTTCTTTTATTAAATTTATAAATTGTGTGCTGCTCCACAGCACAGATCCCCCTCTGTTCCTGGCCCTGTGGCTGGTGCTGGTCCTCGGCACGAGCACGCTTCTTTCTAGCAGACCCTCCTCACACGTATGAGATTTATGGCAAAGCGCATTTTATTTATATATTTTTTATGACTTTTGTTGTTTTCATACTACTCATACTATTTTTGCTCTTTCGCTTTCGCTGGCTTTCTGCCTGCAAACATTTCCATCATAAATATTTTTCCCGTTCTGCTGGGCGCCCAAGAAAACCCGAAAGGAAAACTACAATTACGATGTTGGGAAACGAGGGGGGAGAGAGAGTGGGAAAATATCTTCTAAAAGTAAATAAAAGTGTGGAAAAGCGCAGGAAACTTTGTAGAACGTGACCTGCACAAGAAGCAGTGAGGCGATGCCATTGAGCTTGCCCAGTAACCACACTCGCACTCACACCCTCACCGCCACCCTACCCTCTTTGAGTAGCAATTAACGCTCATGATATTGCCGTTCGGTTGCATGTGGCAGCATATGGCAAGGTTTGTCTGGAGCAGAGGCTGATGCCAGTGCACTGGGGTGTTAATGCGGCAAGTCACTCGATTGGCAGTCGTCTGACTTTTTATTGTAGCATACTTTCCAGGGCCTTTCCGCCTTTTCGTATTTCCTTAACGTTTAATTTGCTTATTACCAAGTTTTCGCACAGACAATGTGCCGTCGCCTCAGCCATCGCTGCTCCACTTTCATTCAAGTTTGTTGCAATTTGCAATTTGGGTCGTCGGTCGCTGTCTGCCCCACGCTTCTGAAGCCAGTCAGTCCCCAGCCTGCCGCCACACATTTGTCGCTAATTTGGCGAGAAAAGTCATCTGCTTCCGCCTTTGAACACAAACGCTGGCTCCGTCGGAGTAGGCATTCCCCTCCCGCCATCGTAGTTGTTTGGCATCAATTGTTTTAAATGCTCGTCGAGCGTTTCACAAATTGTTTCCCAGGCGTCACCACCGTCCCACGCAGAGATAGAGAGATGTGGGCACAGAGATGGGCTGAGTGCACTCTACACTCTCCGACTGTCAAGAATATTCGAACGGAATCGAGTTATGAAAGTTTAATTGAAGCAACCACAAAGTAAACACACACAGATACTATTTGAGTTTACTTTTCGTAATATTTTCTTTAATTTGCAAATATTTATTTTAAGTTCTGGTATCACCCCAAGCCACAATCCACAAGTTGTGTGTGTTGCATAGTGTTGCCTTTGCAGTGGCACGCAGCAAGAAATAGCAAATGTTTTTATTACAAACAAAGAGCATGCGTTCGCATGTGTGAGCATGAATGTTGGGTGAACTTTTGCCGTTTTCAAGTCGAAATCGATGCGCGTCAATATTCAATATGTTGCTTTTACTCGCGCCATGCTCGAATGGTGGAAAAAGAGTGCGAAAGGAGGGAAAGCAGCCACAAGGAGTGGCAGGAAGAGCAGCAGCATCAGCATCGGCATCAATGGGGAGCAAGAACATCCGCGGAAGTGAGAGGGAGTAGAGAAGGAGCGGTAGCAAACCCAATCATGCAACGCAACCAACGCCATCTGATGTTTGCTTTACGTAATGGAATTGTGCGGTGAATGCCGCGTGCCACATTTTCGCCTTGTCTTGCCACGCCCTGCGCCCTGTACGCTGCTACCACACGCTCTTTGTGACTTTCCCCATGTCTGTGACGGTTTCTGTGAATTTTCCTTGGGATCCCTCCATCGCCATATGGCTCTGTGTGTGTCGAATTCCTACCCAAGGATTTTGCCTTTCAATTGCTAGTCTCTTTTGCTTTCCGTTTTTGCGCTGGCGATTGTCAACATTCCTTGGGCACTGCAATTTACTTTCGATTATTTTAATTAAATAAAAATATGCACATGAGTTGGGAAATTAATGGAAACTGCATTGACATAAGCTGATTATAATTTGAGCAGCTGCTGGCAGAGACACACAGGCAGGACAGCTCATTGGAGGAGCCCTGAGCGAATGCTTTGCTCTTATTTCCATTTAGAAACCATTTCACTGCGAAGTTGATTAAGAGCAGAAATTTCCAATTACCCAAGCATTATAATCAGAAATTGAATGCGGTTCGAGATGGTTTGTGAGTTTGTTTTATTGAATCACTCTAGAAGGATGCTCTGCTGCACTCTCTCTCTCTCTACCCCTCTGCCACTCTCTGCCTGCCTCGCTGTCTGTTGTGCAACAAAGGAGAACACGTGCTCGTATTAGCAACCGACTAAGTGCTGTTATTCTACAGTTTTACACCACAATTACCAGCTCCCGCGCACTCGCACCCAAACACACCCACACACGCACACACTCACCCACTGCGAACGTGTCAAAATCGACACCAGCACATGGTGCATGCTCCTGCGACCCCAATAAGCCATCGTACCTCGTAACTCGTCTCCACCGCCGGATCACACCCGCCCTACGTGCCTCCAGGACCCATGGCTACGTGTCGAATTCCAAATAGCAGCGCCAGTCATAACTGTAAGACAATGTCTGCATGTGATGTGATGACGGGAACGTTGTCACGCAGTCGGTTCGGGGTGCTCTAAGGATCTCCGGAATGAGATTCCTGCTAAATCTAAGCAAGGGGCATAGTCGGAGGCGGGGGTGGACGTGAAGGTGATGCAAAGCAGCCCTAGTTAGTATGTCATGTGCATGTTGTCATGGCATATTTCGTTCAAGACTTACCTTCAGTTTTGCACTCTCACACAGTTTTAGGGGGAATATTTGTTAGGATGGATACCCTTTTAGGGGGTTATTACAGAAATGTTTACAGACATTTCCAAGGCAATAAAAGTAGAGTTATTGAGCATTAAATAACCATATATGTACATGGGACACCTATTTGCAATCTCTGTACAATTGTTGGGACCAGAAACCAATCCTCTTTGATGTGCACATGGCCCTATAGTCATGCTTAAATTTCAATTTCAGTTGTACATAATATTAAGTAACACCAGGGTATCTTTATCTCGGCTACTTCAAATGGATTTTGTTCTTTCTTGTTTTTTTCATGGCCTTGCAGAAAACTTCTGCCTGCCGTCGTCGTCAGACTACGTCGTAATCATATCAGGGCTACATTCTAGCATCCTCTCTGCCTCCTGCCTACTGCCTCCTCCCTACAGGCAAGTGTTTTCTCATGTTAAGCAGAAGCGCTACAACGTTGCCTATCCTTGGTATGGAGCAGATTCACTCTCGTTGTTTTGCTTGTATCTCACTTGGCCTTGTCTGCAGGCCGTATACGAAAAAAGGATTATGAAAACAACTTAGCATGCAAAAACAGGGCCAAAAAGAAAAACCAAAACTGAATTTCAAATCATCTACAATCTGCCCTAGAGCTAATCGCTATGAATCAAGCACCTTAGCCACAACCAATTAAGGAAAGAAATCTGAAAAATTGAAAGCTTCAATTCAAGGGTTTTCCAACCATCCACCCATCCATCCATCCAACCATCCATTTATCTATCAATCTGTATGTAGAGAGTTTTTTCACTCTCATGTTGCAGTATGTCTTTCTGTGTTAATAAAGTGAGGACAGATTGTGGAACATGTGTCACTCACACAGATACATAGATGCAGATATGAGTACAGACACCATTTTGTTGTCAATTATTTTTCCGCCAGCAGTCAACATGTTTTGAATGTAGTCTGCCACCCACATAAACCAGAAACGACCAAACGAACGAAAAGGAACCCTGCTCTTGTGTCAAGGCACTCAACCTTTGACACACTTGCAGTTGTGTGGCCCAGGATGACTTCGAACTCCTCCGAGAGGAGGATATCCCCATCTTTGGGGCATGCCGCCATAATGAACACAACTGGCGCCAACAGCACCATCAGCACAGAGCGCGAGAGTACTGCATGATAATTGCCAAAAATAAAATAAAGCCAGCAGCGAAAACAATTCCGAAACGGAATGAATGCGTCGTCGCTTTTTTTTTACTTCACTTTGGTACAAAAGTATTTTAATTACTTCGAGCAGTCGGCGGTGGTTGGTTGGGAGGAAGAGGATATTAAGCTAACGACTGAATGTTCTCCGTTCGTATTGTATAAATAAATTTAGGGAATTTCCTACAAATTAAATTTATAATCATACCATATAAGTCAGAGATAAGCAACACTGGAGTATAGTTTACTTAAGAGTTGCCACCCATGCAGCAGTGTTGGCTAACACTTTTTGAGACAGAGTTGCTTTGCCCAGCACAACCGACACAACCCGACAACCAATGACATTTTCTTTTGCCTTCAAATTTCTACTAACATTTGGTATTCAGACTGAAGCTCTTGACGAACTACTACTATCATGTCTAAGGAAGAAACAGGAGCGGGTACTACAGAGGCCACCAAAGATAACAACATAAGGAAGGCCGAAGAGAAGCCCAAGAAGCAGCTGAACGATCCACGCTTCCGCATCCGACCGCTGCAGCAGGTGGTCTCCGCCTGCACGGGTGCCATGATTACGGCCCTCTTCATGACGCCGCTGGACGTGCTAAAGACGCGCATGCAGATGCAGCAGTCGCCCTCGAACAAGTCCTTCTTCTACAGCAACGGCCTGATGGATCACCTCTTGCCCTCCCGCCCCGATGGGCCACAGCAGACGCCGAAGCTGTTGTTCACCAACTCCTTTGACGCCTTGTTCAAGATCAGTCGGAACGAGGGACTCAGTGCTTTGTGGTCGGGCCTGGGACCCACTCTAATATCGGCATTGCCCTCGACCATCATCTACTTTGTGGCCTACGAGCAGTTCAAGGCAAGGTACATCAACATCCATGAGAAGTACTTCAAGAGGACCATCGATCTGGAGACGATGTCCTCCTTTAAGCCAGGGGAACAGCCATTACCTGTGGTAGTGCCCATGCTTTCCGGTGTGACGGCACGGGTCTGTGCCGTGACTGTCATCAGTCCCATCGAGCTGGTGCGCACCAAGATGCAGGCCCATCCCATGAGCTATATCCAGATGTTTGGCTTCGTGAGGAACGTGGTGGCCTTGCAGGGATTCTGGGGACTCTGGCGAGGACTACCACCCACAATACTCAGAGATGTGCCCTTCTCTGGCATCTATTGGCCTATCTACGAGCACACGAAGCGGCGTTTTGGCAGCAGCACGCAGCCCTCCTTCGGTCTGAGCTTCGTGTCTGGAGTGCTGGCGGGATCAGTGGCTGCTCTGGTCACCACGCCCTTTGATGTGGTGAAGACCCACGAACAGATCGAGTTTGGGGACCGTGTGATCTTCACGAACTCACCAGCGAAGGAGATGCAAAAGCGATCCACCTTTGGCTGGCTGATTTACATATATCGCACGCAGGGATTTGCCGGACTCTTCGCTGGCTACGGACCCAGGCTGTTCAAGGTGGCCCCCGCCTGTGCCATAATGATATCCACCTTCGAGTACAGCAAGTCCTTCTTCTTCTACTACAATGTGCGGCAGCACAACGAGGCTCTGCTGCTGAACAACCCCGATGCTAAGCTGGTGGAGGAGGACGACATTGAGTAGCAGTTGTCTCCATGGGAATCCATCCCTATTGTAAATAAACTGCGCATATTTTATGTAAACCCAATACCGAGGCAGAATTCAATATCCCAATTAAGTTGCGTGACGCTTTACGTGTTACGTCAATCAGTCGCGGGGTCGGCGGGAAATCAATTTGCATTTTCACAGCCTAAAGACTCCGGAATCCAAAGGATCCTTTGGCCTGTTGCTTCCTGTTGCCGCTGTTGACGCTTCTCCTCGGTTGACTTTTAATGGAATATTCATTCATTTGCATTAACTGCAATTTAAGCGAGTGCCAAAGAAATTAAATGAAATTTCCAGCGAATGGGTGGGAAGCAGAAACAAAGTTGTGGAAGCACAACGAATCCCTAGAGAATTTAAAACTTTTTCCACACATCTCGAGCCTGCTCCAAATGCATTTTCCACTTGAAGTTTTTCCCTTAGCTATAATCGAATCGTGAAACACTTTGTGTGCGCGAGGCATTCAATTGTTTGCCCGGTCACGTTTCACCACAGCACTTTTCCCGGGCCCTCTCCCGCGCTGCAAACACAATTCGTGCACTCCACGGACGGCCCCACGAGTAACCTAAACTACTCGTATATTTCTGTGATTGAGTGGAACGGACGGCTTATACTCTATAAATCACAATCGAGAAATTGTATCAAAACTAAGCAGGCGTAATTAAGGGGTATTTTATTCTGGTCAGGAAAACTTAATTGCATTTCAGTGGCAGGTCTCTCTCTCTCTCTCTCTCTGCCCCTGGCTGTTCCACGCCGCAAGCAACTTCCCAAATAATTCGCCTACAAAAAAACTGTCCAAGCGAATATTTCATGGCATTTTTTCATTATTCTCTTTTGTTTTTATTAAAGAGCAAACACATAGAAAGAGGAGAGAGAGGGAGTGAACAAAGCATAGCCAAGCACAATAAACCAAACCAGGCAGTGCAAAAAAAAATGAGAAAAGAAAAAGAAAATATATATTTTCTTATTTCCTGCTATTCTTTTCTGTTGCTCAACCGAAAAAACAAAAAATATGAAGAATTCCCCAGCCCGTGATGAGTGCGGGACTCGCTGGACAGTGACTTTCACAAAGATAATAATCGTACGAGAGAGTACTATACACATAATTTGTATTGAATATTCTTACTGTTTTCGTTATATGAAGAGAACTAACAATGAAAATGTGGTACTATGTGTTTCATTCATTTTGCAGTCAAGGATCAGATCTCTCTGCCATCTGTGTGTCATAATTCATTATAGTCGCATGATTCCAAGTACCATTTGACATTCAGTCCTAGACAAAAATGATCTTTTAATGGCTTCCCATTAGGCAATTCACAAAAGAATCGTAATGTCGTGAAAAGTGCTTGTCTTCCCCTGTCTTTTTGTGCAGTTAATTTTCCATGAAAATCACATAATTATTATTAAAAAATACTTTAACATCCACAAGCTGTGGTGTCCCGAGGCCCTGGGGGGCATCATTTAATGTTTTACATTTTATTCCCCCTTTTCTTTTTTTTCGTATTTCCTTTATTGGTCTTCTTGTTATTCTCTTGTTCTGCTGCTCCACGAAAATTGCCAATAAAGAAAATTAAAATATGCTTTCATAAAAATAATTGAAATTAAATTTAAGTGAATATCTCATTTGTGTTTGTGTGTGTGTGTGTTCCACCGGTGTGGGTCTGGAGATGGCCCTGGCTGTGTGCGTGGGGGAATTTTTCACTTAACCATACACATGCACAAGGACCTCTTTGCAGTCCTTTTCTCATAGTTTTTCCCGCCGGCTTCCACTTACTTTAGCCCATTGTTGTAGCTGTAGTTGTAGCTGTATTCCTGGTGTCGGTTAAGGGGGCGTGGCACTTGTCTATATATTTTCTGCAGGCTGTTGCTTGCCACCGCTGCCATTGCTTCATGCTGTATTTTTTTGTTGTCAGCATCAAAAATATTTTCCCTGCCAGAAACAAGAAAAAGAAGAGAAGTATAGAGAAAACAGACAGGAAAAAAGCTGTTGATAGGAAGAGCCCGTCCATCCTGCCGTCTGGTTGTCCGTCAGCTGTCCCTCGGCCATCCTTCAACATTGGGCCCGTTGTCAGTGGAGCACCCAGGACCAGATTCAGCCCCAGAGTTTCATTCCCTACTTTTTGTTATGCCCTCCCTCCTTCTCTCTTGTTGTATTGTATTTGCATTTAATTGTGGCATTAAAAATACACGAGAATACACCCGAATGCTCGTACAGCAGCAACAGCAGTGGCAGGGCCGGGTCGGGATCTTTATTTATGGCCCATGGTCTATCTCATTCTGGCCATGTTTTTTATACGCTTCAGCCACTGGACATTGTGTGGGCGTGGCCTTGCGAATGTATATTCGATTTATACGCGAACTGTGGAGTGGACAGCAGTGGCGGTGGTGGAACGCAATGAAAATGATTTAAGATTGGATTATTGGGTGACAAAGTGTGAAGATATTAAGGCATTGAGTCGCTTCGTTCTGTCCCCGATTGACGACTAATGAACTGTTAATTGACTAATCAAATCAAAGCGACTAAGCAGCTGGAAATAGTCTTTCGTCCTTGTCTCCTTGGCTCCTGGCTTTAAGATCCAGTTTAAATGTGCCTGATTCCAGTGCCAGCTTAGCGCAGTTTTCCATTTGGCATCAACTGCATTCCCCTTGAAGTTTCCGCAACTATTTGCTTAATTGTTTAATTTTATGCGTAGAGTTTTGCTGGCTGAAACTTTATTAAAACGCGCCATTCTATGACTTTCATTGGGCAACCAACCGGAAAGCCTTCCCGCCCTTCAGTTAGTTAACATTTCCCACGAATTTTCTATTTCGCCTTTTCTGTTTGTTTTTTGTGTTTCTTTTGCTTCTTGGCCAAACATCCGTTTTGGACGGAGTTCGGGTCTTCTTGAAGGCTTCTAATTGTTGGCACTTCCAGTGCATGAAAAAGAAAACAATTTCCAAGCGCCTCGCGGCTGACCTTGCCACCCCCAAAAACCTCCTGCGAGTGTTTAATTAATTTTTAGAAAAGAGCCAAATAAATGGCAGAAGGTGCCCCTTTCCTTTTTGGAGAGTCAAGAATCTGCAGAATACAAAAATGAAATAATGGTACAGTGGACCAGCCCAAGTCTATTTAAAAATGGGGCAGAATTTTTCACACCTCATGGCCTTCATGCGTCACAGGAATCCATCCCATTCCTTAGATGTTCAGATGTTCAGGAGTCGTGGGCTTCCACTGCCACTACCAGCATTCTTAAAGGTAGAAAAAACATTCTATTTTTTTAATTAACGAACCCTTTGAATGCGGGGCTGATGTGGGCCGGCGTGTTTGCACTGTACCTGGAACACGCTGGATTTTTAATTAAAAAATACAGGATCAAAATTGACAGGATGAAAAAATAATGTTTACCTTGTTTGCCACCGTTGTGTCAGCGCGTTGGCCTTGCTCCACCCTTTCGTCATGGATTTATTTTTGCCACTTGATTATTCAGATTTCACATGCTGAAAACGGTTAATTGTAATCATTGTGGGGTACTTTCCTCTGACCGCTTTTCCCAAACTCTAATTGCGGTTAATTTGGCTCTTTATAAATGCAGACTTTTTCCCTCTCTTTTACTCTTTTTAGTCCCTCCCTCCCTGCGAAGACCACAAGTTATGCGAGGATATTTATTTTTTCTTCTCTTATTTCTAGCAATTTTCCCTTTTTCGTGTTGTTTTCGTTTCTTTTGGCCGACTAAATTATTTAAGCGATAATGGGGCGTAAAAGTCATAACTTTAGAGGTTTCCTTGAAGGTCTCTCGACCAGCGACCGGCAGACGGAGTTCTGGCACTGTCAAGTGCATTAAACATGAGCCAAGAGTTCTCTGTTCATTGTTCATTTCAGGGCCACAGTTAATTTGCTTAGCCATTTGTTGTAGAACAGAGCAGAATGCTTTAACCATTTTCCCTATTTCAATTGTAATTTATGGTAATCGCTGTCTTAATAACAAACCAATTAGAAACTTTGCCATAATTTAATCTGATTTTCGTATTTGCTAAAGGCTTCCTCCAGCAAACTTGTCCTTCCATCTCGAGTGTTTTCCTAGAAAGAAGGCAAAACTTAACGATTTTTCCCTTTTATTTTTCTTCTTCTTTTACTTTTTTGTGCTGCTTGTCTTACTTTACGCTACGTCTGCTCTGTTTATGAATAATTCATGAGGTAACTTTATAAAAATAACGCACAAATGGCACTAAAACAAACGTGGAGGGCGGAAGGGCCTTTCCGACCTTTGAGCAGAATTTGAAATGCCCTAAAAGTCTTTTAGGTGCAAGCGGAATGAATTGAATTGTAATGCCAAGTCATCTATTTATATTAGGGTATAGCCACCTAAATGTTTTCTCTAATGCATGACAAATTACCATGAAGTGTAGCCAAACTAATGTGCCATGTCCTTCCCTCTCTTCTCTAGAACTACTACAAGTACGAATTTTCCAGCGAAATTCTTTGTCTTTTGTCTCTTCAACCTGAGAAAATTATGTTTAACATTTTCTAGATGCGTATGTGGTATGTCTAGCAACAAAAATATCGTTTATTATGAACAGAGAAATACATATGTACATACATGTATTTGAACAAGAAGAACATTGTACTGCCAGCGGGCATGTGGGGGTAGGTCATAGGAAGGCAAATCTGAAAGCAGCTTAAAGCTTTAAATAATGTAATAAATTATTAAATTTAGTTAAGAGCGTAAGAGAGAGAAAAACAAAAAAGTTTCGCTATGGAAATTGTCATAAATGGTCACTGGCAATCGTTTAAGTGCAATTTGCATATTCAACAGATTTTTGAACAGAAACCAACAAGGTTCCTAGCATTTCATATCACATCAAGAGCAGAGTATGTGTTTCGGGCGGGGCACGGCTACAGCAAACTTTTGAGTTTCACCTTTTTTGTTTTCTGTATTTTTATGTTGTTGTTATTTTATTTTATTCGGGGCTCATCAAGAACTTTGCTGCGGTTTGACTGTGTCTGTATAATTTGCATAACAGCCTGGGAGATACGGAGAGAATTGTTACATTTTTATTTTGATATCACCTCATATGCAAATGAGTCTGACAGGAAGTGGAGGTTGAGAATTTGAATGGACTTCCTTCCTTTCTAGAACAAGTTGCTTCATTATGTCAGAATGAGGAAATTAATCAAATTAAGATCAGAGAATTCTGATGAATATTCCGAGATTTCCATTAGAATAATGCATAAACTTTGGCACGTTTTGCGTTTGCTAGCAATCTAATTGTGGTAATGGACTAATAAATCTACCGAATGATTTCCCATTTTCCCATCTCTGGATTCGATGCTTTTCGTGGAATCATACGCAGAAGATTCAACTTCAACCTCCCCCCCCNCCCCCCCCCCCCCCCCCCCCCCCTAATTAGATGGAATTGTATAATCTGCCAAAAATGCGGTAAGCTGCTTATAATTCATGATAATAACCATCATCAGCATTGCTCAAAGTCGGTGCATAATTATGTAAGCGGCTTTGAAAAATGTGTCATTGTCGTAAGGGAAATACGTCAGTAAGCTGATATTAATTTCGCTTGCTCATTTTAATTGTAATTTTCCTTTCGCGCATACACACAGAAACACGCTACATGCTACACGCCACATGGCATACGTGGTAGGAGTGCCGCTCCCACTCCTGGTTCTGGTTCTGTGTTTTGTGGCTTAATTTCATATCGTTTACCTTGACAACAGGGCATGGGTACATCACCGCCAAGCACACACCAAAGAAGAAGGTGACTGGGAGACAACATGATGACGATGATGGGCAATGACAGGGAACAGCGACACCACCATGGACACGGCTCTGGCAATGGCAGGCAATGTCTGCTGACAGTCAGCTTTCGCCATGCCAGAGAGCCCTGCCGGACCCCACGATGTGAAGACTGACATGAACAGGCCATGGAGCGATAGAGAGAGATGAAGCTCTGGCATCAGGGCCGGATATAAAATATGTTGAGCACTGTAAAGCGTGTCAGCACTAAGTTGCTTTTATTTTTAAACATATTTCCAGCTAGCTTTAGCTACAGTCTGCTCTATAAATATTACATGTCGACTGAATCAAGTTAAAATTAAATTTCCTAAGGCAAAAGTTGTCAACACCCGCACCCTCTAATCTTTTTTGCAGTCCCTGTAATTTAGTTTGCACTGTTTTTTTGCATCTCTGCAGCTGGGGGACTACGACTAATGACTTGGAATTTGTTGCCCGCCAGCCAAATGAGCATGTGTGTGCTCTGGCCTGTCTCTCGGGCAGATGTTGTCGCCATTAACGCCTCGCACAGGCCAAAAAATAGAGAAAGCAGCAACTTAAGTGCAACAGAAGCGTAAAAATCATTAAGCTCCAGCTGCTGCTGCTGCCCCCGCAAAACACACGGACCGACACAGAGCCACATACAGAGAGAATGAGAGACTCCCAAAGAGACAAGCTAACTGACAGAGACAGAGAAAAGAACAGAGGCGAGAGGCGAGAGAACTCTAGCAGCTGTATCCTTTTGCATGCCGTCCAACATGACGTATGAGTTATGCAGATAAATTGCATGCCACATCACTCATACAAACCTTCAGCTTTAATTACATCAAGCGCACACGAGGTACAATTTAATTCGAAAATGTTGTAATTTTATAATAAAAGTCACAGTCGGTTGGCCCAGCGGATAAGGATATATTTGAACATAATATGTTCCTGAAAGAAATGAAAGAGGGAAAACCTGCCCATGGCCTGCCAATGAAATTACTAAACTCTTTCATATTTCGGTAGTTTAGGTACGACATTTGTTATGGCATTGCGTATCGAGTTCCATAAATTCCCGAACCAATCTTTGATCCGCTTGCTCCTAGGAGGTCTTTTGGATTCTCTCAAAAGTTGCAGCACCATTTTCTCCAGCTCTTCTTCTCGGCAATCTGGGAGGAATATCATAGGTTTTAAACGTCCTTTAAAAGGATTATGTTGTGAACTTACTTTTTGGCGATTCATCTGTACAATTGGACTTATAAACATCTAAGGAAGAATTAGAATCTACAGTATAATTCGGGACGAGGGTTGGTTTAGTCGCAGGGCCTGTAGAGAAATGTTTATATCTGAAATGTCATATATCAAAATCGTGTGTTCTAGTCGCCTTGCGTCATGTAATTATTGGAAATTCATCCTTCTCAATAAAATGTGTGGAAACTTTTACGAAAACAGTTGAAAAAGCGAGGACGGCAAGGAGATATGGTCTCAACATCTTGAAATCTCTGGTGGAACTAAACCAAGAAGGAGCAGTCAAGTCAAGTGAATCAAAATGATATTTTCTGATTAATTTTTTAAGATTTCAAAACTCCCGCACTTAATTCGTTGGTTCTGCTCTTTTTTCACAATTAATTTCCGCAATTTTCACGCCTGCACACAAAAGAAGCGACCATAATCATGGCCATAAAAGGGCAAACCGCAAAGCCAACGCGTTTGTTTGTTGCACAATGCCCCTTAATGAACAACGGAAATTGCTGGCCACTAAAGTGCAGTCCCACTAAAATCGTATAAAAATAAATCAAACGAATAGCCACCAAAAACGAGGATGGGGATAGACTTTTTTGTTGATACTCTCCACTAATTGATGATACTTCGGCGGAAACACTTACGAAAGCACTGTACTCATTCATTTCTCCATAGTCGTATATGCCCATTTTTTTGTAGGGTAGTGTTGGAATGAACACAAAGAGGAACAAGCGTCGTCGACACATGCAATTGTCAATTTCATTTGTTGTGGCACTTTTCATAACGTGACTAAGAGCGGGGCCATGCCACAGAACCCCATTGTGCAACGCTTCGAAAAGGACAATGTTCTGACATTCCTGCTGCTACTGGTGTTGTCAGACACCATATATGCAGATACAGATACAGTTTCAGGATACAGAAGTCTCGTAAATTTGTGCTGACTGATAAATAACGATGCAATTGACTTGAAATCGTGGCCGCATTTATTGTACAATGAGTGAAGGATTCTCTGATATGGAAAATAAAATTCTAGAGATGGGTGACCTTAAAATGGGTTATAAAGATTGCTTTAATGAGTGTTTTAACCCCCTGAATTAATCCTTTCGAGAACGTTTTAATGCATTAATTATCCAATATGAAATTTTACTCGTAAATCTCATCATTGATTTCGGCATTGTTCATCTCCAAGGACACCTTTTACATTAATTGATAAGATATCCATTACGATACTTCCGTTATCACGCTGTCATCCCTGGATCTCTCTCGCGTCCCTCGGGTCCCTGGGACGTGCCTTATTGTTGCCTTTTCACACACACTTTATTTATTTATATATTTTCCCTTTGCTGCTCGTCTCTTTTCAGGGTTTCCTCCCCAGTTTTCTCGCCATCCTTTTAAACCGTAAGCTGTATTCATTTTTTGTTTATCAATATTTGCTTTTTGTATTGATATGGAAAAAATGAAACTTTTATTAATGACCAATATGCGCAGATTTCTTTTTCGCAGCCTTGTATTTAGTTGCCTCTCAACGCGATTTTCCCGAGAGTTTTCCTCTTTTCGAAAATGATGCAATGCAAATTTTCATTTTAAAAGCTTTTTTCATGCCTTTAAGTGCGTGTCTGCGTGTTTTTTAGGTGTACAAAAATATTGTTGCACAGTGACATTGAAAGGCTGTCAAATATTTATGTATATTGTATATATTTTCACGATTTTTTATCGCGCGCTCTTTTTTCGACGCTCTCGCTCTCTGTCGATTGTTTGGAATATTATGCATTGTCCAATTTGGCATTAATTTAAATGATTTATTTTGTTTCATTCCATTTTACGGATATGTTGCCAGCCACACAAAAGACTCTTGGGATCATGATTGATGGTCAAATGGGTCGTCAACATTTTCCAGGCAGCAGCAACAGCAGCGGCATCGACAGCAGGCGTACGGATTTAATTTGATTGAAAAGCAAACCGAAAAATCAATTCAAGCTAATGGATTTTCCAGCACCGCACTAGGCCATAGATATCTACTCCAGCCTCCGCTCTCAAATTTCAGAGGGAGTCTCTTTTTTTTTTTAGTCTTGGGTTCTGCAGTCATTTTGCATCAACAGCTCGACAATCGAGGGTGGTGGTGGGCTAAGCAATTTTTCAATAAACAATTTACAAAGAAAAAATGTTTGGCATGCCCTTGGGGATATGATGGGGGGGTGGATACGAGCATTCTTTGCTTATTTGATGCCTGATCTGTTGGCGTGTTGCAGGCAGTAAATATCTCGGGGGCAAACCCGAGGAAAATCCTTTTCTGGGGAACAGCACAGCACAGCAGTTATTCATGGCTCATTTGAATAATATTCAAGGCTCGTTCCATTGGTGTCGTTGACAGTGACGTCTGCAAATATTCGGCCTTGGCTCTTGGGCTTCATGTTAATTAGTTGTCTGCGCATTTAAAACTTAATTAAACACTGCCCCCGGCTCTTAATTAACAGTATTGGCAGCTGGTATTCTGCCAGAAATAGACCAGTGGCATGTGGCACACGGGGCAACGGAGTGTGAAGTGTGTTGCCACCTAACTGTCGGGCTTCATTAACATTCAGTCGGTTCAATGGAGCTGTGGCATTGACAGCCCGTCTAGCAGGATTGGCAGCTTCAAATCAGATCAAAGGATGGGGAAATTATATTCTTTCCTTGACTCACATATAGGTTTGGCTACAGCCAGGGCAAATGGCTTTAACTTTAGAGGAGCGTTCCCCATGGAGCCCGGAGTGGATGCCTGTCGCTGGCAATTAACCATAAAGCTGTTGTCATTCCTTCGCACCATTGTTTGTGCCTCAACTTGTGGATGGTGATGGGTTTTTTCTGTGCAACACTGTTGCTCCTCTGCTGTTGCTTCTCTGCTGTAGCTGGTTGCTGGTGAAAAATGCATGAGATAGCCGGAAGCGGCAACCACCAGCTGCGTTTGGCTCCTGCCCTCTGCCCCCTGCCAAAGGGTCTTGTGGTATGGACGTTGGCATGGAGCTGCCGCCTGGTCCCTATCCCCTGTGTTGGCGTGCATCTCTCGCTCTCTTCCCCCCTCTCTGTGGAGTGTGCATAGCTGTGTGTGGAGGGAAGGAATGTTGGAAATTTATACAATAAACGCTTGGCAGGTTCAGCACGGTTGCCTCATGCATCAGTCGGTCCCAACTTCACTTCACTGTTGTCCCTGGCTTGTCTTTTCTCCGCTTAGCTTTTTCCTGCACTATTTTCCTCTTGTTGCTCAATTTTCCTGATTTTTCCTCCAGTTTGCCTGCGTCTTTGCTGCAGTTTCCTCTGACTCCTACATTCACATTTCTCTTTTGCTTTGCTGCACAACAAAAAACATAATTAATTTTTATGGTTTTGTCTTTGCGTTGGCACCTTTTTGATGCGCTTTTGTGGTGTGGTCAGCAGGGGACGTGTGGGTGGGGAGTTGATTCCCTGGCGATACCTACTAAAACAATATAAAAATAGCACTGGATGTGGTGTTCGCACCTGTTTTATGACATCGTAAGTATTCCTTTGGCTGGATAAAGAAAATCAACAGACAGAAAGTGGAAAAGGCATCCAATGCAAGAGTGCCGGCCCTTTTATTAACATTTATTTTCATATCCTGAATATTATTCATTGAGTTTACACCCGGTTAACCACATTTGATGGCCGTTAGAGGCAGCCTATAAACATTTACTGCCGCCCCACAATAATAACTACTTGCGGCCCCATAAAAAGAGTCAACCTCAACTCTTCTGGTGACTGGCCCGTAAAGAGTAAGTCCGAGGCAGGGCCCAGAGCCCAAAGCCCAGAGTCCACTGTGCATTGTGCACAGTCCAGAGCACTGACCTAGTGGTTGGCCATTTAATCCAGGCTCTCGCAAGAGCGCATCCTCTGGGTTTCTTTTGCGCAATGATGTTATTGCTGCTGCTTGGTCATCCATTGCTGTGGCAAGCAGGTGAGAAGTCGAGCATGGCACACACTTTACGTGGCAGCCACAGGAGCTGCAGCCATGCAGAACCGCAGCAGCAGTAGCAGCAGCATCAGCACCCCCACCCCATCATACCACACTCACAGAGAGCCACCCCCCACTCACTTACTCATTCCTTGTTGGCACTTCAGTTACAGCTTCAGTTTGAGTTCCTTTGTCTTGCCTTTCATAACAGTAAAACAGTAATAAGAATAATAAAATAAAGGAAAACACGCAGGGAAACAACAACGCGAAGGGGCCGAAGCTTTAGATACACTTAAAGATTGCTTTTTACTATTATCTATTGATGGTCATTCATGGAACTTCATGGCCGTTTATTGAACGGTGATATATACATATAACCTGTAGGACGAGGCAGAGTTTTGCATATTTATTAACAATTTTAAACTTTATTGACACAAGCATTGATGACGATCATAAATATATGTTTGTATATTTTTCAGTCTCTTAAATGTATTCTTCGCTGAGTCTCAACTACCTTAAGGTAGGCAAAATCCAATAAAAGATTAAACTAAAAGAGCAGCAGAGAAAAAGTGTAGTAAATATTTTATTGTTTAATTCGTGTAGTTGTATGTGTGTGTTTGTGTGTGCCTTGTGCGAAAAGTTTAATGGCCTGCAACGCTTCGCTTCACATTATCATTACAATTACGAGTATTCCGCTTGAGTTTTCCCCATTGGAAAATAGCCTCTCCAACCTTTGCCCACTCCATAATTTTCGCCAGAATTTTTGCTCTATCTCTCCATCTCTCTCTTTTTCTGTCAGTTCGAGCAGGTATTAATTATAAAGCCCAATGGGGTCTTGGTCATAAACACAGAGCATCTTGCGTATTGCAGTTCATTTTCAGCTTGGATTGTGGTCCATTAACCGTGGGTTTCCGCGTAACCGCGGATCACACAGATACTTACGCACCCACAAAACCACACACACTCACACGAATCCGTGGATACGCACTCACACTCATATGCACTTATAAATACTTATGTGGAGAACAATAAAGTGCAATTATAATGCGTTATCTGGGAGCGGAACTGTACGTCTGAAATAAGCATTTTAATTAATATTTTTTCTGCGAGTTTCTGTTCTTTCTTTAAGAGGAAAATGCTGCTGATTCTGGCATTTTCCAAGGCAATACGATCATGGTTTAACTCAAGGTAAATCTTGATGACTCAGCGGATTTCTTTGTATAAAACTCTTTAAATTTGTAACTAGCAACTAATATTCCCAATAATCAAGCTTCAATTATTAGGTCACAGTCAGTTGAACTCCCCGGAGGCTATCGACTTTTCACACACAAGCACTCGTGGCTTTCCACTCCACTTTTAGCTTCAAGTTTTCCATTTCCGCTTTGGCGCCTTCTTCCTGTCTGCAGCCTCAGTGCCCATTTCCACTTCCACTTCCACAGTGCCAGTGCCATTTCCAGTCCCAGTTGCATAATATTTTATTATCCCCAACGCCTATCTGCATTGTCCTGGCTCTGGCAGTGTCTGCACTGCCCCCATCTTTCCAGGATATCTGTGAATACCCTTATAGTTATTTTGGCGCTATGTAGCAGAATTATAATCTTACAGCGGCTCTAACAAGTGCAAGTGCGGCTCGAATTTAATATTCCTCGCACTCATACTCGCTCTGGTTCTCTCTCCTCTCACCCTTTGCTGGTTGTCCTTGCTGTTTTGTTGGTTTTAAGTTTTTGTGTTTTTCATTGTATGGGAAGAGAAGGGCTCTGGAGATTTGGTTTCTGGGGGATTGGATTGGGCTGCTTCGTTGCTTGTGTGTGCCTCTTGCCACATTCAGCAGACGCTTAAATCCTTTACACAAGCTGTTTGCCGCGCATAACGAAATAAAATAAATAATCCCGTTTAATGGAAAGCCACCGAGTATGAGCAGCGTCAGACTCAGAGAGGCAGAAACGCACAGAGAGAGGGCGAGAGGCACAATGGTCGCCGAGGTTGAGTCAGAGGCAGAGGCACACTGGGAATAGTGGCAACAACAATGCCGCAAAGCAGCGCATTTCCTTTCCAATTTTCACTGCTGCCTGAGCTCCTTTTCACCATCTTTTCCTGCTTCTGCTGATGCTCCTTCAGCTCCTTCTGCTCCTGCCGCTTCCTGATGCTGTGTGTATTGTGCACACGTACGCGGCTTAAGATTTTCGCCATTCATATCGTGTTCTGTTGCCTGGTGCTGATTTAAAGGAAGAAAGGAAGGACCTTCTCGACTCCCTACCACACACACATCACCATCGACATCCTGTTCAATATGCATTTGGCTGTAGTTAATGCCATCTTGGGAGTAACTGATTGCCACAGTCGGCCCTGGGACCGCTCCCTGGGATTCCGTATTATGCATTCAAATTGATGCACGTTCGCTACTTTTTCTACCTCCAACTCTGCCACTGAATGCAGCACATGTGCTGGGCGCTGATTACAGTCTGCCACATACACGTAATGCGAGGACTTGAGTCTTGCTTTCCTGACTCTCTCGCACACAGCAACCCACTAACTTAACGAGCACTTAAGTGGCTTTGGGAGCTCCGTTGCCCTTCTGGCACAGCGCTGCCTTTGGTGTCAGCTTAGCTCTAAATATTAGGTTTAATTAAATATGAGCTCATAATCGAGTGGATGTCCTGTGCCCGGAACATCTGGCCTTTTGCGCTCTCTCTCTCTCTCTCTCTCTCTATCATTTTATGGGGGCACTTTATCTGTTTAATTAAAAGGTTGACTCTTAATTGAAATCGCTTCTGATATTTGAGCTGTCACAATTGCCAGCTGACTGACCCTCGGCAGAGGACAACACAGAGCAGAGCCGCTATAGAGGCGAATGATTTGTGTAATTGCTTTGGGGAGGCATTCCTGGAAATTATCATTCGATATATGTGGGAATTAACTTGTAGCAGGTAGAAATATATTGAAGCATTGCCTGGGGCTTAAATATCAGGCATGCCATTGAATAAATTATGTACGTCTGGCTAAGAAAATCTTCCCCGATTGCTACTACCAATCGCAATCGTTTTATTGGCCAATTCCCATTTGACCTAACACAAGACCTCCAATGTCACATTGTATTTGATTTGGCTTTTCCCGGGAAAACATATTTATCAAACACGAAGGCGTTGCTGTCGCCCTCTCTCTCACACACACTTTGTGTGCCAAAGACTTTTCAATTTGAATAAACGAAAATGTTGGGTAAATATTTGATTTATTTTAGGGTGACCTTTGTCAAATAGACACAATCCGGCAGATTCCCAACATTCCCACAGACAACAGACACACAGCACATTTGTCTCTTTTTATCTGTTTGACATATTCTGCATAGAAAAGTGCCGGCCCGAAATTCAATTTTCGCATTTCCTTCTCTCCTCTGTTTGTGTGTTTTTTGAGGCTTTATAAAAGTTGATAATTTTCATTTGTGACAAGCAATTTTCGCTTTATAACTTCATTGCCTAACAAGGTCAGAACCCCCTGAAAGTGGATTGTGGAAACCAATAAGGAATAATCTAAGCCAATTACTGCCAACGCTCTAGAGTCGAGTCGAGTCCCATCTCTGGCTCCAGCAAGGTCATCCCAGTCATTCCGGGAATACGAGCAAACGATTATTACTGCATTAGGAGCTCCTCCGTTCCTTTCCGTCCGGGTGGGACGGAGCTACAAACGCACATGTGAGTCGCATGCAGATAAGCAAACGTAATAGAAACAGATTACGGGCAACCTCCCCCTACCCAGACATCACTAGGGAACCCCCCCCCCCCTTTCCACCGTCACCACTCCTCCACATTTATCCGTAACATAATCGTAAAAGTCAAAGCTTAGCTCAATGCGAGATTGCAGCGTTTTGTGGGTGGACATTTTTTAAGAGCAAACTGTCAGAGATTCTCTTTCTGGGAAGCATGAACATGTGACTGCTTGACAAAAGTCATTAGAAATTCCATAAAGAGTGGTACGGGGAGCATCTGTATGGAAGTGTGTGTGTGTGTGTGTGTGGCCATAAGCTGACATCGTTTGAGCAATTTTGTATTAGAAAAGATTAACTCCACGGCAAATGTGGGTCGTGCTTTGAAGGCAATGCAAATTGCCAAGCGAAATCTTATCCAAAACGAAACAAACTTCTATCGTCTATGTAGTAGATAGTTCTGGTTGCTCGGCTTGGGGCTTGCTTTTCGTTTTCTTTTTCAGTTGGCAACTCAATTGAGTGTAAAACAATTTCATTAAATTGGCAGTCGCACTGGGTGTGTGCTCCCACACACAACACTCTGTTCGTTTGTCTGGGTCTCTGTCGTTTTGCCTCTGGGGCATGTGTTTGTTTTGTGGAACAGAGACGCCCTCCATTTGGCCACATTCATTTATTGAACAGTCGAACAGTCGCAGAAACCGAATGGAAACCCAGAACTAAACCCAGAACTGAACCCAACGGAATCACACTCAACCTCATCATTGTCGATGTCGTCTGCTCTCCCAGCTTTGTTCTATTTTTATTATTATTTTATTGTCTGGCTGCAGCAGAAGCCATCGTAGCCATCGTTTCCATCGTGGGACATGTGGCAGAGACCCTGACCAAGGACGAGGCAAGTAGGACGTACGAGAATAGACCGAGGACCTCCATTGCCATTGCAATTTATCGCATACGCTCGGAAAACATGTTCGCAGGCATTTTTATCATTTCCGCATTTATATGGTTTCCGCTCGAGCTGCAAGCAAACTAAGAAGTGGCTTTCTGCTTTATTGCCCAGCGTCCTCTTACTTCCCGCCCCAATGCATTACCTTCTCCTACTCATCCTTCTCCTTCTCTGGGGGAATATGTCCTCTGATGAAGCTCGCAGCTGAAACAGAGACAACATGGACCTACGATTACTCGTGCCGAGGAGCCGAGGAGCCGAATGAATTGTTTAGGTTTAATTTATTGTACTGAGATTGGTTATGGGCTTTTGGACCGGGTCAGGTCCGGAGCCCACTGCACTGCTCGAAACTGCCCATTCCCGAGGGGTCCTGGGGCACAGGTCGAAGGTCGACAAAGTTGTCGGTTTCGGTTTTTGCTTTGATGACATCAATTTATTCTTATGAAGATAAATGTTAGTTTCTGCACACATTTGCATGTGTAAAGAAATATTTTAGGCAACCAGAAAACTATGAAAAATATACCCAAAGGAAAGGCAATTAAGTAAAGCCAAAATCAATATTCACTTTTCTTTGATTTTATTTTGGTTTTTTTTTGGTTTTTTTTGGTTTGGTTATGCCAACGAAACATTTTTGTTCTTTTTTCTAGCACTCCATCTAAAGTTCTTCCTGTGTAATTTTCAATAAAAAAATATAACACTTGAAAGGACAGACGGCTACAAAGGAAAAAGTACATCTCTTATATGGTGGCCTGCCTCCACCTCTTCTTTGGGGGCCACGCACAAAAAAATGGTGAAAGCTCTCAGAGGAAAGGACACAAAAAGGGGCATGCAACCAGCCGGACAACGGAGACTTGTTAAGGGTCAGTAATAAATCTCGGCAGCTTGTGCTGTAACTTAAATTAAATGCTGCAAAATCGGCTGGGCTGGACCCTTGTACGAGAGAGGCAACGAAAAAGAGGAAAAGGCGAGGCTAAAAACCATTCCGCTGCACGCAGCACAGATGAAAAATGAGAGGCAATGAGGAAGGGGCACGTCACACACAAAAAAGTGCACTGAGACGTGAGCAAACCGAAAAACGAGAACGAAACAAAGAACAACTGAAATTAAATAGAGTTTTCACAAAACACGCGGGTAAATATGCTGCAATTGCTGCCTAGGTTGCCTGTCATGGGAGGATCAGAACTTCCGCTTTGGTGGTATGCAAACACACACATACAGGGGACAGGAAGTGGATTGGATTCAAGTGGAGTGAAGCCCAGAAGCCCTCCCCTGATGGCATGTGTAAAAAGTCAGAGAGCCAAAAACGAGACTGCACGTGGCAAACAAACCTGCTGGCCATTTTTTAGCACAAAAGCACGCTCAAATTTATGACTGCCAGCATTTGCGTGTTGGCAAGTTTTTTGCCCGCCCATCGAGCGAAAAAAGCACCTGGAAAAAGATGAAAATATTACATTTCACGCACGTATCACATAGAAGTTAGAGTTAAATTGCCAAACAAAAATTGGGATGAGTACAAATGAAATTTTTGGGCTATTAAAGGGGTTTACGTGTGACCCCCGTGCATCATATTGAGGACTGTTATGCGACTATTCAATTTGCGTTAATGGCCGCCGACCAGCTGGAAATTATTTGTAAAGGTCAATTGACGTCCTCAATTTGGCATAAATATTTCAATGGGATGCCTAAGTATTTTGCGATGCAAAGCGGCTTACACTTAATTTGATATCGTGCCCACCCCGCAAATTCCACATATATTCCCCCCACGGAATGGCTGACTAGGGGAAACATCAATTTTGTTTGATTTATTTCATGGGGGTGGACCTCATACTTACGATATAAATTATGTGCCACAAAATACTTAAAACGGACTTTAGTTTCTCTCGCTCCTATTTCGGTGGAAATTAATTTTCAAATGCCCGCCCTGAAACTTTTATGCCCCCGTGCGGGCAAAAACCAATCAAAAATTCTCCACCCAAAAATGCATTACCTGGAAACGATTTTTGGGGTGCGCAAAAGTTTCGGCATTCAACATAAATTAAATACTAGCGAAACTATAAAATTGAAATTATGGCAACTGCCAACTAATGAACAGCAATAAAAATAAATACATTCGAGGCATGGTGCACGGGGCACGCGGCAGGAACTTTCTCCTCTCAACGCTTCTATTGCACCTGAATGACTTTGAAGCCGGCGAGCAACTATCTGAAGCTGAAACTATGTCAATACATTCTCGGCACAAAGTCAGAGTCAGGGCGCGTCCATAGACTCCACCAGTTTTGAAGTAACCATTTTTTCGCAAAAAGTTTTCCAACTTTTTCAGAGAAGAAACAAAAGAAGGGATGGCATTATTTGGTGCGCGACTGGCAGTCCTTCGACTGCCTCACAGCAAAGGACGAGCCACACTGAATACGAAGCTGCAGTCGGCACCCGATGGGGTTCGGGCGTTCGGAACTCGGCTGACAGAGCTTTCGTTCTCTTAGCCCTTGCAGAACTCTCTTTAGCGTGCGTGAGGGATGGCGATATATTGCTTGCGCGGCCAAAACGAGAAGGGTATAGGCTATGCTATCCCGCTTGCACCGCGGAAGCTGTGTGAGGCGAGTGCCACTTGTGACGCTTGGGAATCCCAAATGTTAATAAAGCATGCAACGGCGGCAGGGGCGGCAGAGACACGTCGACTCGACTTTCTCGCTGACTTTGGTCCTGTTTGTCCAGGCAGGAGAGGAGAGTCTGCCATGTTTGTGCTTGCGTGTGCACGGCTGTGCCACATGCAACATTTGGTGGCATTGTTGTTAGGCCTTGTTGACTTGTTTCCTAGTCGCCGCTTGCTGTTTAGGGATTTGCGTCAGTCGAACGCTGGGCCTGTAGGGGCGACAATGAAATGCATTTCAAGTCTACGAGTACTAGTAAGTGGGACGCTGTAACTGCAGCCCCATTGTTGTTCTTGCTGCTGCCACTGGTGGATTGTTTGTTGCCTGAACACACACACACACACACACTCACAGAGAAAGTCATAAAGACACACTGAGACTGCTAGCAATGGAGACAGAAAAATGGATAGACAGTTGAATGGGTCACGTCTGAGCATTTAAGCGGTACAAAAATGTGGGTCAATGGGTTTTCAGTTGCGCTTTTCATAATGCCACTGCACAAATTGTTTTGTTTACATCACATAATTGCTAATTCAATTAGTTTCCATGCGCATAAAGGCACTGAAGGATCTGTAGGGGATTCTTGAGCTACTTCAGACAAAATGGAATGGAGAGCTTTAAGGGATTACTAAATCAGTTCAGGCATAAGGTGCTATATATCTTTAAGAGACTCTTATATCCAGTAATGGGAGGAGATAATTACACAAGAGGTTAATAACGCAGGATTTAGTTCTTCTTGCAAAATAGTTCTAAATTGATTTTGTATATTACTCAACTTGCATACCCATTTAATAATTCATACTCGCACAAAACAGCTTCTAAATATAGATGGCCAATACATTAGGGATAACAGATCCTATGCCAACTTTTAGGAAACTTAAGCCAAAGCCATTGATTCCCTATATACCATCCTGTGCATCCTCGAAAGGTTCTGGCTAATGCACAAGAGGTAGGTGCTTAGGTCACCTAGCGTTAAACAAAGTTTAAACAAAGTTTTGGAGCACCTTAAGCCAGGCAAACATTTTACCACCACCAAAATCATTAGGTGGCCGGGAGCTGGCGAGGGATGGCATCACGAAAGCAACAACAAAAGCCAAAATCCACGAAATCCCTGACAAAGTTTCTGGCCAATGCGGCCACATAATAATGGCAACAGTTTCGTTTCACACGCTCCACTGATTAACATGGCCAAAACACACACCCTCTCCACTCTGACATGTGTACGTGTGTATGGCTAATTGAAATTTAATTTAATGAGCGGCGGGCAAACTCTGTGTGCTGGAAAAAGTGTGTAGGGCAACGCTTTTGGAGCGTTTCCCAGCTCTAATTAAATTGCTGGCGATTTATGAATTGCATTTCCCCCAACATAAAAAAGAGAGTGCAGCAGAACATAGAATGGTGCACTGACCAAACCATAAAAATGCCACACAAAACTGGCATTTAGCTAATTGAACATGTGTTCTACTGCACACAGTGTACACTCGTTGGTGTATTTGTGTGTGCTTTAACCCTTTTGCATTTGTTTGAGTTTCGTTTTTGTTTTTGCGTTTCAACCCCTTTACAGTTCATTAATATTGAAGGGGAGCGTCCGGGCTTCACACGGAGGAGGGTCAATTGCAAATTAAAAGCCAACTTGTATGTGTGGGTTCCCTCCACGGTTATTCTCCCTCTCTCACCTCTTTTATCTGTATATTTTCCACATTTCCCCATTTCCACATTTCCCGAGTGCCAGCTAATTTAAATTTTTTGCTAGTTTCCTGCGGAATTTATGCTTGACAGCAGCAGGTACAGCAGAAAGCCACACAAATTGAGGCATAAATTTCGGTGCATTTCTATGCATTCGCTCTTTCCTTGTTGCCCATTTTTTTGCTTATTTTGTTTAATTAAAACAGTGTTATGGCTGCACCAAAAAATACATACATACTCTACGTCTAATAAATTATTAAAGCCTGGGACATTCTCACAGGCAAACCAATTTCAGTAATGGCCATGAAATTCTTATAACTTTTGATTACTTTTGGATTGAATTCTGTTATAATTACCAGCATGAGTCGTCGTCCCCGTGATTGGACACTCGAAAGTGTTTTCAATTTCAATTAATATACAAGCCACTCGACCAACCCATCCGCATCCCTATTGGCATCCACATCCACACACAAACAATTGAGTGCGAGGAGCACTACTTCAGCTCGATGACTTCTTGGACCGGAAATCAACTGAAGTGCTGTCTGCCTTTGATGGCTGTCTAGCTTCTGCAGTATGCCGATGCTGCTGCTGCTGCTGTGGATGCTGCTTCTCCTTCGCCATTGAAGATGCCTAAGTAAATGCCTTAAACTTTGTTTAAACTTTTGCCCCAACTGCCGGATGCTGGCTGGATGGCTCTGCAAGGGCAGTGGCCAAGAAAATTAGCAATGATACCCTATCATCGGCTTTGGAGCTTCGCTCTGTATTTCTTCATAATGCCAGCATTATGGGGCGCACAGAGGAAAAGTTAAAGTTTAGTAGCAACAGCTTCTGTTGAGGAAAAAATTCCAACAAGACTTTTTGTGCGACGCCACCGGTGGCTGGAATTTCCGGCATGCTGCCGTAAAAGCCCAGGTCTAAGCAGCAAAATTATTAAACAATGCCCGAGAGGACACGCAATGACGGACGGACTGCAATGACGATGGAAGATGGAATGACGACAATGGGAGCCATGGTGCATGCGCTATGAAAATGGCAAAATGGCAAAGTGCTGACCTAAGCCAGAGCTTAGACAGAACGCAAAAATGGCCCAGTCAGAAGTCAGTCAGGATGGAATAGCCCAGCCCAGGAATAGGCACACAAAACGACCAAATGACCAACAACACAAAGACAACAAAAAATGTAGTGACACTGCCACTCAACACAGAACTAGAACTCGAACTCGTCTGAGACTCAAACTGGTCCTAAAAATGGTACGGTACCCGGAGCAAGTGTCCGACTGGCAGGCAGCAGGAAGAGGACGAGGGCGAGGACGAGGACATGACGAAGTGTCACAGGCTGTGAGAGCGAGAGTTCCTCTTTGGCTACAAAATCCCAATGTAGCTGGTGATAAGGCCAACTAGAGGGGGCCTAGCCACGTGTTTGCTTTTCAATTTGTGCAGCCATAGCCATAGTCCGGGGATGGATAGGGTGGGGTTTAGGACGAGTAGAATTATGAATAGACCAGCAAAAAACAAAGCTACCCAGCAAGAAGAGATAGGCATCAGGGAATGAGGAAGGAGTCATGCCAGGAACGGAGTGGAACGGAGCGTTGGAGCATTCATTGAAGCTAAACAGGCTGAAGGCGGACGTGAGGTAGAGGTGGATGTGGAGATTGTTCTGGATGGGTCTACGCTTCGATGCCAAAAGGCAAAAGAAAAACAAGTTTTCCGCACAAAGTTGTACTCGATTTTTGCTCTACTTTAGTTTCCGCTGGCTTGTTTTCCATGCTCTGGGGTTCTTTTGTTTCCATCTGTAACAAGATGCATCGAATGAAATTAAAATGTAAATTCCTTGCTACACGCTTAAGGTGAAGCAAGAGAGATTTTTCAATTTGTCAGGAATATGCAGCATACTCCTTCTTATACGATAAATAAATATCTACATATAAAGAGGAAAGCAGCCATATGTTGACTTTCTGACCCATAAACTTCAGTTTGCCATCCAGAGAGTAGTCGAGTCTAAAACAGCAGGCCAAGACGCCCAGAGAGTGTGTGTGGCAGCAGAACGACCAAGGCGCCCAGAGAGTGTGTGTGACAGCAAAAGGACCAAGACGCCCAGGGAGCGTACTGTGGCAGCAAAAAAGCCAAGCACTGGCAGGAAATGCGGCAGAAGTGCAAACTGATTTGGCTCCCGTTGCGAGAGAAATTGAAGGATGAATGCTGATGGCTCGCTTGTAAAACAAAACAAAAGAAATATATTTTATTGCAACATAATCTGAATAGATTCATTGTATTCCCGTAGACATTATCTTGTCATAGCGCGTCTTCTCCTTTTTTGTGAGTTGAAAGAACTTGGCATCCGTGTACTTCAGCTCGGCATGGTTATGCATCGGTGGCCACAGAGTGCAGTACGCCATGTTCCTTTAAAGAAAAAAACGTATTCATCATGTTTATTAAGCTCTGTTTAAGCACTAACCAAATAGTATAGTATAACTATATTATTTGGTTAGTGGTTTAAGCCACTGATCACCTAATCAGGCTGACCATCTCCACGGCAGAGCACTGAAAATCAATCATGTTAGCGATCTCCCGCTGAAATTGTGCCTCATAGTCCCTACAGGCCTTTGAATAGCGTTGACGGCAAACAAAAGAACTGCAAGTAAAAATTGTTTAAGCTATTTCGTCGTGGAGTATAAAGGAATACTAACTAATTAACATTAAACTTTGCGTAGCTGGGAAAACGACTCATAACATCAGCATCATCGCCGCGTCGCACCTTCGTTCTCTCCTGTATCTCAAATCTCTCATTCGAGCTCCTTGCTTTGAATTGCGTGAGTTGCATTGATGTATCCAGGTTGGGGAAGTTAAGGGACCCAGTATCACGCAAAAATCCCGACATTCGCATCGTAGAGTGATGATCAAAGTTCATGGTTTTCCGCATTGCAGTCACTCTGCTCTTCCTGTCAATAGGTTTATTGTCCTCCATTTCGATGGGTATTTTGTGTACAAAATAGATCTGATATAATGCTATTATATCGATGTAGGTTCTATATCTATTTGTATTTATATAGATTATATTATATTCTATTTATTTAGTGTATGGATTCCGAGTTAAGGTGCAAGGTGACTTCGATAAAGAGCATCTACTCAGATCAGAGTAGGCAAGGGGAAGTTCAATTCCATTATTCCACACTCATATATACTCGTATACCGTTAACAATATATCCAAATAGCTCACACATAAACAGAAAAATACATTTATTTGCCGCTAAAATGGATTCCAGAGAGACCATTGTTGTTAGAAAGACAATGGGAGTGAGACAGACCATGGACCCCGTATCTTTGCGATACTCTCGTCTCTGGTCCTCCACATTCACAATCGATGAAAACGTTACGTGTGGTTTTCCGTACATGGCTCACCGTCATCCGCAGGACAAGCTACTCATTGTGCCGGGGTTCCAGGACGTGCCTGAAGAAGTTTTTGATCCAAAATTTACACCACCCTATTGCGATGATAGGGAAATGTTCATCGATCCCAATTATGAAACATTTCCTGTGCCACTGTAAGTTTCAACGCCAAGTAGAAGTTCATCTCAAACTGTGTATCTTTTCGTCTAGGAATGTTCGCTGTCTGGAGCGTTATGGCGAGGCCAAGCGACTTTATAATAGGCAACTCAATCGAGAGCTCAAAAAACTTATAGAGAATCAACCAACGGCAGATTGTGCCTGGCAGTTTGTGAGGTAAGAAATGAAATGTTTTGCCATAAAAATATATACATATAAATATTAATTTGTTTCGATTCAGAACATTGTCTTATTCCTCACTCTGGCCACCACTGCACACCAGGGAGGAGCTAAAGCTGTTTGAAAGGGAATTCTGCAAGCTGTCACCTGAGGAAAAGCGCAACTATGATCAGATAATGAAGACCACTTTTACTTAACACCAGTTAGCTAAATAGTTAAAGTTTTTTGGTTGATTCATGCAGGGCAAAACAGTAAAAATTGTCTGGTTTTTTAACGACCGGTAACAGGAAAACACTAAAGCAATGTAACTAACACCCATAAACAATACAAGAAACACACAAAATAAAAAAATAAAATAAACCCAAAAATAAGCTCTTAAAAGTGTGCCTTGCTCTGAAGCTCTCCCCTTTGAAGCTTTTAACTCCCGCTCAAAAGCTTTGCTTTTTGACTTATTCTCTCCCAATCGCAATGTTGCTCAACTGGCTTTACTTTTCTGATGTGTGAAATAAATATCTCTCACGCTCTCCCAAAACCCTGATCAGTATTATCTCCCCGAATCGCGTGGCGGTATTTAAAGGCCTCTCGGAGACGACTTGGCAATCAGTTGACCAGCGTCTCAGCGCGTTCGTTCTGTCCCCATCTGAGTCTCCCGTTCGAGGCCACAGTGCGTAGTCGAGAGTGCTTTTTGATTTGATTTGATTTGATTTACTTCGTGTGCTTGTGCAAATTGTGGGAAATATCCCCATAATGAAGTCAACATTCCAATCGCTGGGGGTTTTTGCTACCTGTCTCCTGGCATTCACCGACGTTCTAGTGGAAGCCCAAGAAAGTTAGTAACTGAATGTCATAATTTATTCATTGACTCATGCACTGTGCTTGGGGATAACCATACGTCAATGAGATGGGTGTGAGAACAATGTGAATGACTCGAATTAATCACAGAAAAAGCCATTCAATTCATTTTTTGAGCTCGCTGCAAAGCTGATTACTTTGTTGAACCTAAAAAAATTGTATTATCGCAGATCGAAATTTGTACGTGCACGGCAATGAAGCTGTTTTTTTTGTTATCAATTAAATTCTTGCTGGAGTAATTAATTAATCTTACGGCAATGACTTCTCGTGCGAAACCAATAGCGATAACAAACTAGTTTCGACTCAAACAAGTTGTCATATAAATGATCAAGTGTGCACTACTCGTATTACAATTTGAAATTATTACTACTTGCAGGCTGTAGAAACCCCAATCAAAGGCAGGGCACCTGCCTCTCGATCTATGACTGTCCGAGTCTGCTGGCTGTCGTCCAGCAAAGTTCTCTGAGCAACGATGATCGCTCTTTTCTGTTAAACTCCCAATGCTACAATGGCTTTGGTCGTCAGCCACATGTCTGTTGCACCAATGACAGGGCATTTGGATCTCCAGATACAACTACTCAGCGAGCTGTGGTTATGAGCAGCAGGCCCACAGAGAGTAGTGGCGAACAGGGGTCGGGTAATGGTAATCTACTGCCGGTGCCTCCCAAGTGTGGTCCTCATTCCTTCAGCGATAAGGTCTACAATGGCAATGACACGGCTTTGGATGAGTTCACCTGGATGGCTCTCTTGGAGTATGTCGATCGTAAGTCCACACTGACATATATCCATTAAAAATCTTTGCCTGATCTTTACTCTCTTGCAGGTAAAGGCCAGCGACAGCTAAGTTGTGGTGGCAGTCTAATCAACAATCGCTATGTTTTGACAGCTGCACATTGTGTCACCGGAGATGTGGCAGCACAAGTTGGGCAATTGTAAGTAGCTTCTACTTTTCTTCTTAAGCCCCTCATTTATATCTTTTATATATTCATTTTTAGAACTACAGTTCGCCTGGGTGAATACGACACAAGCAAGGATATAGATTGTATAGCCGGAGATTGCAATCCCCCTTACATAGAGCGCTCCATTGATCAGGCTATTGTACATCCGGAGTACGATGCCACAAGTCGGCATCGCTACCATGACATTGCCCTGCTGCGTCTGGCAGAGCCTGTGACACTCAACGAGTACATTCAGCCAGTGTGCCTGCCCTTGGCTAGAACCCGCCAGGCAATCAATGTGGGTGAACAGCTGGTGGTCAGCGGCTGGGGAAGAACAACCACAGGTGCGTCCAATAAAGGAAATCTTGGAATGTTTATACTATAACAGAATCCCTCAATCTTTTCAGCACGCAAGAGCAACATCAAGCAGAGACTCTCCCTGCCCCTGAACGATCACGATTCCTGCGTCCGGAAGTTTGCCACGCGGCAGATCAATCTGATCGGCGCACAGATCTGTGCTGGTGGGGAGTTCTATCGCGACAGCTGCGATGGCGACTCCGGGGGCCCACTGATGCGAAGGGGCTTGGAGCAGGCCTGGTACCAGGAGGGCATCGTATCTTTTGGCAATCGATGTGGTCTCGAGGGTTGGCCGGGCGTTTACACCGCTGTGGGAGACTACATGGACTGGATCGAGAGCACACTACGACCCTGAAGAGAAAACGGCGCGAGGATTGTGTATCTTTTGTTCAAATTAAGTTTTAATTAAAGTCAAGTCAAGTCGAGTCGCGTGTTTTTTTGCCATTGCGCACCGCGTCTTTTAATTAACTTGCATTCAATGCGATTTTATCAGCTGCTGCTCCTGCAACGCTGCGTACACGTAATGCGCTTACAGCCGCGCAGTTTGCGGTAATTAAAATCGTTGTTCACGCTGGAAAGCATCAAGGGAGAGTACAGGCAATGGAATGGAGTGCCTTGGTGAATAACTTGCAAGATGCTGCCAACTTGCCCGTCGGCACCTTCTTTGCACCCTTAACGATTTTCTATGTAATTTGGCAATGAATTTCTATTATTCAAGACCCTTTCCCCACAGCCCTCGCACCCTTTTGCAATCTTGTTTTCAGGCTGATTGCATTTTGGGGCCGGAGCAGAGTAGACAATGGCCAGAGCCACTCATTATTTGTGTGCTCAGAAAGGTTAATGATGCCTGCAGGACCCCAGCAGGAAGACAAAAGTATTTAAGAATCCTTTGTGGCTTGGGTTGCATTTTGACCGAAGCCCTCATGTGCTCTGCAGATACTTTTCAGCCCCCTTAAAATCTAATTTAATGTTCAAGTAAATACTCAATTTTAATGACAAACTGCAGCTCTAAGCTCTGCTTCTCTTTTTTACTTATCTTTTGCCAGAAACTTTGTTCAACTTGTGCCAACAAAAAAAAGAAAAAGAAAAGTTATTTATACCAACTTCTCTTTGGTCATGTATGAGTGTGTGTGTTTGGGGATAAATGCGGCAAATGAATACAAAAAACACTTTGGCTAAATGCAACCGAAAAACTTGTAATTCAATTTTGAATGGGGGGTGGGGGGGAACTTCCGAACTTTTGCCCAAAATGCCAGCCAAATGTAATTAACACGCACACAGAGACACAATCGGAGGGAGAGAAGTGAAGGGAATTTCCCAACACCAACACAAACACCAGCAAAGAGAAAATGGTTGCAATGGAGTGGCAAAACGACTTGTCCACCTTCCAGACAGGGCAGACAGGTGTGGTGAACGCCCCACTGACTGCCCCGTCAATTGGCCCTGGAGTGGGGAAATAGTCCAGCGACCAGGACTCTGAAACGATGCAAATTTCTGGTAGGTAGGGCTCGACACGGATACGGACACCAACACCAACATTTTACCTCCACTCAGTTAAAGGCTTAATTGAGTTGTGTTGCCAGCATTTAAAATGGCCAGCAGCGCTAACGATCCCAGCAAATACCATGGGGAAATGGCAAAACCAACGGCCAACGGCCAAAAGAAATAAATTGCATACAATTCATATTTCACTTGAATACAAATCTCCAACTCTCTCTCTCTCTCTCCCTACAGATGAATGCCATACTCAATCTCGTTTTAACAACATTTTATATGCTACCACATTGTATGCACAACGAAGAGAGCGAACTCTTATTTAGCAAACTCAAATATAATCTTTCAAAAGTTTCCACAGCGCCAGCCAATGCAGTACACAAAATTGGATTAAATGCCGACGATTTGCAACCGGAAAATATGAAAAAATAATCCACTTCTCAACTGCTTTCCACGCCCCATCGGAGAGTGAAAACAAAAACATAATTTAAGCTTAAGTGGCCAAAAGAATTGTAGACTTCTAAGAGAAACCATATGAAGAGAATAAATAAACAAAGCAGCAAGTTGTTGTACGCATAGGGCAAAAAATACCTATATATCGCAGCCTTTTGGGTAGTTGTCGCATAAATCTAATCCATTTTAGGGAAAAATATACATAGTACGAGAAATGGGAGAGAAATTCGGTGATTGATGAATTGGGTAAACGTTACGCATACGCCATGTGGAGTTGCTCTGGAAAAAAAGTAGCAATAATTTCATTTAACATGCATAGCAAAGCTGCCACTGTCACAGCCACTGCCACTGCCACCAAAAATCCCAAATCCGTAGCTGAAACTGAAACTCGCTTCTGATTTGCAGGCATCGCCTCAAACCATTCCATTTTCCCAATTTCTGTGCAATTTATGACTTTGGACCGAGTACACTCATTGCCAGGGCCCGTCACAAATGCCAAAGTCGATTCTGCAGCAATTTTCATGTTGACCCCCCACCATCAACTCCTCGCTTTTGAATTGCTTTTTGCAACGAGGAAATCTCCATGGGTCTGGAGGGAGATGTATAAATGTATGCATGCATCTATAAAAAGGACAAGGTACTTTTCGAATTTAAAGAACTCTCCTTTTATTTGTTGAATAGTGTACATGGAATGTGTGTGCATTTGATTACCGCTTTAGCAAAGAGATGGAGGGGTCGACACACAAACAGGGAAGGGGTCATGGAGGCCAGCGTAATGCGATTTGAGCATGGTTGGCTGGCTGATTGTTACCGCTACTGCTTTTGCTACTGAGCAGAGTCCGCCACATCATCAGTTGCCGTTTTGTCGTTTGCCATTTTTCCATTTGTGCCGCTTTCGCAATGACGTTATTTACTTAGCATTGCCATTTGAATTTCGAATTTGCATTTGAAATTTTGCATTTTGTGCATTGCATTGCCAATCGACAGTGCACACAGCACACACAACATACACACACACACTCACTCTCTCAGCAATGGAACGGTTGATTTTTACAGTCGCTGATTGCGTGTGGATACACATGTATGGATATATGTATACTCCATAATGTTTATTCGGTTGGGAACCATATAGATGACACAATTAATTTAACAGAAATGAAAAGTAAGTACCTACTAAAAGCCAATTGAGGTAAAGAAAATCTGAAAAATTAAAGGGCAAATAACACAGCCGTCGAATTACAAAGGACAAAGGTTCTCAGATTGCTTCCATCTTCCTTCTAGCGCTGTTGTTAAATTCAATTTAATTTCCCTGTTTATTTTGTGTTCATGTAGATTTTTCTATGTACAAATAGAATGGCTTGAAAAATATACCGAAAACATTTTTAGCTGATGAAAACCCTCTGATGAAAAATTTGAGAGTTGTTCACATTTTTAAATTGTAAAATATGGGATTAAAACTTCATGCTCATCAGTGGAAAGTTCTCGGGTTACACAAAGCACTTTCCATGAGCATTACAACAGGGCCATTCGCGTAATGAAAAGTTTCGAATCATTTCGGCTTGAAAAATGGCTCAAAGGTAAAATGCGATGATGAGGCCATTTATTTGTGTTTATTTTGCAGCCTTCTTTTTCCCGTTTCCTTTCTTTTGTCGATATTTTACAGGAATCATGCACTCGAGCCGTGCGACCCATTCAGATGATTAAGTGTTTGCCGGCAGGGAAAATATTAATAAACTTGTAGCGCCGCACTCTCTTCCAGGAGTGGGAGGGAAAGGGAGAGTGAGGGTGAAAGTGAAAGAGAAAGTGAGGGTAAGTGTAAGGCAAAGAAATGACCAACGAGCAGAAAACGGAGTGTAAAGGGAGCGACAATACTCGTATAATTTAAATTTATTTAACAACCAACTTGTTAAAATCGTAAACTGAGAGGAGTTCACATCCACACCCACACACACAAGTTGAAATAAAGCAAGCCAAATTGCAGCTCCGAACAGTCGCAACAACAACATTAAGTAGCTCATTAAATTTCCTTAACCAACAGAGAACACCACCAAGCAGAACAGGATAGAAGCGAAAGGAAAGGAACTAGAGAAACGGAGAACTGCAAAACTGCACAGCTCTGGTACTCACCACAAATACAAACAAGCCACTGGCAGACCCCGAACAAACTGACTTTTCGTTTTTATTTTGTAAGTAGGAAATATTATAGTAGAAAAACGGCGCCAAAAGAAATGAAATCGCCCAGCGAGAGGGCGGGCGGACAAACTCAAAGCGAGCGAGCTGTAAAAAATCCCGTAAGTGTATTTTTATTGCGTATAAAATGCATTTTGCAATGCCACACAAAACTCAAGTGGTGTGCGTCCTGAGCGGAAGTTACGACCAGTGGGCAGGACCCAGGACTGAGGACCACAGGGCCACAGCCAGCAGCACCACAGGAACCACAGCGTCGTGCAAACACATAAGATATGTGTTATTTGTGTGTGTAAGGCAAAGAATGTTGATGATAAAAATTATGGACTACGGAAATTAGTGTGGAAATACAGGAAGTTTCTTGGATACACTTACATGTGCGATTTTGGAATTATATTAATTGAGAAATTTAAAGTAACCCTCATAAAAAATCATAAAACCCTCGTTGATATTGAAGCAGAAGCCCCCAATAAACTGGGGTAATAACTTCGCATACTTTCCAGCTCTTTGAATCTCCCAATTTAAAGAAACCCCGAATGGGGGCCCCACAAATATCTGCACAAATTGAAATATCATTCAACTGTCTCGCATGACTGCATCCGATACGAGTTTACCCTTACAAAAGCAAACTTCTGCTGGCAACTCAAATACCCCACTCAAGGATTGTATAACAAACGAGCTACCAGGCAATGATTGCTCAGGATAGCTACTCCGTACTTGTTGTTAAATATTATGTAAGGCAAACAAACAACATTCATTTCACAAATGGGGTGGGGAAAAAGCAGGAGGAGCAGCAGAAGGGATCCTGAGGAATCAGTCAGCGTTTATGAGTGGCTGGGAAATTGGCTGTGACGCATAAAAAACGAAGGTGTTGTCGACAAGGCGAAACTTGCAGATGGGTTCTTCAGAAAGATATACTGTTCATAAATTTTAAGGGTTCATCACATTGTTCTTAAATTATCCTAGGGTAAACTTTGAGTATGAGTGATACGAACTACCAGTTTACTGTGCATGCGAAAGCGCGCATTAGTGATGTTAACTATTTATAGAATGGAATTTATCCCCAGGCAAATACTGTGTATGGGTAGCATCAACTATTCATGGAAGGAATTGTTATCCTAATTGGTCATACGAGCACAGCCCCCTTCCTTGGGCACATACTGTGTATGAGAGATATGAACAATTTTGCTGGTGATTTCAGTTTGTGGTTTAACCTGCTTTAAAACTATGCAGGCATTAGTTTTTCTTGTATACTTTTTCAAGCGCAATTAATTATAATTTTCGTGCCAGCGTCTCCTCTGGCAACATGTGTATGCATGAGTCCGGTCAGAGAATCCACCGACACGAATACCTGTGTAGAAGCCAAACATACTTTTTTGTTCAAAAAAATTATATATAAAAGTACGCAGACACTGACACCGAGACCGACACCGACACAAACACAGACACTTTCACATATGCCGGAAATTGGCGCACACCTTGCAGCCATGCACCAACAAGGAATTTGTTTCCATAAGCATCATAAAACCGGAGAATGACCGACCGGACGATGGACCGATGGGATGACGATGGTGGTCCGCAGAGAGGTGTGTGGTGTGGGCGAGAGAGAGAGAGAGAGAGAGAGAGAGAGAGAGCTCAGCATGCGGAAATTATAATTTATAGCTCAAAGCTGCGGATGCCAGAGCACCTACTGTGATTTTATTTTTTCATCCAAAGTTGACTTTAAAATTGGTGGAACTTGAGCCTTAATTGAAGCTGACTGCTGGAAATGGTTTGGCTTGGGTTTGGGTCTGGGTGTAGGTTGGGGTTTGGTTTGGGTGTCTGTTTGGAGTTGGAGTTTCCCCTGACCACTGAAGCATGAATCATTTTCTATGGGACTTTCAAAGTGTCAAAGAAAGAACACAAAAAAAGGAGATACAGGCAAAGTTTTTTGTTTCATTGCATGAATTGGGGCGGAATATTTTCTTTTATGGTGCTAAAACCCCACTCTGGCTGCTGGACTAATTGTGTGAAACTTTTCAGCTGCACTCCCCCCAATGAGGCTTACAATAGTTTCAAATATTATTTGAAATACCTTAAGCTTATCAAATTTACTGGAATTATGGCATGATTAAAATTTACTGAACTAAGCAATACTCAAATGCCCTCTGAACTCTATTTTCTATCGTAATTATTCATCACATTGTTTGTTTAATAAAACAATAAATTGTAAAGCTAATTGATGAGTTTCATATAGAGAATTCTGAGCCTGGGCCTTGAGGCCAACATTAAATTAAAGTGCAACATTTACATTCCCCCACTACGTGCCTTTTGTCCATTATTTCGTTGTGCAAACATTTGTAAAGTTGACCTTTTTCAGGTGTTTACGCAGCGCAAACAAAAGACCACTTGGCCCAGCTGGAAAGCTGGCAAAAAAAACTGCCCATAAAGTAGTATTTGACAAATGACGTACTTCCTGTCAGCATACATATACACACAAGCACATACAATACACGGGCATCAATATGAGTACACATGCAGCGGCCAAACATTTGTCGCTTATCGGAAATGTATGTGTGACAAGCAACAAAAGTTAAAAAAAGGTCGAGCAACTGAGAAAAACACTCAAACATTCTCATAAAATTTCGCACATTGTTATACACAGTTCAGCAATGAAATAATTCATTTATTTTATGGAATTTATTGAATTTATTTATGAATGCAAATCAAATATTTAACTTGTCCAAATGGATAAAAGTTTACCTAAATTACATTTGATAAATGCAAACAATTTAAATGGAAGATAATTTTCGTATTCAATTTATTTAAATTACAGCTGGGAAATGGTATGAAACCTTAACTATTTAATGAAGTGGTAAATATGACATTTAAGACCTAACTCTTGAAAGGAAATATATTTATTTAGACCCATTTTTCCTGACCCTCTTTCCAAGCAATGTGTACAAAATTTCTTTTGCAAATTATACATTAAAGTAATCACTTTTCAATGGCTGACATAAGCTTCACACATTTGAGTATATATGTTTAGAGTAATATAGTTAACTTATATCATAAATGAAACCAGCTTTTCCCCTTGCTTTCCGAATTTTAATTATTTGAAATGATTTTCCTTTTAACCTTTTTTTTCGTATCGAAATCTCTGCAATCCATTTAAAAAACCAAATTAAATGTAGCATATTCAATGGGAATTAAATTTATTGTTTGTGAAGCCAAGCTTTTTTTCAAAGACTAATTAGCTGGAAATTGCATAACATAATTGCGAATGCAAATGTGCTAATTAAACAATAGTCATTTCGAGTAATCAGCACGATTGCATTTGTAATTGTATCAACGCTTTCTACGTGCTATCCGTTTGCTCTCTTGAGGGTCTACGATCCCAAACTCAGATCGGTTTTCATGAGATAATTCAGGCGAGCCTTTTGTTTGGGTGTCAGCTGAAAGAACTTTGTAACAAATCGGTTCAGTTCCCGATTTGTGTGCAGTGGCGGCCAAAGACTGTTGTAGCAGAAAACACTGTGTGGGAAAATCAATGTAGAAGAGCTACTTCTGGCGATTGTTTATGTTTACCCACCGCCTTAGAACAAACTGATTGATGGCCTTGGATTGAGAGGCTATAAAGAATTGCATTTCCCGGTGGAACTGCCTGTCATACTTCTCCTTTGCCTCCAAATATCTCACATAGCAATTAAGATCGCTGTTTTGCCAGAGAAAACCTTTTGAATTCATCTCAGGTAGAAGATTTTTTGAACTTACTAAGAGAACGTCTTAATGTTGTAGCTGGGGTGTTGACTGACATCCGCCTCGTCTCTGAAGTTTTTTGAACGCAACACCCATTCCTCGTGGTCCATAAGAGTGGGATCCATATAGCGTCTATTCGTAGTGCTCTGACGGAACACACTGGACATGGACTTGGCTAGCGACTGCTCCACTTCCGTTTTAAAACCAGAGACGTGGTCCATGTTCTCGAGGGCTGGGGCTCGATATACAGGTATTGTGTGTCCGCGCAGAATGGAGGCAGCCGAATTGGTGGACCTCTTACTGAGACCTCCCACGCTGCCTCGACTGTCGCGGTGGGAGGGCCGGGGTTCAAAATCATCAACCGACATACTGGCAATTTTTCCTGTATTGATTCTGTATTAATAAAACTTTAAACAACTTTGTGGCATCCCGAGATATTCTCCCAGGCACACTTCACACTGATTGTTTTTAATAAAAAAAACACTTAAATCAACACAAGTATCAAAGTCCCAGTGGCCAGTCGTACATCATTGGCGGATGCCTTTAAGCAGCGGGTGTTAATTAATAATATTGGTAGAAAAAAACAACGAAATTCCGACCATGATTTACCCACAGAGATCTGGAGTTGAAAGTGCTTCAGCATGCAGCGTGCGCTCTTTATTTGCAGAGCCATCCACATGGGCATTCCAAAAATCATGCATTAATTTTTAATTTCAACAATCAGGCGCACACTGGATCCACTCTGTACGTTAAAAATGCAAAAATTGCTGTAAAAATATCGCACACAATTAAAGGCAGAGTAGCGGCAGGGGCAGAGGAAACAAAAATCAACGTCAAAATCATTCCACACATTTTTGCCCCATTAAATATGTATTCACGCGTTTAATTTCATTTTGCGGGCAATATTATGGAGCTGAATAGCACAGAACACAGCCATCACAGAGTCCGACCACAAAAGTGGCTCATTGACAGGCGCAGGAGCAGGAGCAGGACCGACTCCACTCCATGCCAAATGTTTGCCAAGCAAAAACATGGCCACAAATGTTGAGTCTATTAACCAAAAGCCCAACGAGATGCCTGATGCCTGATGCCTGGTGCCTGGGCACGTGTGCAATGAAAACAAACGAGCCCATTATTGTTACACTTTCTTTGACTCTACAGAGTCGTACGTATACAGCCCATTAACGATGTGTTTTGGTCTCAAGATGCCGCTCCTAGACGGGCCTTGAACTTTGACCAGCCGATGGTCCAACTGAATTGAACTCTAATTGCACATAATGAATTGCACACATTAGTTCAATGAACAGACCTTCCTTCGGACCTGAGCGAAATTGATAGAGATGGAGAGAGATTGGCTAATGGAAATGCAATGAACTATTTATGAGCAGAGGGCAGGCACTTACTCTAGAGAATGCCAGCGATTGAGTAGCCAAAGTTTGATCACGAATACAAATTATTAAAGCAGGGCAATGGCACCTGAATTCCCTTTAAATTCACCTGGCTTTGGGCCAACCCATGCCCTGGCAAGTTACTGACTAAAATGTTAACAACAAATCCAATTTATTACAACGAACGCCCGGCCAGGCCGGTCCGATGCTCCGATGGTGCGATGTGCCGATGGACATTAATTAGCAGGCCGGACACGTAAAAGGTATTAAGTGCAAACTCAATTGGCCAAAAAGGTGGAGGGCATGGTCATTCCGATCAAATTTGATGACACACCGCAGGCCAAAACAATTGGCAAAACCCTGCAGGAGAATGGGTGGAAATATATCACAATTTTTTGCTGCAACCTTAAACACTGTTCTGTCTATTTTAAAGCGCATTTAATGCAATGTCCGTCAAACAATTTAACAAACAAACAAACAAAAAACATAACACTGGATAATCAATGCAAATGTAAACGAAATTAAGTGATATATGCCAGGGGATTACGAGTGTAATTAAACACAATTCTGCCATTAGTCAGATAGCAAAGTTCTGCAGAAAAAAACAGAATGTTTAACCTGAAGAGTAGAGTGCATACCAGAATGTGCTTTGATATCCATTAAGGTATTAAGTTTACTTTCCACTTATGCTGAATATTAATAAAGTATATGGCATTCCAAATTGGGTTTTCAATGACAAAGTAAAACAATTTCACATATGCGAGAGATATTTCATTTTGTCGCAAACAATAAATGCATGCTAAGCCCTCAACTTCAATGTCGCCTAAGCTCAGACACACACACTCACTCACAGCTGGACAAATGTTTGAACAACTCAAGGGAGGAGTAAGCAGTTAGTAGGACAGTGAGTCCATGGTCAAGTCAAGTTTTAATTTATTTGATAACTGGAAAATTGCACACCTTCTCGAGTAGAAGAATGAAGATGACTTTTGTGTATAGTTTCGCAGGCAATTAATTTCAGCCATAGCTATGCATAGCGTCGGTAATAGCTCTGTGCAGCTCCCCATTATTTACGTCAGGGCGAACATATTTTAATTTGATGAAGACCTTATAGTGTTCAGCAGCATATGTGCCCTTTGCAGAACTTGTGAAATGGGGATAACTTTGAATGCAAATGAGTTTGCATATTGCGAGTGGGTGGGGAAAAACTTCAAGTTGAACAACAGAAACGACACGACACACACACAAAATGCAGGCGATTCCCATGGGGATTTACTTCCCAACAAAGCATCTGCCGAGATTCTAGGATATAAAAGTTGGCCCGTTTCGTGGCGAAAAGATTTGAGGGAACAACGGCTGGCATTCCACTGAGTCATCAGGTTAATTCAATTTGAGTTGTAAGCAAATTTTGCACAAATTAAATGCATAAACTTTTGCCATTGACATAGACATACTCGCACACCACACACAATGAGAGACTGAGGAGGATAAAGAGACGAGCAATAAATTTCAGAAAAGTGTTTATGTAAACGACTCTGATGCTGATTGTGTCAGAGAGCGAGAGAGTGCCAGAAAGAGCCATGGTATCGTCTGGTTGCACTCTGTCACCAGGGAACCGGAACATAAAGCCGATTTTTTCGCCTGGAAAATGGCAAAGCGATAATAAATCTTCCGCTCGAAACAAATCACAGCAATTCCATTATATACACATTTAATGATGTTGAGGGGCCAACCGCCGCATAGAAAGGCAAGCGGCAGGCAGCAGGCAGCAGGCTACTGGCGGCTTTCTATGCGAATCCCAAATCCAAATCCGAATCCCGAGCCAACGAGCCAGAGACAATTACTTGCAGCCCGCGAGCAATTTGTACGACTTCTTCTTCTCCGACCGACAATGGCTGTGTGAAGCAGCGAGTGTTCAGCGAATGGTCGCCGCCTGCAACATGGCCAAGTTGTTAAAATAATCACAAGAAATGGCATTGCACAAGGGAACACGGGGATGAACAGGGACAAAGTTTGTGCAGCCTTTTGCTATTGCTATTGCCATTATTTTTAATTAGCAAAATTTCTTTATGCATTGACACTGGCCTGCCAGCCCGAGAGAAAGGTAGTAGAAAGTATTTCATTAATTAGTGCGCACAGCCGCAAAGTGTGCAGCGTTTCTGTGTTGTTCTTTGCATTACTCACACAGCTGCAACCGCCTGGCATTTCCTTTGCCAACGAGACACTGCGAAGTCAGGAGCACAGGAAAGGAGTGCCACATATACTCTTATATGTGAACACTAAACTTTTTGTCACCTGCGCTGCCTCAGAGTGTCATCACCTTTTCTTTTACCCATAAATCTGCACCACGAAATTAAAAAGTAGCAGCAGCAGCAGCGTAGGAGTTTTACCCACTCAATCCCCGGGGAGAAAGCTGCTTATTAGCTTTGACATTCGAGTGCAATGCACTGCCACTCCTCCTTCTCTGTCAGCCAGAGAGGTGTTCGCTTGATGGCTGGCAATCTGCATTTTTATCATCAAAATATACAGATTTTTCTTTTTTACTGTCTCATGAAGCCAGCATAACGTGGAGCAACAGCCGGAGGACTGACATAATTTATTAGAGGGTTCCATGCAATTTTTAAAGTTGTGCCAGAAAAGTTTACCTTTCTCCTTTTTTTGATGACCACGACCACCCTTTGCCTGTGTTGCTTTGTCAGCGAAACATTTTGTGTCTGGTCTGGTCTGGACTGGAAATTGTTGGCCAAACAACACTTCTGACTCCTGACCATTATGGGACATGGTTTTTCGGTGCAACTTCAGTACTTCAGTACTCCTCCAAAAATATAGGTCACCCTTTACTGCTGTGCCAGTGGCTGGCCATAACCTCAAGCAACGACGCATCGAATAGCTAGTGTATAGTTACCAACAGAAAAGGGAAGAATATCATAAAACTTTTCAACTTTTCCAATGGTGGTCACTAAATGGACAAAAAAGAAGGCAAGAGTACAGTGAGAGAGAGAGGGAGAGGGAGTGAGAGAGATAGCTGGTGTTCTGGACCCTGTCCAAAATGCCACGCTCACGTTGCGATGTTGACCGCATCACGCTCCAGCGCATAAAGCAATTACAGCATCGTGCATGGAATCCAGGAATCCATCCACACGCACCTCCTGAAGGCACTTTGATTTATGAAATTTGCCGAGCATCAACCCAGGACTCACGACACCGTGGAGCAGCAGCAGCAGCCACTCATCCAAAGGGTTTGTGTGGCAGCATCGGAGAGGATAAGAAGATTTGATTTTACGCTAGTCATTGACTTTGTCTAACCAACTTTCTGACACTACGCCCTCCACGCTGCTCCATGTGTGTACGTAAGAGTACCTGCAGTCAATTGAATAGAAGAACTGAACCCTCATGCCGAACTGCATTTTCGGAGGGAAATTCTCAGTGAAAAACTTTGCAACTGCAGCAGCAGCTGCAGCTATCTGGCTGGCTGTCCTCATCCTCATCTGCTTTGTGGCTCTGGAAAAGTAGCTTAGACTGTCGTCGGCACACTGAAAACTTCAGTAAGGGCAACGGCTTAAATCTTGTCAATTGCCATTTTCGTATGGGGGCTTTCATCTAGTTTTTTTCCACTCTCTGTTCATTTTTCTTTTGTGTTTTTTTTTGTTGAGTTTGTGTGTGTTTTCTTTCTATTTTGGTAGGAAGTGACAATAAAGTTTTTAGTTTTTGACTGAGAGTGCGTGACGAGTTTCTGCCATTAGCAGTAAGTTAGGCAGAACTTTTCTGGTTTATAGAGACACCGCAGCAGAAGCAGTAGCAGCAGAGAGAGAGAGAGAGAGAGAGAGACAAACCAGAGCAAACCATAGTGTTAATGAAGCTATAATGAGGCTGAGGCTTTGCAAAGTTGTATGAGTTGTAGCACATCCCAAAGAAAAATTGCAAAGGAGTGGAATTTCTCAAGGATTTTCTTAAAGGCAAAGGCAGTGGCATATCCCTTGTAGTTCTTCAACAAAATTGGTTTTCTTTTTAAGCGGAGAGGCAAACAACAGGACCAGGCATACCACCACTAATCACAAGTGCCCAATCATCTTTATGGCTCGAGTCAAACACAAACAAACAAACACAAACACCCGAATATACTGTTGTCGATGTCGATGGCGATGCCAGCGGAGCGACCTCCGCAAGATTGCTGCCATCAAAGCCGCTGAAAATCGTTTGTTTGAGAGAAATTCACTTGCGATTGTTGTGCAGAGCAGTGTGTGTGTGTGTTTTTGTGTGTGTGGCTGGTGCCACCAATATCAATGCAGCAACAACATGGAACACAAGAATATAGGATTGTTGAAGTGCCAGCCAGAACCTACAACAGTCAGGATATGGCAGGGATATAGCGGTATGGCAGGGTGGTAGGAAGTTGCATGGTTGTCGGGATGCTGTAAGTGTGGCACAGGCAGTGCGCACCGAGCAGTGAAATACCCGTGAAAGCCGCAGCACACACAGCCGCAGAGTCAGAGCTAAGTAAAGGAACAAAACTGTAGGACTCGCACTCGTATGAACGCCCTCTGTGGCACGGCGCAAAGGTGCAAAGCATCGGGATAAACAAAAAACACGTTGAGAGTGAAGCACGAAACAAAAACCCAGCCAACAGGAAACGGAAGCCAACGGAAAAAGATGTAGCCAAGCCCCAAACGAACACCAATCGAATATACGAAGCAAAAAATGCTAATTTTGTTTCGCTTTTTTCTCTGGGTTATGTGCTGTGTCTGCTCCATGTAACCCCAAAGAGTGGAACGCACACTTGGACAGCAGCAAATTGGTCCCGAAACATGTCTATCTGTATTGCTATATGGCCACGTAAAGCAAAAGTATCTATAATCCATTAGATGCGGCAAAATAAGCGAAAGCAGCTCAAACGAGCGGCAGAATCAATTGCTGGCACTTGACACATGAATAAATGGCTTTTAAAACAGACATTTCAAATAAATTAAATTATAAAATAAAAAAGAACTTAGCATTGCCGAGGGATTTGCTCATGGCACAAAACTTGCCAATGTTTCGTGTGCCAGAACCCTTAAAATTGTTATTTATTTTTTCAAACATTTCCTATAACGATTCTGTATGTTATTCCATTCCCTTTGCCGCCTTGGGGCATAATCTCAACTAATTTGCTTTTTCTGTTTTTCCAGTTTCCACACAAACCGAAAAACAAGCAAACGACAGAAATGTAGCTAGAGAGCTGTTAATGCCATGGAAAATACATTTACAGCAACAGAATCCCGCACACTGGTTATGCATTTAGTTTAGCCCTGAGTTTGGCACTCGGACATGCCAAAGCCAAATGCCAATTACCACGAAAATGCCATTGAGTAAGCCATTTAAATGCAAGAGGGCCGACAGAGTAGAGCAGAGCAAACCAGACCAGACCAGACCAGCCAGGCCAGACAGAGGAGCGCCGTTGGGGCTCCTCCGCCGATGGGGCATTCGGCGCGTTGGAAATTACTTAATGCCGCCATTAGGGTACAGCGTATTTGCTTAACTCGATTTGACTTCCGCTACAACCTGGTAACGTGGCCAAAACACGCATACCAACCTCGAGTATCCACTATTCCCCTCCCTTTGGTATGTCTGAGATCCCTTCCTGCGAAACTGTAGTTAGCGTTAACCTCGGGCTTAACGAATGACTAAGGGCATGTATAATACTCACAGTTTGCATAAAGCTGATTAATAAGTTGGCAAAACTGTTTCCAATATTTAATGCCCAAGTGTCAATTGCATTAAATCCGCTTACACTTCAGGTGCGAATACTTTCTCCGTGCAATGAAGGAAGAGCAGAGGTAGGGGTTTAGCGGTACCAGCAGCAAACAAATGAGAGGTTACGAGAGGGAGCATTCAAACAGATTACCAACTGCAAAGTCGTGTGTGGGAAAACAGGAAAAACAGGGAGTTGGCGGATAGCGGACGGGTAAGTACGGGTCTGCTAACAAATGCGCGAATGATAAAAACTAAACATGTCCGTGGCTCTCTTTTCGGGCGGTCCTTTATTTCTCGTTGCCCGGAATATTGTTATTGTCCCCGGTGGATGGTTGATGGCTTTTTGAGCGTGCCTGGGGCTAAATTTAAGCATTTGCACTAAACACAATAAGGGTAGGTGGGAGTGGGAATATAATCATGATATGTCCCTGAACTTTTGGAACTTTCTAAGGGTACTATCTGATTTTAAATTCCTCTTTTTTTTTGCTTGTAAGAGAATTCCGTCTGATGTTTACTGCCGTTACAAAGCAGTTCATTTTTAACAGTAATTTTTGGGACAAAGTGTTATGTGATTTTACTTACAATCAACAGATATACAAGTTTATATAAAAGTTTACTTTTCCATACAAAACCTAAGTCTATGGCTACAATAAATATAACAATTTTAAACGTTATAACTTCATGTAGTACAAATATAACACTTTTAACGAAACCAATTCTATGAACGTTGCTATAACTGAGTCTTAGCAACAAAATATAAATGTTTCAACCCCTATAACTTCTGTTATACCAGACACGCATTCTGTACTAAATATGCCACATGGAATACACCCCCATAAAAATTCTAAAGCATCAATAACAGTGTAAGGCAGCAGGCTGTGGTACCCTAACAGTGCAAGCTTAACAGTGAACGATGTTCATGGCAAGCAGTTCACTGCTTGGCTGTGCTGTTACTTCTCATAGCTCTGATTTACGATTCCTGCATTCCCCGCATTCGCTGAGCTTGTTGGCGTGGGACTTGGTATGCTGTACACTGGATACAAGGGAGCAAATTCGTTGATGCCAAAGGCATGGATCTCCTCCTCGTTGATATTTCCGCGCGGGGTGTGACGGGACTCCTCATATTTCGGAGCGACTGAGGAGATAAACGAATATAAGTAAAGGAATCATTATGATGTTTTCATTGCACTCACATGTGTCCCCCTCTCTGGGTGTCAAATCGTTGGGCACACTCCCCAGGGCCGTGACCACAGGCAATTCATCTGCAGGACTATCATAGCGAGCACTTCGGCGTGGCGGCTGCTGGACAACAATCCCCGATACGGCCAGGGGCATGGTGCCAATCGTTACTGGCATGATCATCAGCTGTTCCTCGCGGAGACTCTTGACCAGCGCCTCCACCTCCACCTGGTAGGCAATCTGTATGAGATTGCTCAACTCCACACAGGTGGGTGGCGTGGACGGTACGGGCAGGTCAATGGTCAGGGAGCGGGTGCACTGCTTCAGCACGGCATCTCCTTTCGCCCTGGAAATGATGATGCGTTCGACGCGTGCGTGATCGGGACTGAGGCTGAAGTAGCGGATGAGCATAACCAGTGAGAGACGCAGCTCGGAGACGGCCACACTGCTGTTGTTCACCACCACAACGGTGACAGGGATCTTCTGTCCGGGCACATAACCTGCTTGGGGAAGATTCAGCTCCAGCTTCAAGGGATCCGTCTTGCAGGGACCGCAGCAAAAGGTGCGATATCCCTCGCTGTGTGCCGCCAACTGGGGAAGGGGCAGTAGAAATTGAATTTCCCCGTCACAATCATCATGACTTACCCGAAGCTGGGGGGTTTCAAAGTTCAGATCCATCATCTTGAGCACCGTGAATCCCGTGGTATAAGCCTGATCGTATTTCCAGGGTCGAATTAGCAATACTTTCACTATGTATCGTATGCAGCCATAGCGACCCTCGAAGGAGGAAGGACACTGATAGGGCAGCTGGCAGGAAAAATTGTAGTTATGCACCCCGGCCTGTATGATGTGTCTGTTGTTGTCTATCGGAGGATATGTAGATATAAGTTGATCTAGATCTGATTGTTTTATGACTCACTTTGCTCTGATCCCAGCAAGTAGGTATTGGATGATAGATAGTCTTCTCTGCCAGCATACTGCTTGGTGGATCCCAGACTCTTTTCACTCCATTTCGTGATGGAGTAGCCGACTACCTTGAGTAAGATAGCTACAAAGAGAATAGAGAGACAGAGAATATAAGTGTTTATCTTGACAACTAGTTTATAATCTGTTGAGAGAGAGAGATTAACTTAGTTTCAATCGTAAGTTTGTTACCATGCCCCACCTATGTACTCAATTGAGTCTTTATATAACAAATATTCAAATTTGGATATGGTTAAAGTTCTTTCTATTAATATGGGAGTTTCCTCCTTGCCAAAACGAAAAGTATTTCCGCTCTAATCTTATAATTTGGATATTCCGTTTGGCGTCTTATCAATCAACTTCTCACATTCCCCAGACCAAAAGAATTCCACAAGTAAAGTCAATGTCGTCATAAAAACACTCAATCCATATTATATATATACATCGCCAGTACATACTATATATACCCGTATCGTTATCGGGGAAATATTTATAATGCCCTTACTAATCAGCACTAAAATTAAACAATGGAAACACTTTCAGTGCAAACAACTCTCGCAATTAGGCTTGGCCCACTTGGACTCGTACTCCTATTATTATATTTTTAATTAATGTGTTGATGGATCTTTTATGTACCTTGAACTTCCTTGGGTTTGTCGGACTTCAGTGTTACACAGCCACCCACCAGCTGTCCGGCATAGAAGGTGCCATGTCTATTATTGTCGAAGCTGATCTCGCACGTAACAACCATTTTAGCTTGAGGCAACCGATCCGCGCCACTCTGTCGAAACAACGGCTGCGACTAAATTAAATGCACAACTTCTGGACAGGGTCTTGGTGCTTGGTCGTGGTGCGACCGCCTCGTAAGATAAGCGATAAGACATCCATAGCCGAAGGCGCGAATCGTACTTCTGAGCACGATATGTGACCGTTTGAGAGTGCTCACATGCTCACACCGGAATGGAAATCGTATAAGAGTTTAAGCACTAAGCGAATTGTTAGCATTTTGTTGTGTTGAGGGTGTAAGGGGAAACGACTGGAGAAGTGGATGTTTGCGTTGCTATCGCATTTGGACAGTTAGACCTTGGCAGTGGACACATTTCTAAAAGTATCTTTCATCTTGAAGTGATTTTGATAAGAATTTAGCATTAAAATTAATGTAGAAGCCCAAAAGCGTTGAAGTGCGAGCGTAGAACAGAGACGTGGAATAATATTTCGATATGTATACAATGTTTGAATTGCTTACTTTTCATATTTTTCAATTATAAGTGTTGCAGAGTCACAATCGTGGTAAGCCACGAGTAGAGTTTCTATGGAAACAAAAATTCATTTTGCTACAAATTTAAATCGAAAACAATTTTTAAATATTTTGTATGGACACTAATGGCAATTATTTTCTTTTTTTTCGTTTTATTAACATAGTGCGGCACATATATGTATAAATATCTAATATATGCTTTTGAATGATCGTTTTCTTTTCTTTTCGTTATCTTCTTTTCAAAGCCAAGTTCCCTTTTCTTTGTCCGCATCCGCAGCTGGATTCACAAAGGCCCTTTCGGCCATATAGTTCTGTGTCCAATCGGAAGGAGGTGGAGCCGTGGGACTTGGTATATCGAAGACCGGATAGAGCGGCTGGTAGACGCTGCCATCGGGATTGAGAGTATTTGGCTGTACTGGCTCTGGATCGTCGTCTGTGTCGTCTTTCTTGCTGCTAGAAGCAGCAGATCGCATATGGATAGCCTCCTGGTAGTTGGGAGGAGCTGAAATGGAAAGTCTTACCAGTAAAACTCCATCAAAGATGGTATTTTCTTTGAGAAACTTACGTATGGAATCATCGACAGCCCAGGGATTGGCGGGGCTTACTGGCGGAGCGGAGGCCAGTCCCTGAGCATCAAGTGGCTGTTGTGGCATGCCACGTGGCTGAATGTGAACGTGCTGCGACAAGGGCACACTTCCTATGGTCAATGGAACGCTGACCTGCTCGTTCGTGTGGCATCCCTTGACCTGGGCCTCCACCTCCACTTGGTAGGCGATCTGGATGAGGCCGCACAGATTGAAGCACGTCGGAGGAGTGGCAGGAACTCTGAGCTCGTAGTTGAACAGCTTCTTGCAGTTCCTTGCCACGGTATCCCCCTTGACGGTGTTCAGGATGAACCGCTCGAAGGTGGAGTTCGGCATCGATGGGGGCTTGCTGTGATACGTGACCAACATGACTAGGGTGACCATCAGTTGCTCCACTGGAATGTGACTGTCGTTGGTCACCAGCACGCTCAGGGGTACATTCTGTCCGGGCACAAATCCTGTCTGCGGAAGAGTAAGCTGCAGAGCCAGCGGATCCGAGGTACACGGCCAGCAGCAGTAGGTCTTCGAGGTCTCACTGTGTGCAGGCACCCTCAGCAAGGGACTGTCAAAGTTCAGATCCATCACTTTGAGTACAGTGAAGCAGCGCGTGTAATTCTGATCATATTTCCATGGCCTGACCAGCATGACGTTCGTCATGTAGCGAACTCGTCCATGGGTTCCCTCAAAGGAAGAGGGACACTCTGTGGGTATCTGGCAGGCGAAGTTGTAGACATGTACACCGGGTTCAATGGAGCATTGGCCTGGCGAAAAGGATGTTCTTAGTAGGCAATATTTGCAGACAGATCTGTGATCACTTACTGCTCAAATTGGAACCCACAAGGAACGTCTTGGATGCTATATAATCCTCACGGCCATAGAATGTGCGTCGTGCCTTGCGGCGCCTGGTATTTCCACCACTCCTCTCGCGCCAACGGGTCTCCGAGTAACCATTTATATTCAATGTGACGGCTGCAAAAAATGGGTAAAAATTCAAATTTAATTCCAATTAATGCGAGTTCATTGATTATTTAAAAATAAATTTTAATCTTATCGCATGCAAATATTTATCAGATATCAGAACAGCCCTGTTTTTGCTCTATATTTCGCACGTGTGGTCGATCATCTCAAACAGAATTACTACCATAAATAATATGATTCATAGGTTGCTCTTGAATCTCTGGTGTTAAAAGCGTTAGACTGCACTTCAAATATTCCGGAGATAAGATAAACGATCCATGAGTCATGAGTTAAATTCAAAGAAATGCCATGCCTACCTTTCACCAGCTTCACTCTGTCCAACTTCAGAGTAACTCTACCCGTAAGAACTTGGCCCCCGAAATACGTTCCATGGGGATTGTTATCGAACTCGATTTCACAGGTTACAGTCATAATGGAGTAACCTCGAAGTATCTGTATCTGCGTATCTTTGTTTTTTTATTGCCTTGTGGCCAGCATGTAACACAACTGATTTGATTTTAATGCCAACTTATGTATGTTCTTTCCACAATATTTGCTCTCCGCAAGCGGTTCTCCCCCGCAATAGATCGGTTTGGCACGCTCTCTGGTTTTGGCACAGCAGCGATAAGAGTGGAGGGAACCCGCCCGGTTGGCTGCCAGAAACAAACTGAGAATGAAACAAATACTGCGCTGGGGTTATAGTCGTATTGTATCATATATTGGTAGCCGCAATGGCCAGGCCAGGCCAGGCCAGGCCATTCCATTTCTTTATCTTATCTCTGTCACAATTTTGAATTATTCTCTTACACATTTCATACAAAGAGACCCTGTTCAAGGTGTGCAAAATACACAATCCTTCATGGGGGGCTACCCTTGAAATATTTTAGAATTTGGTGTATCAGATTTCCAGTTTTCTTCATCTGAAAAGTGGCTTCTTCACTTCTTTTTCTCTTCGGAATATCCTGCGGGGTCTTCCTTCTTCTCTTCTCCCTGATATTCCTGCTTCTCCTTTGTTGGAGTTGTTGAATCAAAAACAGGGTACAAAGGCTTATAGGGCAATCCATCCAAGGGTTCGGCATCTTCTAACATAAGCTTGGACTTCTCTGCATCAGGACGTATGTGCATGGCCTCTGAATAGCTAGGAGGAGCTGTAGAAGAAAAAATATCAATAAAGTTATCTCAATAGCAAACAAATGTCATATTGAAGCGTACCAATTGAAGGATCCTCCTCCCACGGACTGACAGGAGCACTTGGACCTGCAGCACCTTCCACACATTCCTGGCAATCGCTGGGAATCAAGGTCAATGCTCCTGGATCTGGCACCAGGGGCTTCTCCTCGTCCTCCTTCTCCTGTGTCAGTGCATGCCGTGCATGCGCTGATTGGGGCGCACCACAGATGGTCACAGGCACGTAGAGTGTGGCATTGACATGCATTCCCTTGACTTTCGCCACCACTTCGATCTGGTAGGCAATCTTGATGATTTGACAAAGATGGAAGCACGTGGCCGGAGTTGAGGGCACTTGCAGCTGGAATTCGAATTGCTTTCGGGTGTTTCTCAACACGCCATCGGACCTCATTTTCACAACGGAGAAGCGCTCCATGTTCGTGCCACAACCCAAGTCGCTGAAGTAAGTGACGATCATGGCCAGGCTCACTTTTAGCTCCTGCACCTTGATGCTGCTGTCATTACCCACCAAAAGAGACAGGGGCACCATTTGGCCAGGATAAAAGATCGATTGAGGCAGTGTTAGCTCCAGACTCAAGGGATCCGACTTGAAGGGCCAGAAGCCAAAGGTCTTTGCGGACTTTGCCTGCACTGGAACCTAAGTAAAAAGTTGATAGAAACTAAGTAAACGTTTCTTTATGTAAAACTCACGTGTGCCACAGAATTATAGGTGAACAAATCCTTTGTTTGCAGAACAGTGAAAGCGCGAGAGAACAAACTGTCGTACTTCCAGGATTGGACTATATTCACACCAATCCTATAGCTAATACGACCAATGTTACCCTCGAACGAAGAGGGACAATGGGAGGGTATTTTGCAAGCAAATTGGTATGTCCTAGTACCGGGCTCAAAGGGGGACTCTGTCAACGGTTAAATGCACATGAAGTTAAGAGTTTTGACTGTCAAGCTTTAATCTTACCAGCGCTGGTACTCGAACCAAAGAGATACACCTTGCTGGACATAAATTTTTCGAATCCACTGTACGACTCTGAGGTGGATTTGTTGTTCGAGTCCGTTCTGCTCTCTGTCCAGTGGGTCTCGGCAAATCCTCTGACCTTTAGAAAAATTCCTGATAAGGGGGTTGGCAATTATTTAGGAATCTAATGTGAAGTACTCATTGCTCCCACACTCACCCTTGACTTGTCTCAATGTATCCGTGCTGAGCGTCACCTGACCAAAAATAGTTTGTCCGGCATAATAAACCCCATGAGTATTGTTATGAAATAGAATTTGGCAAATGATTCCCATGATTTAATATAAAGATATCGTTGATTTATAATATTAGATTTAGAATCGAGCTGGCTAGATTTTAGGGCTGTGTTCTCTTCGATGGCTAATAGCGAACTGACGATAGCTACCCTCTGTCTAGTTCTTTTGTGTTTTTTTATGGTGGATTTGAATTATCTTATCGAAGCGATCATAAATATAATTCTTGGTAAATAAAATATCAAATTTCTTTTACATTGAACACCCACTCGCTTACAGCAACAAACAAAAGTGTACGAAACATTATCAGTTGTACCCATAATAATGATAAGAACAGATAACCAAATTACCAACTCAGGGGGTTTTTGGCTTTTCGAATGAAAAATGCTTTATTTCTGGGGGAAGGATTGAGTCATTTGAAGGCACAGCACTTCACTCCACTCAAACAACATTAGAGAGGAACCTGCTTCACCGATAGAAATATTGTTAACGTCATGAATCCCCTTGTCTGTGAGTAAAAATCTAGCAACGAACGCATAAAGTTGCTTTGTTTATTAGGTATATCATAATTTTATTTTATTACACAAATATTCCTTACAACCAAGTGCTCCTATCGATATCCTCGTTGACAAATCCTCCTTCAGTCTGAAAGCCTTTTGGTCTCTCAATTGCATTTTCCATTTCACTGTTCAGTTCAAATACGGCATACAAAGGCGTGTACACAATTTCCTCAGAGTGTTCCTTCTTCTGGGATTTTTTCTTTGACTTGGAAGACCTTTGTCGATCTGGTCGTATGTGTTTGGCCTCTTTGAAGTTTGGCGGAGCTATAAACACACAAAAATGACTAGAATTTGAAATCACCCAAACAGCTACTCACTTATGGAAGGATCAGCTGCCCAGGGACTGGGTGGACAAGCTGCGGCTTCAACTGCTTCTTCCTGCAACAATATGAGAGCCTTGGCATCCACTTCTGGTGGCAATGTATCTCCCTCCCAGGTTCTGGGCTGCTTCTGCAGCTGTTTGGTCAGCGGTACGCTGCCTATGGTCACTGGCATATGAACACTTTGGCCCGAATGACAGCCCTTGACCTTAACCTCAGCCTCCACCTGATAACCGATCTGAATGATGCTGCAAAGGTTGAAGCAGGTCGGCGGTGTGGCTGGGACTTGCAGATCAAACGTGAATTGTTTTCGACTATTTTTCGAGACACCCTCCCCCGTTTTCTCAGCTACCACAAAGCGATCCTTGTTGGTGTCCGCACACGGGGGCCGACTGTAGTAGATCACCACCATGGCCAATCGAACGGTGATATCCTCAATCTGTATGTGACTGTCATTGGAGACGAGGACACCCATGGGTATAGTTTGTCCTGGCACAAAGCCACCTTGGGGCAAGGAGAGGCGAAGACTCAGTGGCTTCGAGGTGCAGGGAATACAGCAGTACGTCCTCTGGGACTCGACTTGAGTGGGAACCTAAAAGGCAGAAGAGATCTGAACCTAAGGGAGATTTCTACACCGATATGTACGTACCCTCAACATCAGGCTCTCCGTATTCAAGTCCATCACTTTGAGCACAGTGAAACAACGATTAAAGTTCTGATCAAACTTCCAGGGACGTAGAAACATAACATTTACAATGTAACGCACACGACCATAAGTGCCCTCGAAAGATGAGGGACATGTCAAGGGTATTTGGCAGGCAAATCGGTATGTACTAGTTCCAGGATCAATTTGCACTTCTAAAGTGGATAGATTATACTCCAAATGATATATTTTCTGTCTCTTTTGAGTCTTACCAACACTTGAAGACGATCCATGGAGATACGCCTTTGTGGCTAGATAATCCACATGTCCATTGAACGACGAGCCACTCGATTGGTCTGCCGAATCGTACTCTGGATCTGTCCAATGTGTTTCAGCATACCCTTTGATTGTAAGAACCACAGCTAAATATAGAAAAGACATTTATCAGTGGATTATTTTGTTAAATATTTTTGGAAACCCACCAAAAGTTCCCCTTCAAAGAGATGTGACTCACCTTTTACCTGTTTCACCTTGTCCGTTTGGATCACCACTTGGCCAGAGATCACCTGCCCGGCATAGTAAATACCCTGGGTATTGTTATTAAACTGTATCTCACAGATTACCATACTTTGGATTGATTTCTAGCGATGATCACGCAACGAGTAAAATATTTTCTGTGGCCTTTCTGTATCGTCGTCAACCTGCAAACTGAAGACAACCTCTGGCATTATTTATATTTCACTTTTTGGCCAACATATTTTGTCTGTGTTTTTTTATCTTATCAATGCGATAATTATTTATGTATTTAAACAGTTATTTTATTATACTTCCATAGAAGTATTTACATGTGTAACTGCTGGACATGAAATGATATGAGGAAAAAGATTGATGGTGCCTCCCGAGATAGCCATATAAATATATATATAAATTATCAGGGGGCTTAGTTCACCCTCATTGAGTCTATTCAATTTTCCCAGACAAATTTCCACTCAAAACTTAACTCTCACTCTCTCTGACTCTCTGTATTTTTGCACTCCCCTAGGCAGAACATTTTTGTGTGGGCTTTGTAGAGAGTTAGTGGGCTCGATAAGATAATGCCAAGCCCCAGTCAATATTTGTTACGGGTGCGCATAGGCCAGGCTAAAAGCAGAGATAGCCTCAGTCTTCGCTGAGCAACGAGCGTGTGCGGATTTCTCACAAGGAAAACCGGATAGCTGGCGGAACACCATCGTCGAAATGTCCAAAAACTGCATGATAACATTCGATCAGAATGAGCATGGTACCTACTTCACCGGACAGGTGATAACCGGAAAAGTAATTGTCAATCTGACAAAAACCAAGAAACTGCGTGGTAAGTAGATCAGGATGGAATCAGGACTCGATCCCTACCCTTTGCACATTTTATTAACAAGTTCTAGTGGCTGTTACTTATCTGTGGTGGGCGTATCTTATCTCCTTGGATAATGTGGCGTTTCGCCAAACCATTTCTAAAAAGCATTCAAATGGGTAATTTAATGATAACCACAGTGGAGAATGTATAAATGTTTGATAATTGATGATTCCACACATCAGGGTGTGTGCGTAGGGGGCTATACCTACAAAAGTGATTTAATTTTATTGAAATTCAGTTCAGGAAATGCCAGGCAGTGTTAGTCATTTTTTTTTTTTTTTTTTGTGGAATCCATTAAGTGCAGTATTCTGACACTGCCTTTTATCTTTAAGATAAAGTGAAAACATTTCGTTTTAATGCAGTTCCTTCTTTTTGCCAGGAATCAAACTGCAAATCAGCGGCTATGCCTTGGCCCAGTGGAGGGTTCGAAGACGTGGCAAAGCCATGCCTATACAGAATCCCAAAAAGAGAACCAAACACTTGTTCAGTGGACGTGAGGATTACATTGCCTCCACCACATATCTAATGGGATCGGAGCAGGGCAGCTGCTTCAACATCGACGCCGGCACATACACCTACACCTTTGCCTGTCCCATACCCAGCCATTGCCCATCCTCCTTCGAGGGATCCTATGGACATATACGGTACCTGGCAAAGGTCACATTTCTGAAGGCAGGCGCCTCCAATCGCACCCACAATGTGGGCTTCACTGTACTCAAGCTGTTGGATCTGAATCAGGAGAGCAAGATGCTCCGTGAACCGGCGAGCAATGAGGCCCTCGAATACTTCTGCATGTTGCACACACATCCGGTCGAACTGAAGGTGACACTGCAGCAGCAGGGCTATGTCCCGGGACAGTTTATGCTGATCCACGCCCAGGTGCGCAACGACTCCAGCTCCGATTGCAAGAAGCTGTTGATTATGATCCATCTGCGGGCCACCTACACGGCGGATCAGCCCTCGCTGCGCACCACATCCGAGAAGATCATGTTGGTCAAGCGCGAGTGTGGACCCGTGGCGCATCATTCCCAGAAGATCTACACGGAGACGCTGCGCATTCCGGCCACGGCCCCCACCTGCGAGCACCTCAGCAAGGTGGTCAGAGTGTCCTATGAGGTGCGGGTGGTGGCCGTAATGAACTGGTTGATGTCCAACCCAAGGGTCGTAATACCCATTACCATTGGGAATGTCCCTCTGTCCACAGCGGGTCCTTCGTTCCCAGAGACTCCGCTTCCATCGGATTTGCCCTGCACATCCACCCGAGCAATGGAACTCGCACAAATGGGAATGGGAGGAGTCAATAATTCTGGATACGAGCGGAGCGAGTCACTGGAAGATTTCGAACTGCCAGAGGATGGCGATGATGAGCTGGACACATCAGATGAATTTGTCGCCGATTTACGTAGGTCCCATTGAACGATTCCCAAAAATATCTTCATTCATTTGTTATCCCCACAGCTCCTCCAACATACGAACAGGCGATTTTTATGTCCACCGATATCGCCGACACAGATGCCAATACCGTCAGCGAAGCCTCTCAGTTTACGCCACGTTATCCCGTCTTCGACGTGGACACCTTCCAGACGCCACCACCAAATCCGCCCCAGAAGAAACGGCGTCGTCGTCGCCGGAGACCCGCCGAACCGGGCCATCAAAACACAGCAAATCCGGAGAAGCAACAGCTGGAGAAGCAGCCAGTCGAGTCTCCCGTGCAGATTTGACGGGGCCGCTTATCACGGGAAATCACAACGATATCTTATCTCTTCAGCAGTATTTTGCTTCGTATTTCGGTGTCCCAAGACCCAAGAACTAACCACTCTGTTAACTTACACATACTATATATACTATATATACCAAAAGATACCCCCACCTATGAAATGTTAAATAAACAAACAAGGGTATAAACGTGTCTACCACGACTGCGATAAAATAATTCTTTCTTCAGAAGCAAAAATATTAAAGCTTATCGAAGCGTTGAAAAAATATTTGCATTATATCAAAATTATGGAACTTTAACGTTTGAATTATACGGAGAATATACAAGCTCCTAGGGCTTATAAAATCCATTGATATCATTTTTTTCTTTAATCTCAAATAAAGTTGTATAATTGAATTCCAGGGCAACCCTAGAAGAGCGAACACACAATTTTGCGCAGCTGTTTCTGATAGTTGAGCTTTTGACAGCTTAAAATATCATTTTTTTGTTGAGATATTTTGTTTTTTTATATCTTGACCTCGAAATTCGTAACAAAAACTAAAGAATATCAGTGTAAAAACAAAAAACAAACTACACAATGTGACGTTGCTTTGAAAAAGCACACGCCCCAAAGCTGCGTGACATCATCAGTAGCGGAAAGAGAGAGAGAGAGAAAGCTCCAGCACTCTCTCTCCTCTCTCAGAGATTCGTTCTGAATCCGCTCCAATATCTCTTTTTCATTTTTAATTTCATTTTCGTTTCGTTTGCGTCGGTTGTTTGGTCGGGTTTTTTGCGTGCATGCAGAATAAATATAATCCAAACATGTGCCTTTAAAATTTTAACAATTTGTAATTAGTTTGCGACACGCCATTAGAAAATTAAGTTTAGTTGAATTTAAAGGCCAAAATGCCATCAGTGTGCACATTCGACCTGGATCACCGTGATCCAATTTACTATAGCGGAGAGGTAATCAATGGACGCATTAATCTCCATACAGACTCCAACAAGTCGGTGAATGGTAAGACGATAACTATTATGAGTCAAGACAACAAACAAACCCTGATTTAATGGTGTTCTGCCTTATCGTTAAAGTGATAAGAATAGTTTCTATGAAGCTTGTGTGTAAAAAGCTATAAAAACCGGTTTAAAAGAATGTTAACAAGTGAAAACCCGTTACCAGATTACGATATGAATGATTACGTTTCTATGTCTATAGGGAATTCCTTATAGTTTTATGACTTTGTGAGCCTAGGGAGCACCCTATTACACATCAAAATACTTTCTATTTCCGAAAAAGCTTAGAATAAATGTATGTATGTACATACATATGTATGTATTTACAAAGATAATTATTATTCGAAATTGCTCAAGCAACAAGTTGAAATGTGTCATGGTACAGTGGGATTGATGAAAGCTCTAACCACTTATAATTGGTTCCTTGGCTTGAATGCAAAGTTTATTGACATTCATCCCACTGTTTGCATGTCGACGCACGAAACGAAACGAATCAAACAGAACGCCAGCCGGCGGAATAGGAAGCACAAAGAGGAACAGTCAATAAAAATTTGTGTACAGTGTTGCCTCGCGCAAGGGAAAACACCAAAGCAAGAACATTTGATTTTACTTGTTGCTCTTCATTTTGCGAAAACCAACTGGAAACATGCTTCAAATTAGTTTTAATCCCGTTATCGAATGTGCCCTGTGTATGTGTTGATTTAATTTGATTTACTTTTCTCTCTCTTACAGAGGTCTATATACTCTTTCGTGGCGAGGCAAAAGTGAGTTGGAACGAACACAAGACGAGGACCAGCAATGGCAAGACGCAACATTACACTGAGAATTATCGGGGCAAGCAAACGTATTTGAGAACCCGCACCCAAGTGTTCGGATCGGGGGATCTGCCTTCTGGCGACCACCAGTACACCTTCTGCATACCCCTGCCACTGGATTGCCCGACATCGTGCGATATGAAATACGGAAAGATCTTCTATGAGATCTCGTTAGTCATCGACAAGCAGTGGGGCTTCAATAAGGACTTTAAGCAGCCACTGACGGTGATTCAAACCTACAACCTAAATATTTCCCCAGATTTGTTGGTGAGAATATGCATTTAGAGATCTGATCAATCCACTAATGCATTCCTGCATTCTGTAGATACCCCTAGTTCGCGAGGATGTTAAGTATTTCTGCTGTTGGCCCTGCACATCAGGACCGGTTCTGTCCACCCTCACCATACCGTTTGGTGGCTATGCGCCCGGCCAGAAGATTCACTATAGCCTGGAGATAGACAACAAGTCGGGTGCCTATGATTTGGATGGCTTCGAGCTGCAGCTGAAACAAGTAAGCCTGTTCAAGGCCCAAACTCCGCATTACAAGACGCGCGATATCGACAAGAGACTCTATGGCTGCTGCAAAGGAGAGCGAGTGCTGCGTTTCTCCAAGCGCGTCATCAGTGGCACCTTGCTCATTCCGTCAGTGCCGCCCACCACTAGGACTGACTCCATCATAGCCATCAGCTACAGGGTACTCTTTTCAATCAAAATGGGCGACTGCCACATGGACTCTGAGTTCGATGTTCCCATTGTGATTGGCACCATACCACTAGCGCAGAGCGCTGAGGATCCCACACATGTGGCCGAATGGATACCGCATACGCCCGACACACCAGCGGGAGCGACTGGTGGGGATATGCCACCTAGCTATGAGAATTGCAGTAAGTTCCGATTGATTCCTTGTTTTTCTGATATTTTTGTAGCTAATTCTTTTTTTTTTTGTCCTCAGAGCCGCCCACCTTTGAAGAGGCCACAAACCTTGGCGACAGGTTCATCGACACGGACGTGGACGAGCAAAATCCTACGAATGACTTCATACCCCGCTATCCCATGTACACGAACTTTGCCCAGCCCACGGCACCGCCAGAATCGAACGAATCCCCGCTCTCCTCTGATGTACCTATTCTGTCCCTGCCCCATGGCGCGACTGCCCCACCTAATGCAGAGAGCTCGAATGGAGCCACAGAAAGTGGTACATCTTATGGTTGGACTGCCAATACATAGGAGCCTACCTCAGTCAGAATTTGTGATAAATAAGAATCTTGATTGTCGGGCGATCCATTTTAAGATATTTTTTTTAGCCTTTAATACGCCCTTAGGTATGCAAAAAAACGCTTTAAACGCTCTCAATTATAATGTTTATTTTGTTTTAGTTTAAATGATTTTATGTACTTATAAGAACATTTGTATGCACTATGATCAATGATAATTAAGACCAATTAAGACTCACAACACGTGTCAGGAAAAGATATACTCCCACAAAATGCTAAAAAAGCAACATTTCATATTGTTTAGGTATATTTTGGAATACGAACACTCTCAAATATAAGCACATATATTTGTACGAGTAATCACAATTTCAAATGAATTTCCTTATTGTTAAAATAAATTATATGTGAATAAGTACACTCCCCACTCAATGGGCTGCAACTTCTTCCTGGGCCTGGTTCTGGTCCAGTTCATAGTACAGATAGCGTGGCCTAAAGTCCAGATTCTCCCCGGACAGAGCATGCTTGTTGGTTTTGTTTAAATTGGTGGCCGTCATAAATTCCGCTTCGCGAAAATTGGAGGCTATAAAAAGGTAGTGTGAAGAGGGTGAACATTAACATGCCTTAAATCAATCAAAATCAAAATAGACAACATACCCAATGAGGTCATGGAAACGCTAAAGTCGGGAGCCAATTTCGTGGCTGTGCCCGGCGTGGGCGACTGTTCCGGGGCTGAGTCTACCAGGGGATCCATTGACCGGATGGCGTTCGGACAGGGTGGCGTCACATTGCCGATGGTAAGGGGAATTTGTGCCATGATGGAGCGCTTCTCCTGCTGCGTGCGCACCAGGACTTCTACCTCGTAGTTGATCTGCAGGCAGGCGCAGGCCGCCGAGGATAATGTGGCCGGCGTCTGTGGCACTTGGAGCATATGAAGATGTTGGAAATGCTCCAGTTCGCTGCGGGGCAGGCTGACCAGCTCGTGGCCGCTGCTCAGAAGGGTTTGCCTCTCTACTTTGATATCGCGGCGCTTTGGCTTGTTCCTCTGCAGGCCCACATAGGTGCTGACCATATTGAGCTTGTAGACGACCTCCTTGAGCGGCAGCTGCTGGGGATTGTGCAGCTTCACATGCACTGATATACCCGCCCCAGGGGAATATCCCTGGCGAGGGATCTGCAGATGCAGCTGCAGGGGTCTCTGCCAGAACTTCATCCGTGGCGTCTGCTCCAGGCACTGTACCTCGCCTCTTCTAGACTCCTTGCACAGTTCGCTCTCGGAGTACACCTGCAGCTGGCGAGTGTGAATCACATCTATGGGTCGATCCGCACTGCTGTGAATGAGCAGCTGCAAAGTGTATCGAATGTGTCCATGGGGCCCCTCGTAGCTGCTGGGGCAATTCTTGGGCAGCTTCACATGGAAACCATAGCTGTAGGTGCCGGCCTCCATGAGCTGTGGCTGGGCCGCCTCCGATCCCACAAAGTAATCGATTTTGGCAAAATAGTCCACACGATTCTCAAAAGCTAGAGGCTGCTTTTCCACCTGAACATTTTTCTGGTCGGACTTCTTGGGTTTTCCTGCCTTTTGGGCCTTCAGCCATTCAATGAGTGCAAATCCATTTGCCTCCAGGGAAACGGCTGCAAAATTAATACAACAAAACTAAGCACTTTGATAGACTCGGCGCTAAACAATGATAAGGTTATCAACCTTGATAATCAATATATAAAGCCACTTTCACTCTTTATCAGCCATGGAACTTGATCTTGATCCACGGTGACTCACAACGCACTTGACGGGTCTTATCATTGGAGGAGTACCCCCATGAGTCACCCAGAATGGGTTCTTACCTTTTATTAGGGCACGCTCCGTTAGGGTTAGGTATATGTGGCCATTAACTGTCTCCCCGGCTCGATAGACCCCACTGGGGCTATCCAATTGCATGTCACAGCGGTGGTTCATTCTGTCTGTCTATTGACTCTCTTGACTCGACGACTGTTCGGTGATGTCTGCCACTTGTCGACAATATGTTCGCCCATTAAATCAGCCGAACTATTCAGGTCTTATCGGTTATACTATACGAGGTGTGAATGCTACCAGAGATACCATGGTTATTATCGCCTCTATCTAATCACCAACGCGGAGTCTTGGACTCCACTGTCATTCCCTTATCGCTTTTGGCCAACAATTTATAATTTAATTAAAATGCATTACATCGAGTGTCAGGTGTAGCATACATACGGGGCGAGAGTCCCGCTTCCACTAACGATTCAAGGACGATCCAATTAACAAATTGATTTGTAGGTAAAGGTTTGCATATATATATATATCTATATATTTATTGTCCATTTGCTGAACGATTTAGTCTGTACTTAGGATAATTATTGTGGTAAATGTAATAAATCGAATATACTTGGATGTAAAAAAGCAATGAGTATACTATGCTAGAAAAATGTATGTTTTTGGCACTTTAATTAAGTTCGATTCGCTCTCTAATCCTAGTACGACTTACTCGGATACACCCTAAAAAATAGATTTATGGTTTAAGCCTTTTGGTTTGAACACTTATGTTACTTAGGATGTTAATACGTATATCGCTATGTACGATCTATTGATCCAATGATCATTTTAAGACACTTTTATTCCTAAAACAGATGCTCATCCTGAATGGCCTCTATCTGCCGTGGGCGTGGACGTGGCTGATGAACTTGTGCTGGCTCCACCTCCACCTCCACCTGCACTTCGTTTGCATGCTCAGCCTCTAGTTCTACTTGTTCGGACAGTGGACCACACAGGGAGCCAAAGGTGTCCAGACTGCGACCCGTTTGATCGGTGTTCAATGAGCCATACGACCGATACAGCTGCATGTCCAGACCGGAATCCTCCATGCCCTGTGCCGGGGCTGGACCTATGAAGGTGCTGAATCCTGGAAATTTGGGCAGATGGATTTGATGGAGGACCACATGCTGGCCACCATGACTTTCCAAGGTCTGTTGACTGCCTGCAAGAGTGGCAAAGCTGAAGGATGGTGGCACTGCATGGGAAATAGAGAGGAAAGTTAGATACGAAAACCACTCTTCGATTGCTTCATACTCACAGCAACTATCGTACGACGGCGGCTCATCATCATCTATTCCCTGATGTGGATCCGAAGCCGCCTCCGGGATCGTTTCCTCTTCCTCGGCCAGCACTGGCGGACGGGGTGACACTCGCTCTATCAGTCGCTGCCTCTCCGGGGTCGTTGTCCTCGCCGTCGGTTGTGTGGTGTGGACAGAGCTACGCAAGTGCTGCAGCGATGTGGTGCCCACAATAATGGGCACGGACAAATCCGTGTCGTAGTGAAAGCAGCCTGTCTTTAGCTTCACCTGCAGTGTGTAGTGCAGAAAGACAATGTAATTGGGATTCAGGGTGGAACGGGGCGTATCCATGGGCACACAGATGTTGGACTCATACTGCCGCTTGGACAGCCGCAGGGTGCGATCCGTGATCAGTTCCTTGGTCAGAGTTTTGGTAAAGAAGTTTCGCTTCACGGGTTTGCGAGAGAGAAAGACAAAGTGCTGCTTGATGGATACCTCCACGCCGATGATGTCGTAGTGCGGCGATTGATTGTCCACTTCCAGGCGGAAGGGCACCTCCTGCAAGGGCGTAAACCCAGAGGCAGGTAGTGCCAGGGTGGAGCAAATCGGACCCGAAACGCAGGGCCAATGACAAAGATATTTGACGTTCTCATCCTTGACGGGTAGCTGCAGACAAATGGAGTTTTAGATGTTACAGAAAACACTCCAGAGTTCAATGAACCCACCGCAAATTCTGTATTGAAGTTAAGGTCCAGTGTCTGCACCACTGTGATTGGCTTGCGAAAGACCTCATCGAATCCCCAGGGCTTGTCGATAGTCAGGGAGATGGTATAGGCAATGTAGCCATAGGGACCCTTGCAGCTGCTCGGACAGTCGGGTGGGATGCGCAGTGTCAGGACATAGACATGGACGCCAGCACGGAACAGGGTGTTGTCAAAGACATTGGTGCGGGAGTGTAAGTATTGCTGATGGCCCGAATAGTTGGCCGTTTCACTCTTCCCGCTCATTGTCCATTGAACCTTGGCCTCGCCCTCCAGTGTCACATGAACCGCTGGGAAGTTAATGTAGTTTATTGTAGAGCCTTTATGTGCCTTTTATATTCCTTTATGATATGTGTACGGCTCACCATTGACACGCTTCACCTTGTCCGTTCGTAGCAGAATGCGTCCGCTTATGTACTCGCCGCTGTTGTAGATGGGATTCAGGCGATCCAGCTGAAAAACACAGGTGGTGGGCATGGCTATGGCTGCGCTTCACAATTTTCACTTCCACTGCATTCGAAAGGAAATCAACAAAAGAAAAAGCCGCAGAGAGACGAACCCAACTTCCACACAGCCAGACGCGCACTGAACTCTCTCTCCGGCACGGACCTCTTTGTGTTGGCATACAGCATCCGCCACTGCCGCCACCACCATCGTCTTTCGGGCTTTCTCTTTTTCGGGGGTTTGGGGCAGGATTGGCGGACTGGTGGCGGAGACACAACGAATCAATAAGTTGGCGCCTTGCGTCTGTGCAGCCTGTGTCTACTGTCTGCTTCTGGTCTAATATTTCAACGCGAATCGCTCGGAAATGGCTCTTTCTCTGTCTCTGTCTCTCCTTTCGGTTTCCTTTGTTGAGCCACATGGCCCAAAACGCAACGGGGCGGATACTGGCGAGGTCAGGAGCCAATATCTGCCTACATGCGACGAGCATTACCATACATCAACTCTTGACCAAACACAAAAGCAATCAAAGTGCGTCACAACAAAGTACTTTACTGGGATGTTTGGGTGTTGGCTCTCAACCCGTTCGACCATTTTGTTGTCACATTATGTGGCACAATTAAGACCTCGCCATCTTTTTGGGTGGTTTGCTCCATTAATTTTGCATGCATAATTGTGATAATGAAGTGGAGAGGGGATTAAGGCGTGGGTTTGATGCTGGGAGAGGTGTAAAAGACAAGCAACGGATGAAAGATGAGATACGTGATTATCTCTAAGGGGAGTATGAGATGCTGGTTACTTTTATAGACTGTTAATGGAGTGACAATAAGATTCATTACGAAGTAGAGAATGAGATTCTGAGTTAAATGGGAAACTCCACAGTCGATTCCCCATTCTTTGGTTATTCCCTCACTTTGGCTCAATTTAAATTCCATTAATTTGCAAACGTTTATCACTATAAGCATGGAAATTCCGAGACATTCAACATTTAATAAAATTATTAGTGATATTGTCCAGTCAGGCACGTGCTAGGGCAGCAATCTTTTATAGCAATACCGCATCAACAATTGCACATACGAGCGTTTCTTGTGGCATTTCAGTAATTTAATCCGTTCACAGTGTTTGCCCATTGCCAGAGCGCCACTTTCATGGGAGTAGCAGCTGTGGGCCAGCAGCTGGTTAATTGGCTCAAACAATTCACTTTGACTCAAGGCTTAAATTAGACCAGGCTTAATGATATCATTACACAAGTGGTGTGGGGTGAATACTCACCCAAATTCACAAAACAAAGACGCGACGATTCAATGGTAGAAATGGCAGGTGGTGCTGAAGTTCCCACACTAATTGGCTGCCTTAGAGGTTTTTTTAGGTGGCTCTCAAGAGTCTCAATGTAATAGCTGATTTCTATGGACTGTGGCTGCCTTTCATCAGTCATAATTGGAGAGGTCAAAGGCAGACGAAGTTCGGCTTGAAGCTCAGAGCACTCTGATAGGCAACGTATCACTTGTTTTGTCTTTCTTTGAGGAGTGTGACTCTCATATTTGATACACTGGCACAAGCGTGTGATGGCAGCAGAGCCATCCTTTGATGTAACTTCATAGGCAACACTTTGACCTGGCACAAAGACACTTCTTGGTATGGAAAGTCTCAGTAGTGAATCCTGTTTCATTTTCGGTTTGAGATCTGTAAATGCAAGGCTTCTTCGAATGACCAAACGCTGCGTGAAGCACTTGAAATGTTTGCTTCTTCGTTCGATAATCACTTGGAGGGTATACTCGACAGAGCCATGACCCACTCGACAAGTGGCTGGCAGACTGTCGGGAAGTTCAAAGTCAAAGTTCCACAGTTGAGTTGTGCCCGGAAGTAGGCGTTGTACACCAGTCAACTTCTTTACTTGATTTATGTGAACTTTTCTGGCTTTGTAGTCCACTTTGGTTGGCTCCACGCAGCTCCTGGAGCTGTCATTATGTTCAATTTGTGGTGGTCCACCCAGGGACTCCAGCCAGTGCACATTGCTAATGCCACAGAGGGTGATGCTGATACCTGCGAAAGGTAGGCGATCAGTACGGACGATGGCCTCCAATTATCTGTTCTTATCTAATCACTCACGAAAGCAGCAAATCTCAACAGAAATAAAACAAACTAATTTGCCTAATGGCAGCTGCCACTTACCCTCCACGGGAACAGGCTTCTTGCCTTCCACTTTAATTGTGAGGGAGCCCGAAATTTGTTCGCCAGTGTAGTACACGGCAGCGGCACGCGATAAATGAAATACACAAATTATTGGCATTTTCCTGGTCAATCGCTTGGAAAATTTCATTTCATTAACAAACGAACTGTAAGTTATTTTTGCCACACGCGATTGAGAATGTTCGGAGAGAATATTGTGGCGAATCGAAGTGCGGCCGCGTCGACAGGCGGCTGACAAGTGACTGCGACAACTTGGGGCCTCTGATGGAGCTCTGAAAACACTATCCACATGTCACAATTGTACTTACGCGTACAACAGATTTTGTTGTTACTTTTTGTGATTTTGTGGGTCGACGTCTGTTTTGGCTGGACTGGAAATAAAGATAAATTACGTTTACGACTTGGCTTAGGGTTTGAGATATCTGTCTCTGGCGCTACAAATGAAATGATTGCCCCCCCCAAAAACACGAAGGAGAATCCAACGAACTCTAGGAATACAATTTTCTCTTGTTTAGGGTATAGTACATATACATATATGTATGTATGTGTGTTGCTTTATTGACTTTGGATTTAATCGAATTGAAGACAGATAAGACTTAGAAATATACTTATATGATTTCTGGTTAGGCAGGCTTTTGAAAATCAAGGGAAGTACAAAGTATATATTGTGTACGGAGTCACACAATCGAAATATAAAGGTAGAGCAAAAGACACTTCACTTTCTGTATACATATTTTATATTTTCTCAATAATGTGTATAATATTTATGTTTAGACACCCAAAAGGTTATGATGATGCTACAACTAAAAATTCTTCATGAGAAATTATAAATAAACGTTGAAGAATTTGGCTAAATTTTGTGTAAATTTCTCATATATATTTCTTTTGTTAATATTCGTTAAATTGAATATTTGGAAAATGTTAATTTCGTATATTATTTGTAGTTTTTTCTTCGGTTTTGGGTTCTGGTTTATCGATTAGCTTAGGCCTAGAAAGAGTGTTTTGTTCTATGATTTGACTACGTTTTTTCATTCATATATATTTGTGGCCAGTGCTCACTGTATATCAATATTTTTTGACATTTTTGACATCTTGTATTTAATTTGATAAAAGAAATGCATGAGAAACGCCATTCTTTATGTTGAGACAAGAAAGAAAAGGAAGACAAGAATCGAGGTGTAATGTGCAATTTAAGCATACTTTAAAGTCAAGGTTAGAAAGCATAGTTAGAATATATAGATTAAATAATTTAGGAAAATAAAAATCATATTCAAATTGGTTTATTCTAGATAGATTTTACTGCTGCAAAATATATTTATATACTATATTTCTTCTATTTGATTTTGATTCTATAAAAATGTTCGTTTTTCATCTCCGATCTCCAATCTGATCCGTTTTCTTTTATATTATTTTGATTACGAGTAAATATGTAATTGTTGTTTGGTGTTTCCTTTTGTTTATTCATTTCTTTTCATAGCTAAAGGATAGCTCTGCTCCCGCCGGTGTGCTGGTGTTCACCTCCTCATCCATCATTGCTGCTGTCGCCATCTCCGTTGCCGAATCCGGGTTCAGGGCGAGGCGCAGCTGAGCATTGGCCTCATCGTAAAGCGTCTCTGTATTAGGATCAGGATCATATATCAGAGTTCAGAAGCAGACGTTGAGGTGTCGTTGAGGGTGTGGTCGTGGTCGGTTAAGGACGGTACAAAAATTGTTGCATGTTGTGGGGAGCGGTAACAAGAGAACAAATTTACAAGTTAAGCACATTTTTGAAAAACCCTTGCAGTTGGCTTACATCTAATTATTAGAAAAATGCATAGTAAGAAAAGATGAAAGTTGAGTAAAAAGATATATAAATATATGTATGTTGCAATTCTTATATCATAAATCGGTTATTATATATTCAGCTTAAGGTTTTAACAATGCTCAAAGAAAGCATCGCTCTCACTATAATGATAGTTGTTTTTTTTTAAATATATATATATATATATATATTTGATATCAATTTAAATTCAAATTTAAATCTTTAAACTAAAATGTTTAATATTTAAGTATTTGTCATTGAAATATATGTAATGGAAATAATGGAAACATTTGAAGCAAATGCACAATAATTTGTTGTTAATTGAAGGGAATAAATACTTGGACAATTGTATATTTAAATGTAATTATAAATATGATAATACGTGCAATTTAATGTATTACAGAATTTCATTTGTAATAAGAAGACGAATAAATATTAAATATGATATTTGAGTAAGTAATATTCTGATAAGTAAAGAGATTACAATACAGGAAGATTTTGGACAGGACAGGACGGAAAAAGGGCTCGGAAGAAAGCACTCTGAAGGTCTACAAAAATATAGGAAGCAATAGCAAAGCAGACGGACAGATGAGGTTCTTGTAGAAAGAATAGATAAGAGCTAGACAAATCACCTCATAAATGTTTGTGAATATCAGACAAATATAGACAGTTGGAAAGATGTTCAAGCAGACAAGGATAACTGACTGTCAAAAGACCATTTCAGATGGACATTCTCTTTCTCAATACTTTAACAGAATACAAAAGATTAACGAACAATTTTCTAACTACTTTTGAGAAGTGGAATAAAATAAGAATTTGCTGTAGAAAATGCCACTCAGCCATTCATTCAATTGTTTTCGTTTTCTTTTTTTTTTTCTTTTGCTTTGGTTCTTTTTGCAGTTTTTTGTAAACAATTTGGTTTTTGGTTTTTGTTTTTTGGAGGGGATGTTTTATGTGTCGGATTCATTGGAATCATCACTACCGGGCGGTATGGTCGGTGTCTCATATTCGTAATAGACCGGATAACGCGGCTTAAAGGGCTCACTTGTGGTAACATCAGCCTGAGCGGACATAATGCTGCTCATGCTAACGTTTGTTAAGAACTCAGTATCATCGCTGAATTTCTCACTCAGAGCCATGGCATCTTCATACGAGGGAGGCACTAAAACAAAGATATTTCCCATTAAAAATTGAATATCTATGCAGGTTTAAGGAACTTACTCATTGGTATATAATCGGGAGGATTATCGCTATCGCTGGTCACCAATATCGCAGGCAGCATGGAGGCCATTTGAGGCCTAAGGGCGGCAGTTGTTGGCGTTGATGACGGCGTGGAGCTCGTGGGCGTTGGACTGACATTTACTATCATATTCATATTGCTATTGGTCGGCAGTAGTCCACCCACTAGACGTCCATGATTGTTGTTAATATTCGTAATGCTACTCAAATGTTGTCTCTGCTGTGCGGTTGGCGTCCTCTGATTCTGATCCCGATCCCGATCCCTATCACGATCGCGATCCCTATCCCGATCTCTGTGTCGCGGCCTTTGTTGTTGCGTTGACATTTGTAAATTTTGACTAACTACTTGGTGCTGTTGCTGCTGTCGATTGAAGCGCAGCAGGGCCTCCGGTCCATCCATGATCGGTATGCTGCCAATGGTCAGGGGAATCTTTAGCTTCAGCTTCCAGTGGAACTCCGTTGGATTGACAATGATCTTAATCGAATAGTTAACACTAATGGGGCATGTGGGCTTCACCGATGTTGGCGGTATTGACGGCAGATCCAAGAATCCCCTGTACACCTTCCTCGACCAGCGCAGGACATTCCCGAACTGCTTTCGTGCTATCAGATGCTTGTCGTAGCGATACTCGTGATGTGGATCGTGCGACTCATAGCTGACTTCCTGTTTCAGCTTCACCTCACATTCGGTGATGTCGATGGAGGACTCGTTGTTGATGTACAGCACAAAGTGGATCTTCTGGCCGGGGGCATAGCCGCAGTAGGGTGTTGAGAACTTCACAGTCAGCGGTCCCGTGGGGCAGCAAAAGCTCCAGAAACGCTTACGATCGAGTATCTCCAAGGGCACCTAAAGCACAGAAACAGATACAATAAGAAATATACAATAATTATCCCACAGAGACTACACTCACTCTGTATATAGCATCGGCATTCAGGTCTAGTGGTTGTATCACGGTAAATGGCAGCTTGAAGACCTTTGGATATCGGCCGGCCCGCTCGATCGTCGTTATGATCTCGTAGTGTATCTGTCCATACTTGCCATCGAACGATGTGGGCAGATTGTCGGGCAGGATGACATGGAATGTGTACGAGTATTCGCCGGCGGGCCAGTCGATAAACGAGTTGCTCGCGCACGATCCCAGCACATACGATCTCGATGACAGATACGATCGATAGGCACGGCACATGGCGCGCTCGCTATCGCGCGGATATCCCTTTTTTATCCAGCGTATCTTGGCATAACCGCTGACAGTGACGTGGATGCCTTGAAAGAGAAAAATACGTAGCGACAGAGAGAAAACCAGGTCAAAAACAGTGCCCAAAAACTATGACTAAGGTTGCTCCCAAATTAAATTGCAATCCGGCAAACAACATCATCATCATTATCATCGTCATCGTCATGAGTAGTCATCGCCGTAGACACTCCAGCCACGCCTTTAACGAGTTCATGGATAAATAAAAATGGCGGCCTGCCAAAATGAAAACTCACAGCACATAAACGAACCGAAAAGTACCACAAGCTCTGACTAAGCAGTGGGATGGGGTGTCATAGCCATAGCCGTAGCCCGTAGCCCGTAGCCCGAAACCGTAAACCCTCTCTCTTGTTCCGGCAGGAGCCACGATTAATTGCATGGCACATACAAAATGGCGTTGGTGGGGCTCCCCAGATACATTTTAATAATAGCATTAGTTCGTGTCCTTCGTGCATTTAAATGCAACTAAAATGTTAAGTGCTTTTCCGCATCACTCATACACCGCCCCGTGAGTCATGAAAGTTATGAAATTATAAAGAATTTAAAATTAAATTAATTTCAATTCAAGAATTAATATTGAAGGAATTTATGGATGCACATCAAGACAAGGGAAACCCCTAACCGAATCATCATTCCCTTTTTGTACTGCTCACCTTTGATCCGCTTGGTGGCATCGACGCTGAGATCAACAACGCCAGATAGCTCCTGTCCGGCATAGTAGACACCTTGTGGATTATTATCAAATGATATAAGGCACTCAATTGGCATATATTGCTATATAGTTATCGTGTGTGTGGGTGGTGTGGGTTGTGTGGGGTCTGTGTCAGTTCCCTACCCCTCTATTTTGTGTGTTTGTGTTTTTTGTACTGTGCAAAAATCAAGCCACAGTCGTAGAAAATATCACTTTTGTTGTTGTTGTTGGATTTTGGTTAGAGAATATAAATTGAAATGTTTAGAAATACGAAGTTCATTTGCTATTTGATATCAAGCCATTTGCATTTCGCTTTTGTTGTCGCCTTTGTTGTTGCTGTTGTTGCACTCGCACTGCATCTGCAGTTTCTCTTGCCCCTGCGGCATACACACATGCAGCTCCAGCCACAGAAACTACCAACCCGACCAACCGACCGACACCGACCTCCAAAATGTGGCTAAAGGGAAAGCCAAAAAAAATTTCCTCTGCTTTCTCACTGACTTTTGCTGCCTTGCGTGGCCCCCTTGCACCGCTTTAACCTACTTTGCCCCTGCCTGTGGGTCCTAGAACTTTTCACAGCCACACGAAAACACTTAACACTGCACTGATTTCTTCTTAGCGGCGATATCTATAAATATCCTTGTTAATTTTAACTTTTTTTCTCGGAATTATAATGCTCCTTGCCCCGCTCTTCCTGTCGTCTGGCCTTTCTCTATAATTTCTCGCTTGCGCTCCGCACTCGTTTCGCACACGGCACACGTCCAGCAGCCGTTCGTGTTGAATTTACTCTATCCGTATGGCATCATCGTCGCAGGACTCCAAGCCCCCGATAGTGGCAACAACCCCTGCAAAAAAGACGCAGAGAGAAAGAAATTTCAACAGAAAGAGTACAAAATATAGAGAGAATCACTCTCTCGCACGTGTTGTTTGTTTTTGTACAGATTTTTTGACATTTCTTTTGGACCTTTTTCGTGGCTTTCTTTATTTTAAAATAACTACACTTTAAGCTTGTAAAATAAAATGTTATACACTACTTTCAATCAAATAGGGGTTCGAATAACTGAAACATCAATTTGCAAGCAATCATTCATTTTTAGATTTACTTTATTCCAAAGCTTTTCCCGTATTTATAATTTAATCAGAATCAGTTTCCCACAAAAATTAAAATTTGACATCCATTTTACACAATTTAAGCTTCAGTGGCGCCTGTAGATAATCTCTCACATTGTACTTTTTGTGAACTAAAAAATTGTATCTTTTTCAAGTGGCAACTCTGCTCAGCAATCAGCTGTGCATGGCACTTTCAAGCAGGGTGACTTTTCGGGATATTTTAACCACGGAAATGACTGTAATCGGTATTGCATATTTAATGATTTTCATCCGTCTATTAAAATTAATTTTATAGGTACATTTAAGAATATAGGATATCAAAAGTTCCATACGCATGTATTTCAAATGACTTTCCTTTTCCTCACTTATTTAATATTCCATTACTCTTACGTTTCTTTAACTTTTGCAGAATATATATCCTCAAATTGAGGAATTGTTGGAAATGTCAGTCTCCAATCAATGCAAAAACAAGTCAATCTGTGGGTAGATCCATCTCAACGATATTGTCTAGATTATATGTGGATACCGAGAATGTATCTAGATAGATATATGTACATATACTTACATAGACAAAATATAAACCAAATTAAAACATGTAACTTCAAGAAAAAGTTATTATTATTGTTTAAGAGCAGTTCTGACAACATAATTTAAATATAAATAAATAAAAATATGGTAAACAAAGGCACATAACAAATTATAGTACTGGTTGCAAGCAACACGTTTTCAACTTCTGGTTGTCCCACTCAAGTAACGTTTTATGATATTCTTATTGGTTGACTTTTTTTAATTTTGAACTTAGTTTGGAAACATTAAAATGGAAAGAAGTCATAAAAACTAGCCAATCTTGTGGAGAATTTATTGGTTAATCGGATAAAATTATAGTTTCAACGCTGAAAAGCCTAACGAGCTAGTAATATTAATTAAAACATCAAAATCAAAGAAAATTATTAAAAATGTATGTTATATTTACGGTATATTTTGAAATTGAGAATACATTATTTGGTATATTTTTGAGGGTCGTGCGGTTTGTCTTATCGATAAATCGGTGACAGCTTTTAAGCTAAAGCAATCTAAATGTTGCATTAAATAATCACTTAAGATAACGTTTTAGTAACCATTTATCGTGAGATCTCACCTTCTAACAAGTACGTGACCCTGTGGTCGTAAGCGCTAAAACTAACTAAACCCCCATAACTCCATAAAAAACAGTGCGACTGCTGCAGACAGTGCGAAAGATGAGCCAGGGACTGACAGAAGTGCAGCTTTCAGGTGAGTTTTCTACGGATTTAAGGTCAGAACTGAGAATAATCATACATACTATGGATTCCCCAACCACAGCTTTGCGTCTAAAGTACCGCGAGCGCAAGGATGCCTTTCTGGAGGAGAATATCCAGATAAAGAATCCCTTTTGCGTGTTTCGCGATTGGTTGCAGGTGGCTCTTAAGACGCCGGAGATCCTAGAGCCCAATGCCGCAGCCCTGGCCACTGTAAATCCCGAGGGAAAGCCCTCCAATCGCTTCGTTCTGGTCAAGGAGGCCACGGCCGAGGGATTCACATTTTTCACCAACTACGGGAGTCGCAAGGCCGACGACATTTTGACCAATCCAAATGTGGCCATTTCCTTCTACTGGCTGCCTCTCCGACGCAGTGTTCGCATTGAGGGAGTGGCAGAGAAGATCTCCAAGGAGGATTCCCTCAAGTACTTTCATGAGCGGCCAAGGGCCAGCCAAATCGGAGCCGCTGCCAGCCCACAGAGTCAGCGCATTCCCTCCAGAGGCTATCTGGATGAAAAGGAAGCAGATATCAAAGCCAAACTAGGCCCAGATGCAGAGGTACCCCTGCCCAATTGGGGCGGATATCTGGTGCGTCCCAATCTCATAGAGTTCTGGCAGGGACAGACGGATCGTCTGCACGATCGCATTCGTTTCAGACGCGGCGATGGAGTGGAGGCGGAGGTCGACGGCAAGCTGGTGCATGGCGGAGAGGATGGTTGGATCTACGAGAGATTGGCTCCTTAAAAAGTGAAAACACTATATAATTAAGATTCAAAAGCATTTGCAATGTCTTCCAAAGCGCTTAGAGGTAGAAAGATTGAATTGTTATTAGAAATATAAAGTTAGAAATCAACATGTCATTTCGATTCACATCATTTAGAAAACTCATCATTAAAATTCCAATAATGACCTCAGTTGTGTTACCAAAATTGTGGGAGTCGCTGTCCTCGGGCCCATTGCTGTGCAGCCTGCGGCAGGGCAGTCTATCGTCGGGTCTTCGAAGGGCCAGCACGCTGCCACGCGAGGAGCGCAAGACCATCGAGGAGCCCTACCGGATATTCCTGCAGTGGCTGGCGGCTGTTCAGCATCAGGTGCCACAGCTGCGACCCCGACTGGCGTGCATGGCCACCGTGGACAAGGCCGGCGAACCGGTGACGCGGCTGACCAAAATCGATGCTGTGAACTCCAGTGGGATCACCTTCTACACTAACTTGGGGAGTCGACAGGCGGGCGAGATAAGCAGCAATCCGCACGTGTCGCTGCACTTCAACTGGGCACCGCTTATGCGCAGCGTTCGCATTTCTGGCACCGCCCGGCAGCTAAGCGCTGAGCAGGCGTTGCACCAGTTTCACAGGTATCCGCGCCACGTCCAACTCTGCCTTGCCTATGGCCCACAGGCGTCGCAGGCACCGACCTCCCGCATATCAGGCGCCTTGCAGTGGCTGGCCGAGCGAATGGGCTCGCTGTTTGGACAGCAGCATTTGGATATACCCATGCCTGCCAATTGGGGCGGCTTTCTGCTCACGCCATGTCTCTACGAGTTTGGCATGGACAAAGGCGGGCCAAACGGAAGGACATGCATGAGGTTCAGGCGCTGCCTGACGATGCCAAGGGTAGGTGTGCTTTCATTCTCAATTTAAGCTCCAAAGTTATTCCAATATCTCTTTTAGGGCGCTAGAGATAAGAACATAAATGGGGAAAGACATGACTGGGTCTATGACTCTTGCGTGGAGCACGATAGCTGAGGCTGAGGTCAATTCTTTTCAATATTAATATTTGGCATTCATACATTCATTGCGGCATGCATCATTCGTCATCTGTTGGCATGCAATCTACTAAAAACTTTCTATGAACTCCATTAAATAAACTTTTGATGGGAGTTTGAGTATTTTACTAATGGATATTCCTTAAATCTCTTAAATGAAAAAACTTTTTGAAGGGTGAAATGCATCCAATTATCGCCACTAAATTATTTGGAGCCCCCTCCCCCGTTGCTAATGAAAACTTTCGTTCATTCAATTACATGAAAATAATGCCCCAAAAGGTCAGAGAGCTCTGTTCTGAAAGTGAATGCATTTAATGGCCTGTCAATCCGGAAATTGAATTAATAGTTTAACGGAGGGAGCTTATGGCAATTCCGGATTGTTGCCAGATTCAATTTTGAGATTAATATAAGCATGAAGTCCGTTCGCTGGTGACTCAATCGCATTTAAAATGCATTAAGAACTCAGCTGGCAGTTTTCCTAATTGGCGGAAACGGAAAATAAGGCAAATATGGTTGCTTCATCTATTTGTTGTGTGTGTGTGGGTGTGTGTTTGTGTGCATGGGAGCCACGTGAAAATGTAATAAAATAAATAGGGAACTGCAGTCAAGCGTAAAGAGTAATGCCCGCCGGGATGTGTGGGCTGGTTGCCGGGAAACACACACAGGACAGGTGAGAAGGGGGCGTCAGCGACAGCAGACAACAAATAGTGAAAGCCAAAGCGCAAGGCCGGAAAAGCACACACCCCTTTGGCGTTTGAACCACCCATCCACCCCACTGGGGTTGCCACTCAACAAATTTGCTTTTGCACTCTTTTGTAATTGTGGCCCATCGCACTGTCGGGACTTTGCTTCTGTTCCGCCGACATTTGTGCCTCTCCATTTTCATTTTTCGGCTTTCCTGTTTACTTTGTCCTCGTCTGCGCTTTGGTCCTAGCTTTCGCTCTCCAGCGTTTTGTTTTGCTCGGCCTATTTGCGTGGGTGTGTACGCTCTCTTTCCTCGTTTACCTCTCTATTCTTGGGTAAGAGCCTCTCTCACACGAATGTGGGCAACAAAGTGAAGAGCACAAAAACTTGTTGGCCAGGATAATGAATTTTGCCTTTGCTGTTTTATGCAGCAGAGTTGCCAGCGTTTCTGAAGTGAGAGATAAGTAAAAAGAGAACATCAGAAATGTATAAAAGGGGTGAACTTTTTGGCTTCATAAAGAGCATAAAACAACTAAATGCAATGCAAAAAAAATTAGCTATAAAACTAAAATTTAAAACTAAACTAGACTCAAGTTACTTTAAGACCCTGTCAACCCTAGTTAGCCAACAAGGAGAAACAGAGTGTGCCGTTTGGTTAGCGTTTGGGGCCAAGCTCTGTGCCACACTCGGCGGCAGCTGACAGTGAGGGTTGCGGTCTCGTACAGTACGCCGCGCGGCTCCGACTCATCCAGTCCAGAGCAGAGCAGAGCAGAACACAGGCTTCACGCAACACACCAAAGAAAAGCGGATGGAGAAAGGGAAAACCAAACCAGAAAATAAAAATAGAAAAAAAGAAGAGAAAGGAACAATAGCGTCAGGCCTCAGGCGTCGGTGCTAGAGAGTAGAATATTTTTTATAAACCGGAGTTGGGGGAGGGGAATAATTAAGGGAAAATTTCAATTATTGTAAACGTAATCGTGAATTTGTATACTCGAAAATGTGAATCTGTGTAAACTGTGAGTGTTTTTTGTGTACGATAATTTTTTGCTAGACAATTTTCTATGTTTATGTTTAATGTTGACGGTGTACTCGCGACTCGAACTCGTACTCGTGAACTTATTGAATTGAATTGATTAACCTTATTTCCAATTGCAAAATTAGTTAGTGTTGCTTAAAGAAATATATACAAAAACATATACGTATACATATACATAAATATATAAATATATAGATATTGGACGGTATATACATGTGTTTATGTGCAAGTATTTTTGCTAAATTTATTAATATTGAGTGTATACACTTTTTGTGCTACGGCGAAAGGACAGACGGACATTGATCTACTCGTATGTAATATCAATTATTGTAATACCATAAGCCACTCTTGGACCAGAAAAGTGCGACCATTAAGCAACCGAACAAAGGGCATAGAAACTCACTCAGATCCTAGAGGTTGGGGTGTATATCCATTGTGTGTGTTGTGTCCTGGCAACTTTTTACATAAGCACGGAAAGTCACTGGGGGACTGCCACCTGCGGCTACTGGTGCGTCCACTCTAAGCAAGGTTCCCGTCTTTATTTTTATTCAACGCTCTGCGTGCTGTTTTGCGTGTCCTTGCAACGTGACAGTTGCCCCAAGGAAGCCGTCGAGACCCGCCTGAAAGTATGCAAAGGAATTTCACAACGCCAAGAAGAGAAAACGTAGACGTAGACGTAAAAGTAAACGTGAACGTGAACGTAAATGTAAGCGAAGCCCGACAATGGCCCACTTAAAATTGGACACCCTCCACGTGGCCAGTCCCCGCAGCCCGAGGAGTGGACGCAGCCTCTCCAGTGGCAGGAGCAGTGCCTGCAGCTCTGGCAGCCTCTCGCCAGTGCCCATCATACCGATCATTTCGATTAGTCGAGATGGCGACGACACCGAGTCGGAGTCGGAAATTGAAACGGAGCCGGCACGCCTCTTCCAGCGTCGCATGTCCACCAAGCGCAACAATAATCTGGTGAGTATTGCTAGTTTCCTTTCCCTCTGGCAGGGTTTTGTGTCGCTGTTTCCCGCTGGCAGTGTTTCCTCTGACAGGAGCTTTTTTCTGGGAGTTTCCCTCATCACAGTCTGTTCGCTGGAATTGTGCCTCTGACAGGTTTCCCTTTGGTAGAGATTCTCCTGGTTGTAATCCCCTGGAAGTTTCTCTTTTCGAAGTCTCACTCAGAAAGTCTTCCTTTTGGAAGAGAACTTCCTGACAGTTTTCCTCTGACATAGTAGCTCTGGCAGCAGTGTTCCTGCGTCAGTTGCCAGACCCAATTTCCCTTTCGCGCTTTCCCTTTGGCACACAGACAGCCAGCACTTGGCCGCTGTGAAAAGAGTCATCCATGGCTTTGTCAGCCATGCAGCGATGCAGCAGAGCGTTAGCTCCAAAGTTTCTGGAGCGGAAGTTGCATGCCACGCAAAAGAGTGCGGTGGGTGGAGGGCAGCCATAGGGCGTTGCGTGCGTGTGCCAGAGGGTTTATGTTGCAAGTGGCGCCAGCGCCGCTGGCAGTGGCGTTTGCCAAAGGTCAGAGGCGCAGTTCAAGAAGTTGCTGAATATTTTAATGCCGCATTTCAAGTGTCATCCGTCGCATAGATTAAGGGACGCCCAAAGCTGCTGCCAAAATTATCATAATTTGCATCGAACATGAGACTTTCAGGCGCTGCCACAGAGTATCACCTCAACCATAAAGTCCACAGCAAAAACAAAAGAAAATAAGGCCATTAAACCATTCATATATTTTAATTAAATGTTGCCATAGTTGCCCAGCGGCTCTCTCAAATGAAAGAATAAAGCAAAGAAAAAGAAAGACTGAAAGGAAAGCCCCTAAAAAACTCCGCCAAAATGTTGGAGCAAAGAGGAAGCCTGAGGAAAGCTTCAATTAAGTTCTTTATGGTTTTGGTGTCACTTTGAAGCATTCGACGCACTTCCTCACAAAAGCCTTCCCTCCTTTCCACCCATCATTATCCCCGCAGACCACGCGTCGTATGAATAATTTGTTCAGGGGCAAAAGTTCAAACCCCCGCCCCATATCCTTGTCGAGGCGATGGGATTTCCGCCGCGTTGCTCTGGCCATTTGATGTTAATTATACGCATCGCTGCACCGTGGCCTTTTGGAAAAGGATTTTGATTGTATTTTTAGTCCAGTTGCCCAGGCCGTCTCTTGACCTCTCCTGGTAACACTCGAATGTATGAGAGCAAATAAATAAATTCTAGCAAATATTTTTTCCTCCATTTTATACGTTTGCAATTTGTGCTTTAAGTGCAGCCATTTATTATTTGTGATTTATTTCGTTTGACGGCTGAACAAAACACATTTTCCTGATTATGACAGACAAGCAACATTCAAGTACCACCCTATAGAGATGGAGGCGTATTCCCCATCACCACACACACACACGTACATGTGGCGTGTGTGTGGTGAAGGGGGAGGTTACATATGTCAAACCGCAAAACAATAAGCAAAACGTTAAACAAAAGCTTCTTAGTGCTTGAGCTGGATGGCAGGCGTTTTTGGTTAGCGCACAAAACACCGGCAGAGAATAACGAATACTCGTAGAACAATAGGGATGGCAAAGAGAAGAGAAAGCAGACTGGCAGGAAAAACCTCAACAGTTGTCAGACAGTGCGGTTCATAACCACAGAAAACCTGTAAATTTGCACATCTCCACACAAAGAATAGTTTCTGCTCTATCTGAATTAAAATTGTAGTAAAATTAAATCTACATTAAATATTCCAAGGAAATGTGATTTAAATTAAATGCTTCTATTAGCTTTAATTCCTTACCCAATGCCAGGCCAATTACTGCAGCCCTCAGCTCTCAACAATACAGAAAAACGTACAAAATAAACAAAGCCAAAAGTCCGGGATTGGCATTGTCTGTCGACTGCTTTTATTTGGACCCCTACCCTTGCGGACTTTTGCCGCAATATCCTCGAGTCCCATTCAACTCACTCCTTCCGGTGCCACGTGCTTGGCGAAGAAGAACTTTTGAATTATTTACGACTATTTACACAGACAATTGGCCAACTGTTTCTTGATCACGTGAGCCTGCCAAGGATGAGCTCTTCGCTCCTTCGCCCATCCAACAGCTAATTTCTATAAACTTCAGGCACCAAAATAAAATCAAAAAGTCAGAGCAAAGGCAAACGAAAGAGTCGATATCCGAGAAAACAGAGCATAATCCTAATACATAATGTGGCAAAAGCGGCAATAAAAGAAGGAGCAGCTAAGGAAACCCAAAGGAAAGGCAAAACAAAAGCTAACGAAATCAAAGGAAAAGTAAAGTAAAAGCAAAACCCAATAAAAAAGGGTGTGGGAAATTTGTACGTATTCTTTGGGCTGCGTGACTGAGAGACCAACAAGGGAAACTCATATCCATATCTATGCATCCTGAACCGGTCTTTTATTTATCTTGTATCTTTTTACCTCTAAAAAAATGTGACAGAGAAAAAGAAAAAAATACAGAAATGTGGGGGTTGTAGGGGCAAGGGACCAATAGGTAATATTAAATCAAAATCAATACCCGGCTTACGAAAAATTTCAAACTTGCTTATCATCATCTTTTGGTCTTTTGCCCCTGATGGACGCTGCCTTTGTCGGCTTTCGGCCGGGGCCACTTTGGCGTATACTTGATGTGTAGCCATGGCCACGCACACAGAATGATTGATTGACGATGATTGATCTTGATATGATAGCACCGTAACTTTGATTTTTAGTCACAGTTTGCAAGGCGGGAGGAGTAAATTTCCAATTGAATTTTCCTTTTTTTTGTACGGGTTCGGGCTCGGTCATTCAACCTAAGTTCAAGTTGAAATTCTTTCGAATTTAGTGCTAACTTTTAAGTACAATTAAAGTCAGAGCTGACTATTAAAGAGCTCTTCCTAACTGTGCAAACCTTTCCGCTTTTATGTCTTCGATTTTGCTGCACAAACAGAATGGAGAAAATGAAATCAAATGGAATTTTCTACAACTTGATTCGTTGCAATTTCTTCTAAAGATTTTCCAATATTATTTGACGTTGAATTTCCTTTTCGCTCCCAAGGATACGGAATGCGAGAATGTACACGGGTGGCTGAAAAAGGAGAGGGAGTAAATTGCGCTTGATCCGGTTCAAACGAAACTTAAACGGATTGCAATTGTGCGCTTTTCAGCCAGCGGCATGGCCATTCTCATTTCCATTCTCATCGATTCCTGAAGTGCTCTGAGAAAGAAGTTGACCAAGTCCCACAATTTGCTCAAATCAAAAGGTTTATTTGTAGTATAATTGGCCCAGATTATTGTCACTTTAGACGCCTTCTGGCGCCGATGCATATTTACACTTTTATATTTCGCTTTCACCCTCGCAACACTTTCCCCCTTCGTCCTGTGGCATTCGCTTTTGTCCGCGACTCGCAAATAACTGTGAATGGGGGAGAAAAATGTGGCTGTGGTTGAGTGTGATTGGCCTTTGTTTGCACAATTGATTGCTGACCATATTGTTGCCCCCACATACATGCACACCACAGAGCCACAGATCCATAAAGCAACACTTGCCATTGGCCTTTGTTAGCCTGCAGCCAATTATGGTTGACATCCAGCTGGAGATTGCAATTGACGGGTGGCACCACAGAGCGAACCGGACCGGACCGGGCCGGAATGGGTTCATGTACAGTTCCATGTCCAGGTCTAATGTCCCTCTGAGCGCAGTGACATGCCATGTCATTCATTATTATTGACTCTCTAGTGTGAAGTGCAGTTTCAGCGCAATCAATGGCTAATTGCCATTGGAATAAATGTTGTTCTAACCAAGTGGAAACGTCTACTTCTACTCAGTGTTTTAATAATCGTATCTATTTTCTGTACTTTCTCTAGTCTGCCATCATTAAAGAGGGTTTCCTGCTGAAGCACACCTGGTCCTTTCAGCGCTGGCGACGCCGCTACTTTCGACTGAAGCGAAATAACTTATTCTATGCCAAGGATGAGAAGGTAAGTTTTAAGATGAATGCAAGAATTATACGGCAAGCGTTGCTACGCTGCTAATCAAAGCTCATCAAATGGCAACGTAAATGAGAGAAACCTGACATCTGATTACACTGCGTATAGATACATAATGCCAAGGTCCCCCTACTGCATGACGATGTTGTTGTTCACGGGTTCCGATTCCAGGTAACTTAATTCTCATTGGGGTCGATGATGGAGAGCCCCTAGGGAGGGAGTTGCGGATAAAGGGCCCCTCCATGGCGGGAAACGCAGATTATAGAATCCTCTGTATAGCGAGCCAGAGATGATAAGATTCATTTACAGGAAAACTGCTTTCCCTTTTAGTGATTTCACCGGAGATGATAAGTGCTTTTAATTTGCCATTTTCCGCTAATGAATTCTATGCTATCTGCGTTCCAAATGCAGTTTGATGGATGCCATGCTGGATCTGTCTCTGCCTCCCACTCATTGTGCCCTCTTTCCCTGTGCCTGGGTGCTACAGCTCCCTCCACTCTATGACCTTTAGCATTTTACAGCTGCGGGCTGGGTTTTTTCTCCATCAAATTGCCCCCAGAGCAAAAGCAAATTGCAGGATACAATTACCAAATGAAATTACCGCGCAACTTGAAAGCAAAACAATGAAAGGTTCAATGTGGCATGGATAGATAGAGCTAGAGCGGTGCTGCACGGAAGCAACAGCTTGAGCAAGGGGTAGCGGAAAATAGTAAGAGTCAGGGACAGGTGAGACAGACGCCGAAATTGGTTTATTGCGTGCACTACCCTCTCTCTATGGCAGTCATAATGAATGCTTTTAAAATTCAGCCCCCACATACAATGCCATCCTGTAATAGAATCAGAGAGGCAGAGAGCGAGAGCGGGGGGCGCGCGAGCTACAATTTTGGGTTACCTAAAGGTTATGGGGCTGATGCAATGGCTTTTACTTTTAGTGACTTAATAAATGGAGGGGGAAATTCCAACGGCCGCTCCGGCCTGAGCCAGAGGCTCTTGTTTCAATGTCAAATTGATTCAATTGTGGGTCTAGCATGCCCAGGCTCGGGCTCCACCCCCATCATTAATCACATTAACGAGACTAATTGACCAGACAAATCAATAATTTATGGTCAAGGCTGAAGTTAAAGTCGAGGTTTATACAAGAATACTTTTGCTGTAGACAACACAAGACCTCTTAAGCGGATTACCCAACACAAACTAAACACCAATACTTAAATCCTCATTCGTTAACCAATCTTACAGTGAAGAGGGCTCCATTTATGGCGAAACCCCAAGACTGACGTCAATAGTTCATCATCAGAACATGCAACATTCAACCCGCATATACCAAACTCTCGCAAATGCAATTATTTTGCAAACTTTCGTAACAAACAGCGAAGCACTTGAGCATTTCAGCGGCTTGGTTATGAAGAGAGTCCCCCACAAATATTGCGTATGCGTCATGTACGGCTTTTATGTTTATACAATCTTATGCGGTGTTTGCTGTTGGGGGATGTGGGGGGTAAAATGCATGTTGCTGTGTCTTCGCTGACGCATTTCTATTATGCAATAGGACAGGAATAAATCCTGCTGCTGCCCCCTCAGATCGCTTGAAACAACCGCAGAGCAGAGTAGAACAGAGCAGAGCTCAGGTGGGCGCAAAAAGTTACATTGTTGCCATGATAACGGCCCCATTGCCACTGGCATTTCACGCCTCAAGGAACCACCAAGGAACCACACTCAGGAACCACCAAGGAACCACCTTACAGCGTCAGTTATTTTGATTAAAAATTCCGTTTGATGCTCGATAAATAGACCTTAAGGTGGCTCTTTATTAAAAGGTTAATAACACCGTTTAGACATTTACGTCCAAGGGCTATGCCAAGGAGAGAACTCATTAACTGTAGGCACGAAATTTCAATTATAATTACGCATACGCCATGTTGCGCCCAAGTGGCTTAAACGGCTGGCAATTTGTTGCCTACAGCTGCTGCTGCTGCTGCTCCTGCCTCCATACTAAACTCTAATAAAAATAAAGAAAATGCGGAGAAAACTACGAGTGTAAGCGTGCCAGACAAATACGCAAGGCGTGAGAAAAGCAGCCAAAGGTCCAACTTTTGGGTTCGGTTCTAAGTTGAGGAAAAAGAAAGGATAAGACACGATGCCCGCTAAAAAGGAAAGAATGACGACCGGTAATTTCAGGGGAGGTGCTGGGATGCTGGGATGCGAATGGATGTTGATGCTCATGTTGATGATGGTTGCTTTGCTCGTAAAAGCGCAAATTTTTGTTTGCATTGTTTTCATCGTAGTCTTCTCCTACGCTTTCTCTCTCTCTCTCTGTGTCTATCAACTAGCACTTTTCTCTCCTTGTTTTGGCTTAAGCCGCTGCCGAAGGTTCTTTGGGTGGACTCTTCTTCTTTTAGCCCACTCGCACGCGACGTGTTGTTAGTGGGGAATGGGCAGGGAAACTCACCACAGTTGTAAAGTTGTAGAACTCGGCATCCGGCCATGTGCCCGCTCCCCATACGAGAGTATGGTGATGCTGTGTGGGTGGTTTGTTTTGAAACGTGAAAGCTTCGCTTCATAAAGAGAGAGCAGAGGAAAGCTTTTTCCTTTCAGGGTTGTCAGATTATCAGAAAAAGGAGAAATCAATGGAAAATACTTAGAGGATACCTTTGGATAACCAATTTTATATGTTCTTAAATGTATCTTTACCATAATTTATCCCATAGTTTAAATATTCCATGCAAAAGTACATCGATATATGTATTAACATTTCCATTTTCTAATGGCATACATCTTTACGAAGCTATAACTGTTCTGAATATAAATTTCTCTTGTCATTTCCAAATGTTCCAAGTTGCCTCACAAAATTTCTCTCAGTGGAAACGCACACATCTTGTAAAAATGAGAGCTTTTAGTGACCTGCCGCCTTTCAGCTAAGCCCAGACCCAGAGCAGACCCCAATGGCAGACCCCGTCTCATTCCCAAACAGGCACCTGTAAATATTTGTTTCCTTTCGGGGCGCATGGCAGGCAGTCGGCCAGGCAGGCAGTAGCGGCAACGGCAGCCCCTCAGTCTGTCACGTTATTTCGTGGTGGGTTTCCTTCTGGCGGCCAATAAAAGCGAGTGCCAGGCAGGACTTGAGCTCAGTTCAAACTCAACGAAGCAGTGTGCCACAACTCAGCGGCAAAAGCAGCAGCAGCATCCGCCAAAGAGGAGACACACCAAATAAACTCAAGCCAAATAATTAATAATTCATCCAAAACTCAAATATTCATCATAGACAAAAGAATAATTTAAATTTTAAGTGAAGCAATAAACACAGAAAAAAATTCCTATACAAAATCCCTTTAAGTTATTTTGTTTTGAGGCGACGGCAATGACGTCTTTGCCCAAGCCTCCAGCACTCAAGTTTTAAAAGATGTGAACTCCAGAAATTACCCAAGAAACGAAGCCATAAACTGAAGAAGCAACAGTGCCAAAACCATAAACTAAAAGCCTAAATCACCGCTAAATCAATATTCGGTTTGTGTGCCTGCGTGTGTTTTTGGGGTAAGTTCCACAGCTTTTATGCCTATTTCATTTTGAATAATCGTCGCTCCGCTATGCCCCGGCATAAGTGATTTGCTTTGGGGGATTACAGTAAAAGTTTCCGTCGGCTTTTGGCATTGATGCTGGAACAAACATATTCATCCGGAGATTTGTAGGCTGGCCCTAAAACTTTTAATTGGCTAATTTAATTAATGTTCGCTAGTTCGCCTTCTGCGAATGTCCTCCTGACGGATGTCTGATTAAGACTCGACTGCCTTCATTAATTTAAACTTTTGGCGTTGATGAATATATTTTCAGGGAAGGAAAAGCAGTTCTTAGTTATTAACTGTTTTGCCAGACACATTTACCTACGCTCGTCCTTTTCCTACCCCTCCTCGTACCCATAGTCTTGATATGTTTATTTCATATACAATTGACTCTTGTCAGACACACACAATGGGTGAAAGAGAGAGAGAGAGTGCCGCATCAATTCAGCAACAGAGCAGTGACCTCTTGTCTGTACCTGAAAGCAGTAGCAGTAACAGTGGCAGTATCGGTGTCTGTGTCTGTCTGGTTGGAGTCTGACTACTTCTCATTAAACGGTTCTTCCTCCTAATGGCAACAGCAGCACTTTCTGGCTAATTACTAGCCCACACACAGACACATCGGCCAAGACACACACACAAACGATAAAGAGAAACAAAGTGTGAGCATAGGTGTTGTTTTTGAGGCCATCAAGAGGCTGCCAAACAATCAGACAAAGTGAAATTGAATGTAAAGATAATTATACGCATATTTATGAAGAGAATAGGCATATGGGCAAAAAAGTGCAAATTAACATGGGGTAGACGAAGAACCCAATGAAAACGATACCAGAATAAGCCCTGTGGCCGATAATGGACTGAACAGGACTTCTACCTGAAGGATATTGTCCTCGTGCTGCCGCCTGTGGCACAAATGGTTGCGTGCCTCGAATGCCATGCCATCCATGGCCATGTGCGTGTCCCAGGATGTCCCAGGCACACACGCGCACATACAGTGTCACACCCATGAAGAGGATGTTATCCTGCGGCCATGTGCAAATGTTTATTGTGCCCACTGTGTTGAAAAATTTACATGCCCCCTTCTGGCCCATCCGCTCCAGTCAAGTACGTGTAGCAGCTTCCTCTCTTCTACTGCTCCTAAAAGCTTGTAATGTAACCGTCGGACAATGAGCATATTGCCATGTCGTTGGCCCCCTTCGTGTCCTGTGGCCAGGTGTTTTGTCGAAGCCGATTAGATTCCCTCTTTCAGGCAGGACTTACGTGCATGTGTGCCGCTTACATCTCGCTCTCTGACTCTCTCTCTCTTCCTCTGTGGGAGTTGGCTAATTTTTGTTGGGATCTCTTAGCAATAAAATTTGCAAATCATTTTTGGATTCTATTGTTATCCCCAAAAGCATGAAGAGAAAAATGAAATGAAACATCCGGACAATCCCTGGAGAAATTTCCTGAAACAATGGCACAAGGGATGAGTAAAGGGATTTTATATCCAAAGAGTAAAGCGTTGAAAAATTCATTAGAATTCCCATATTCCAATGAATAATGGATCAAACTTCATGGTCAATGTTTTGAATCATAATTCTATGCACAAATATTCTCTTGTTTCTACAAAATAGCTAGGAAAATTCATTCGCTCCAGTTAAGTGTTAAAAGTTATGCAAAACATGCAATGTATTGGCATTTTATACCAAACATTTATCCAATTGCATTCAATGCCAAACAGTAACTAAATATTTAAGAAGCAATAAATTATAAATTATTCATGAAACCATTTTATGTAATGCAATCAGTGAAACAAAAGCTATTTCCGAATAAGAGAACTATTGTTTAGCTGCATAATTTATACGCAACATCCAGCCATTGCATTCAATGATTTTTCAATCGCAAAAAATTGAACAGTAGAATAATCATAAATTAGTATTTATCCTGTTGTTGCAACGGCTTATAACGTTCCATTTTGTAATTGAATTATTTAATGAACATGTAACAGGCGAAATTTTAATCAGTGGCAATCGTTACACAATTAAAAATGCAATAGCGAATTCCCACAAAAATACATTCAATGAAAACGAAATGAAAATAGTACGAACATTTCCGAATGACGTCAGTCTGACAATTTTACCTCTCAGTACTGTTTCTGTTTTTTTGGGGCAGAGGCGATTAAGTTTTCATAAGCTGAAAAAGCGGTGGATAACATGTTTTGCCTTGGCAATCCTCACCGACTTTTCGTGTGGCTCTAAAATTAGCCACAAGGTCAAATATACGATGGCTTGCAATGGAGGTCGAAAAACACAGACGCATATGCATGTATTAGAGGGCTGTCAGTTACATGTTATCCAAAGTGTGTGCATCATCAGTACCATAAGTAGCTGCAGATATCTCGAGCACTTTATATTAATCTCCAAGCTAATAATTGCAATGAATTGAAGATAGTTACCAATTTGTATTCATTTGCAGAACACATTGAGCAACATTTTAATTAAATGTTGGGCAGCTACCACTGCTGCAGACAGTGGACTAAACGGACTGAAAATCAACTAAATAAACCAGAGATTGCACAATTGTTGAACACACTTTTCGTATATGCCCAATTTGCATATTATTTGCACATGTTCTGTGGAAGGCGTTCTTCTCGTACGCTCTCAGCTGGCCATAGCTGATGCATAATTTGCAGGCTTAGTTTTTCGAAAAGGTTCTTTCTTTTGGTTAAGTTATGAACACATGAGTCCGCCGCCCTCGAGCAACCCGAAATCAAACACAAATGAGGTCACACATGGGCTCCAGGGCTACAAAGTCACGTGCCAAATACAACACAAAAGAAGGCGCAGGGCGGGGCAACTTTTTAGGATTCGGTTATTTCGCCAGAAAGGGCAAAATCAATATTCTGATTTGGGTCTGCAAAATGTTGTCTGTAAAACAATAAAAGCGGCCACATGCGATACTATTTTGACAAACTGCATAAACCAAAAACTAGTGGGGGGATTATGTGTGCACAAAAAGTGACAATAAATTCAAATTAATTCTGCTCAAGTGATTTTGAATAAACATTTACCTTCGGACGCTCAGTTTTAGTTTTATTAAACATTTCAATTGAACAATATCCAACAATTGACGGGCTCAGAAGCCAAGGCCGGGCAGGCATTAATAAAGTATCTGCTGCGAGTGTGTAACCATGACATTCAACAACAACATCCAACTGTCACTCAGAAGAAGAGAGCATTGCCAGTGCGTTGCCATGAAAGGCTGCAGCCAAATGAAAAGTGTCAACCAGATGGAAGAGGATGTAGGCGCTGGGATTCCCAGGACCCTCGGCAGGCGCAGCCCCATTCCCTTTGTTCTCATCAGGCATCCTGGCACTGATGTGGATGTCAGTCTCGAATGATGCCTTCCAGTTGCCGGGGACGGCAGCTGGCGCTAGTTTAATCAACATAAATGTGGCGTCGCCGCTCGCATGCGTTCTTCTGGGCCTCTCGTCTTCTCCTCCTGGGCCTACTCATTTTGCATATGCGCCGTAGACCTCTTTATTGACTTTAATGACTGCATAAACATCGACGCTCAGCGGCACTAGCACTGCTCCGGCTCCCGCTCCTTATACAACATCCTGCACTTAATGAACTTGTTCATTTGTTGCACGTGAACGGAATAAAGGCCTTGGGAGTACATCTATTTCTACATTTCTTCCGTCATTGAGTGCTACGTGACAAGAGATAGTAGGTTCTTTACTCGGCGAAAAAGATGATGATGTTTGCAATTTTCCATGGAAGGGTCGGTGTTTGGTGCCTTGTGTTCTTATCTTAATTTCATATTTGTCGTGGGTGATTTTACAACTGAATTGAAAAGGAAGTGGCTGAGCTATTCGGTTGGCAGAAACACATGAATGGATGCGACAGAGCACCTTTTCTCTTCTCGTGTCAAATGTATTATTTTAATCAAAGGAACAAATGAATTCAAGCGCAAATGAAACAAATCAGCAGAATAAAACAAGAGTCTGAGATGACGTGCCAGTGGCAGAGCTTGTCGAATTAATGTGATCTCCATCAAATAAATAAGTACGACACGAAAATTGAGCATTGAGCATTGGATATTGTGGACACTGGACACAAAGCAATTTAATGCCCCATTTGAAATATTACGCATACCACACGTTGTTTCGTCAATGCCAACACAATGGGAAACACTCATCCACCCACCCTCACGCACATATATTGTCAAAGAAATGATATTAATTCTTGGGTCCGGTCAATTGCCATGGCCCCTGGTCATGCTACTTCCACTTTTCCTCCTCTTATCCTCCCTTTTCTGGCCGTCATAATGTCTTAGGAGGCTTAGCCGTCATTTATGTCGTCAACATCTGCGTCTGAGGCCTCACGCCAAATGCCTCAGGTCGCCTAATCTCCTGTTTGTATGCAGCACGCAAGACCAACTTGGGAAAACTTTTCTATTTCCTGGAACAGAATACATACAGTCCTCTAGGAACGAAAGAAGTCTGCGAGTCTGAGTTTTATTGGGGAGGCAAACAGCAGTTACTAAGCAGCGTTATCTTGAGAGTAAACTCATAGAATTTCTTCTCTAAAATGTGCTCCTATTTATGCATTAACAATCGATTATCAATTGCTTTAAGTGACTAAGCTTTCAAAAATTTGTGTGTTTCATATGCCAATTTAAGACGGGGAATTTTTCAACGAAATAAATTTCAACGAACACGTTAGTGCAAATCTTCGAGCTTGGCTGCGTCTCAAGCCAGCAGCTTCCTGCGCTTATAAATTTATTTAAATGAAATGCATACGACGGGAACGTCAGCGGTGATGATATCTAATAGAAGTAGGAGGAGGACAAGTCTATGGGGGTTTGCCCCTCACGAAGGAGGAGCAAGAGGACGCCTCAGGCCTCAAGGGTGCATTAAGCTAACAAGCGTACTAAATGTAGTACAAAACGTGGCTGGAACCAAACCCACAGAGACACCGTGACGTTGATGTTGAAGTGTTGCCAACACTCTCTATGCATGTGTTTCTGTGTGCGAGGAAAAGTGGTGGGGAAAAGTGCTGAGGAAAAACTTATACAATATCCACGATGCCACAAACTAAATTGAAACCAAATGCGGTCATAGCATAACCCATGCACTACTTAGTTCCCTGCCAACCAGCGAGAAATTCATTTGTTCCACTCAAGTATCCAGCGCATCATTCACTGCAATTAGAAGCCGAAATGCCAACTGGAGACCGCCGCGGCAAATGCCATCAGCAGACCAGAGAGGACCCTGGGCCAAGCACCAGCCAAAGGCCAACAAGGGGATGGAAGGAAATGTAAGAGAGCCATCACCTGGTGGCTAAAACGGAAATGGAAACGTTCTCGCAGCCACCGCAAAAGCCACAGCCCCACCAAATGCACTTTCTTAAATGCGAGACTTCCGGCGCCATGGCCCCACGTAACATTCAAGGTTGCTTGGGCCAAAGTCAGAGGTGTTCTATTAACATTTCCGTCGGAGCAAGCGACTACCATTCCCGACATTCCCATTACCAATCGCATTTCGAGTTATGTTCGACCAAATTGACATTTCACCTTGATTAATGGCCAACGGGGAGAGCCCAAAGCAACTCAATCATCGGTGTCGTTCCGGTTCTGATCACGGGGCTGGCCCAGCCATCTCCAATCCGAGGTCATTGTCTTTTGTGCGGGTCTTAAATTTATTTTGGCGAATTAGTTCGCTGTCCACCAATCCCAGGCGGGCAGGCACCCAACCAAAGCCCGCAGCGGATAAGAATCTACGTAAATGGAAAGCAATTACGGCCAGTGAATCTTTTGTTGTCAGAGAACCATTCCATATTTGATTCATTTGGAAACCAAAAGGGCTAAGTCTGGCGCATGAATATTTAATTGATAGCCAGAGCGTAGCCTCCGGGCGCAAAAGGTGCCGCGAATTGTTCACAAATAATTTCTGCTACACCCAAAAAAACATTCCCAGAAAATTCAATTCAATGAGTGGGAGAGAGATGGTACTGCCTCAGGCGCCAAGGCTAATAGCTCATCCGTAAAGAGATATTACTTTCAAAGGGTTCGTCTTATTTTATTTATTTCCTTTTATGAAATTAATGTATCATAATTGTTTGTGCAGTTTTCGCTGGGCCCAAAACTGTCTTTGAAATATTCTTTAAAAAAGAATAAGCTTTCAGTCACTCCGTTCCCTCGTTTAAACGAACACAAAAACCGAAATTTTGAATAATGCAAAAGGCATACGAAAAACCCAACAAGATGGAAAGGTTGAAACAACTTTCTTACCCCTCATTTGGCTTGGGGTACCGTCGGGCACTCGTGCGGCAACAAAATGCTTAGGCACAAAAACTTTTCAGCCAAAGACAATTTCCACTGGCTTCTTCCCACCACATGAAAGTTGGCATTCAGCCACCGAAAAGGTAATGAAAGAAATGGGGATACAACAAAGGCGACTTTTCCCTTTTTTTCGGAGAAGTGGAATGGGAATGGGGAATCTTTTGTGTGACATTTGTTAGGCCGGGGGGTTGGAGTTCATGACAGCCGCATGACACGGGGCGTGAGAGAACTGAAAGCCATCTGATATTTCCGGCCAGAGCGTTGCCAAGGAAATCTCCTTTCTAGGCTGTGAAATAAATGATTTAGTAAGTGACACTTGAGACCAGCGTTCGGCCTTCAGGCAGCATTCATCTTTCGGTTCGGTTCAGTTCAGTTCGGTCAATTATACGGCCATTTAGTGCAAGCTACTTTTGGACTAGATTCGATTTATAAATTGTATTAACGAAAGACGAGACCAGACGCTGGCTAACTTTTTGATTGAGCCTTGAGTCCGCAAATCAATCAAATTTCTGTCAACAACATCCAATGAACTGAAGTTGAGCTTGCTGCTGCTTCTTGCAGTTTGAAATTTTATCGACACTCAATTTATTTATTAAATTTATTAGGGGATCGTTGCCCAAACCGAATTTAGCAAGTAATTCATGTCCAGAATCTAATGAAACTTACAGTTTCAAGAGTTCAGAGTTCAACTTTCTGCTTTTGTGGCACACAACTTTGAAAACACCCTAAAAACAAAACTAAAAAATAAACTCACTTTGGCTGCGCTGCCATGGATATTGTAAAACTGGTTTACCATGTAACATGATGCAAGAATTTTAATTTAAAGCTTTCCCACAGCAAAAACAAGCATAGAATAAAATAAAATCAAGATACATAGTCTGAGCAGAGCCAAAGTTTTGCCGCAAAACACAACACACAAAGCTACTGCCAGAGTACATTCAGAAAATGGGGTAAGTTATCATTAACACCTCGCTGATCCTGCCACAGTGGGGGCTCCACTATCTCTCTGGACCTCTGTAAAATGGTAAATGGCTCTGGGTGAAATGGACCTTCTGCGGACCTACATAGAAAGGTGTTGGCAGTCGCTCGGGGGCACGTGATTCCCAAATTGATGTGCGGCTCTCTCTGCTCTGGTTACGTGGCATCAACATTTATGCGAGGATTCACGCTCAAAATATAAATCTTTCAACGGAATTAAGGAGATGCGTGCTCGTCGGTGGGTTTTTAGCCATTACACTGGAAGGCAGGACATAGAATTCTAAGACTAAAATTCAGTTTCCCATTTGAAACGATTGAAAATTGCTTGAAACAAGCATAACTGAAATGTTTCTCTCAGTGTAACAGTACCTTCGGTTTCATGCTCTTTTCTTGCTGATTTCGATTTTGATTATAATTTTGTTTACCGTCCGCCCTTTATTTGAGCTTTTATGAAAATGTCGTCTGGTTTTAAGTGTTTTATGCCTTAGCTGACATTAAAGTTGACCAATTTATTGGCTTGCAAAACACTATCGTTTATTGATAAAGTTCCTGACGTTGAGAAAAGTTCATCCGTTTTTAGTCCCGAGAGCAGGGACCCCAAAAGCATAATTTACTATTATTTCGTATGCTGTCAAAAAGTTGGAGGTCCTCGTGCACGGTTCTGGTCCTTACTTAAACTTTTCCACTTGTCTAGCGAATAATTTATTTGAGTACACAGCGCACCATATAATTTTAACTGTCTGCAAACTATGCATGTTTTGGATTAAGTGGAAGTGGCACAGAACAAACTGTCAACGTAAATTTTTAATTTATAATGTGCAGAGTCGTGCCACAGTCAGCAAGGCACAAAAAGACTCTACCATTTTTTTGTAGTAAAAATTAATTCACATTTATTAGAATGAAGGACTGCAAACTGGCCAAGAGGAGAGCTATGCGAGTGTCCTAGAACATTGGATCACACGAGTAGAAAAGTGTATCAAAGAGGATAAGCCATAGTGGGAGAAAATTGTCCATAAGGATAGACTCCATAGAGGGAGGATATAGTCCATGCGGATAAGGCACAGAGAAAGAGAAACTGGAATGCCTGTACATGAGGATAAGCGTCATATAGGCAGAACACTGTCAGGAAGACCTGCACTGGACACACAGGAAAAAAAAACCTTGTCTCGTTGTCGGGCCGACGGATCTTGTCCGGAAACATTTTTGGTTTTTAGCAAGCTCCCAGTCCCTGTGCCTTTCTTTCCCTCTGTGTGTGTGTGTGTGTGTGCCCCTGTGAAAGAAAACATCATTTTATCAAACCCGAAACGAGGTCATGTGGGTTTTCGGTAGTCAGAACCGGAATCAGGACCAAAAACCAAACCCAGAAGCCCACGAAAAATGTTGTACTTTCCACTCCCTCTCTCATGTATCCTGTGATTTTTTTTCTGAAACATAAAAATGAAACTCATAAATTATGTTGCATAAATCACGACACGGCCTTATGTGTGTGTGTGTGGTTTTGTTGGTGGGGAAATGTTATATGGGAAATATGTAAATGCAAATATGTATGTACATATTGTAAGTAATATATTCAACCCCCTGAAATCAATTAGCAAATTAATGTTGTAAGCTCTTCAATATATTAAATTCGCAGCAAACTCTTTTAGTATTTATTTTGCTTATCCTGGTCTGAAATTCATTTAATAAAACATTTTCTCACATTTTTTATTTTATTGCACACATTGTTAAGCTCTTTAAAACGCAAAATCAAGTGGAATCCTTTTGAGAAATATTATAATGGAAGCATTCGAGCATTTTATTGCATATCAAGAGCCGAAAAGACAAACGAAAAACATATGAGGCACTCGAATGAAAGCTTAAATGTCTTATTTTTCTGGCTGCAGCCTTGCCGGGCACTACTTAAGTGTTATTTATGCAGCATTTTCTGCTGAAACTGAAGAACCAAAAGTTGAATGTACTACAATAGTCCTTATGGGCCACTAGAATGCGAATGCAAATGGATGGAAAACACACTGGCGGTCTGCCAGAGGATAAGCCAATAAATTCCAATAAAAAAGGGATCTGCTGTTCTTTTTTTCCTTTTCTTCTTTGTTGCGAGGCGTATACTTAACGTGTGTGACTGTCATTAATGCCTAAATTTGAGCCACAATACCGCCACTTAGCGAATCGAATCGGAATGACCTCCAAAAAGATATTCGCTGATGACGCCCCTTTGCTATTAATCACAATTATTGTCAGCCAGTCGGTTGTCGGTTGTCGCTTGCCAATGGAGGTGCAGGAACAACTCCTATGTTCCGCCATCTGTGGTCCTGAATCAGGTCACAGCAGTTGTTTCGAGGCCGCCATCGCCGTCTCGTTCTGAGCCCCGTGACAAATTGCTCTCAGGCTCTCAAAGTAGGTTACACAGCTGGCACTGTGCCCTGTACAGGTCCCTCTGTGCCACATACCGCCAGCCAGAACACCCAGTACGTACAACCAGACTAAATGCTTCTAATTGCTGGCTGGGGCTTGGGGCTTTGTTTAAAAAAAAAGAAGGGAAACGCATACAGTGTGGAAAATGTTCATTTCGCAATGAGTGGGTCACAAGTAATTGCTTGTGCGGATGATATGGTAGGCGTGCTGTAAGGCGTGAATATGTGTACACTGAAAGGAATTTGTTGATGAATGCGTTTAAAGTGTTCCCAGAAGGCTCCGAACAATACTTATTGCTATTTTTGATAATTCTCCCTCACTGTATCCCTAGTAAAACAATCAATAATGTATAGCCACTGGATCCACCATGTTTTGATTACAAATTCCAAAATTTCTAATCCCAAATGTTCAGTTTACCCGAAGGCTTAGGGTCTGGCTCTGATTTATGTCCCATATTCTCCATTAAAATAGAATTTTGTCTTGAGATGGTAATTTATGGCACCAGCGGCAATGCTTTATTAAGAATATTGTATATGTATATCAAGGGTAGGCCCAAAAAGGAAGGTGGTATGTAGAAAGGACCAGCCACTTGCAGGACATTAACATTTGCGAGTATTTAAATGTGAGGAGCCTCCGTCGGCAGAACACAGCAGGGGATGGCTGGGATGCCGATGTTATGGCACATTAATAACTAGAATTTGGATCGAGGTCTGGGAAGGCAACAGGAAGTGAATGTGAGTGGATGGGTGTGGTGTATTTGAGTATTTTTGGGGGTGCGGCCGCCAAGTTATGCCATTAAAATGTCAAAATTTTCAAGCTGCTCAACTCCGACACGCCAAATGAAACGTGGCACGCCCCCGCAGACACCTACAACACGACACCGTCCACCTACCCACCAAAAGAGAATCTCGTACCCCATAAAATGTGCCTGGAAGTGTAGCCAAAAGCCATTTAATACAAATTATACCCCGCCATCATTACAATGTCAAAGAGAGGGGGACCATGGCCAGGCCATGTCCCTGTCCCATTTGGGAATCCGCCAGGCAAATGTTTCCCACATTTGTCTTAGAGAAAACTTTTCTCTCGAGTGGAAAGATGCAAAAAGGACTTTGGAAAAGTCACAGCGCAAATGTCTTTAACGTTTGCCTTGTTTTCAGCCGCCTGAAAATAGTTGAAATGCAATTGCGAACAAAACTTTGCCTGAAGTGGCATTTCGAAAGGAACAACTTTATCGACAGAGAGAAAAGGGAACTACGCAGAAAGGCAGAAGTACGGAAGTTTGATGGAAAGGAGATGCGTCTGGAAGACTACCCTTCAATCTGATATATATGTGGAAATGAGGGTTGCTCAAAGATTTTTCAAGACATTTTTCTTGAAGTTTTTATCTGATTTTGTCCTACTTAAAGTTTGAGTAACCTGCACAAATCTGTACAAAGAACGGTGTTCAATTAGTTGGAGGCTTAACGAGTCAGCAGTTTCGCAGGCGCAAATATACTAAATTCTAATGACTGCCAGATCTTTTTTAGCCATTAAGTGATTTGCCGTGCAAAAAATGGCCAAGGGTACCCGTCCCTCCCTCCCCCCTACAAACAAGACGAAAGTAATGCCAAGAAATTGATATGAATGGCCTCCAGCAACAACAGAAAAGTTTTCTGCAAGCTGTACACAAACCAAAAGAAAAGGCAAAAGAAATGAGTAAATAAGCAAGAAAAGGAAAAGTATTTGTGCGCCAGGTGGCAGAGACCCAAACAAAAAATAAAACCCTTGAAAGTGCGCAAATTAATGATTATTTGAGGCAGTTTTTCTTCAACAAAAATCTCTGTATAATGCAATCAAAGTTGGGTTAATGCCTGGGGAACCGAAGCCCGAAGCCGATAACAGAGAAAATTAGCAATTTTCCGTAATGTGATGTCTGTGATTGACCCCCAGAGGAAACCAGACAAACACACAACACGAAAGGGTCTCCCCGAATTCCCCAAATGTGTGTTGTATTTTTCCACTCAAAATTTCAACGGCCTTCTTACAGTTTGCTTTTATAATTATTTTATTGATTTTCCACACTTGAATATAATCAAATGTACAAACAAACATACACGCAGCCGAAGAGAACAGAACAGAGCTGAACAAATATTTCTTTGCGTTTTTTGGGCTTTTAATGAGATCCCGGTAAGGGAAAGACTTGTGCCGCTTGTGCCGGCGGTAGGCTAAAGATTTGAGATATCCTTTCAAGCGGAAAATGTCTGGGACTCACTTAATTTAACAAGTGCGGAAAACGCGGAGCAAACAGGAAAACGAAGAGACTGTTGAGAGCAGATACAGATATTGGAGAGAGTGGCAAGAAAAGAGAATTTGTCGAAGATTTAGATACACTTGAAATAAAGTTCCGAAAGAGTAATCATTCTTTCCATGAGAGCTGGAAGTCATTCCACATTTAATCAGCCATGGGGATACGGCCATTTTTACAATACAGACCTTTGGCTGTTCTATAAAAAAATCACTGAATCCATTGCAAAGTGTATTAAAGCAGCTCAAGCTCAAAATGGAGGAGACCTGGCCAACCATTTGAGTACTGAAAGTACTCGAAATCCTTGCTGATTTTTAACGATTGCTGCCCTGACAGCCACCGCTGCGAAGAAGAAGCACATCATTCAGACGAGAATATGGTTGGTAATATTCCCCCATTTCCTGTGCACGTACGTACAATCAAACGTACTTACATACATATTTACATAAGTGTGTGTGCAAGCCCTTGCGTTTGCTGGTTTGCTTATGTATAAGTTTAATTATTTTAATGCTCACTCTGGCGGATTAAGCTGCTCCCTCCAGCTCGAACAGCAAATGCATGTACACATCCACTCAGGGACTTTGAGTGATGGCTGTGTTTTCAATCAATTATACGCCAAAGCAACTTATTACGGATTTGTGGCAGGTATTAGGGTTCCCTTCCATTCAATGGGAAACCCAGAAACACAGCAGAATAATGCCGCAACCTCGAATACGTGAAACTTCACGAAATGTAGATGGTATTTGAAGTACTTAGGTGTCATAATAAGTCTAGAGACTCGCAATGTTCCACTGACATAATTCCGCAAAAACAGCAGCGCTCCCAGGAAGTCCACACAGCGCCACAGAGCTGCCTTCCCATGAATAAATTATACCAAGGCTGAGCACACAGATATGAAAAACAGAAAAACGGAACAGACAGAGATACCTTGTGCTTAGTGATACTTTTACACGGTGGCAGACAGGCCTTTAAAGTGGAGGTCGACTCACACACACACACATGGCTTTTGCGCAATATTAAATTGATTTTAAACCTCACTTAAAGTTTTTCGTTTTTCTACAAACAATCATCCAATATTAATTGGTATGGGAATTGAGGCGAATAAAATAAATAACAGAAATGTACAAAAATAAGACTAAACTTGTTTGCTTACCTTCGAGTAGTGGCTTGCTGTGGAGGGTCTTCTTCTGTTACCTTGGGGGCCGCAAACAAAATCAAACTTTTTGAATCACTCGACGAGTCAAAAGAAAACCAATTTTCGGCATGTTCAAAAACTACTTGAGCATAGGAGAACCTTGGGGATCGAGGATTTTTTTTTCTGAGTTTTCTGAGGCTATTGGGTTCTGAGTTTCTGTATTGGCATTGCCTTGTTCTCTGGCCTCCCCATTGTCACATTTCTATTATGTGTTTGGGTGCGTCGACAAAAGCAGTTGTTGCTGGCTTTTGTTGCCTCGTAAATATCCATTTATCTGCCGGCCTCTGCAACGCTCTGCTCTGCTGTGTATGTGTATTTGTATTTTTGTGTGTGTGCGTGAAACATTTCAATTTCCTAAAGGACCTGCAAGGCATGATGCCACCATGCTCTGCATACATGTCCAGGGCAGGGAAGGGGAAAAAACAAGGCCGTCAGGGAGCCACATCAAAATAGCCGGCGGCCGGCTTTAATCATTCCATTAAGTCGGAAGACACGACGGAAGATATATACATATTTTTCTTTTCTCAGGGCTTGGCTATGTGCCAGCAGCAGCAGAGAAAGAGAAAGAGAGGAACAAAAATCTAAACAAAGGAGCAGAAACACAAACGAATTTTTTCAACAAAAAATTAAAAACAATATTTTATTATTTGACAAAGGGTTGTAATTTTCTGCCAAAATATTTATAAAACAATTTTTGTATCTAAATATTTTTCATATATTTCTTACAGTGCGATGTTTTCGATGAGATTGACCTATCGGACTTGTGTTATTTTGAGTGTGGAATCAAGAACGTAAATCATAGTTTTCAGGTAAGTGAGAAGTACCGACACAGCAGACTCGCGAAATATTTCTTAGACATAATTTAACAATACAAAGCCATAAAAATGTAATGCGAAAAGTTGGTCCTGGGTCCATCACAACAATTTTTGGCCTTGCGTAAATATTTTATTTGGCTTTAGGTGTTTCGGCCTAATTAGTTTGGCAATTTATTCGGCCCACCTGTTTCACTTCAACTTATTAGCTATTAATTTGGCAAACTTCTACCTGTATTTGCCTGCCGCCGACCTTCGTCAGCATGTTCAAGGGAGTGTGTGTGATAGGCAGGATAAGTAAGCAAAACAAAAGAAAATGTTGCTGTCAAAGACGGTTTATATATATAAACATGTGTGTAAGAATAAAAATATCAGCCACTTCCGGATTTTCATCACTACTCACTCAGGTAAAGCCAGATCAACCTTTAGGTCTACCTTAAGGTTACTTTCTTTATTTATATTTAAACGATATCAATGCAGCCACAACAAAAAAAGGGGGAAAGCCCCGAAAGAAATCGAAGCAAAATTCATTCCAAATTAGCATAAGTAGGAAAACTCCTGCCACGAACAGAGTCTGCTGCTCGTATTCCTTATACATTTATTTAAATTATGTGCCTTTTTTCAGCTTTTCACACGAATGCGCAACATTTGATGCGAAAAATTAGACCATTTGTGTGTCTGTGTGTGGGTGAGGAGAGATCTTCGGGGAAATGTAATGTTTAGCCGCCGAATAGGTGTTTCCGTTGCGTGAACCTGGCCAATAATAAAAATCCTTATATATCTCTTTATAATATAAATAATAAATCTGCCGTACTCAGCGTGTACGCGTGCTCAGGAAATTGCCAAAAGGTTTGCTGTTGCTCTTTCTGATTTTCCTCATTTTTTGGGGAAAATGTTATTAGCTAAAGGCAACGCCCATCATCGTTTTTTATTGTCTTTTATCTGCTGCTCCTAAATCTGAGCAGCCTTCGGGGAATTGGTGAAGGTGTTATCTAAAGGACTCTCCTTTTGAGGGATTCTCTTAAAGCCAGGGAGACTCTTTTTCTGTCCGCACACTGCTTAAAGTTTTATGTGGGAAACTCCCTATCTGGTTGGTGTTGCTTAAAGTTTTATACTCGTAACAGGGAAAAAACCCACAACAATGGGTGGCAAGAGAGGTTTTTTTTCTTTCAATTTTTATGCACAAGAACCGCCCACAAAGAGTGGACGAGTATCCTGTCAATGGCAATGCCTGTCAGAGGCAGTTAACCGCAGCAAACATGAAAATCTATGCCTCGTTGCAGTCGTCAGTATCACGGAAAAAATAACACAAATATACCAATAATCGCAACATTCAATGAAGATATATATATATATGAGGAAAACAGTTCTTAGAAAAACCCCCCACGACGAAAAATAGTATTTCTATGCACTGGAGTGTAAATAGATGACATTTTAGACACTCCTTTCGCGTTCGAAAGCCGTTTAAACTTTGTGTCAGACATTTAAGACCTCACGTAAGCGGCAACTTACCTTCTGGTTGCCACGTGCCGCAAACTTCTGCACGCAGACATACAGAGATACGACACCCATAAGAGGTTTGTCGAGCGGTAAGCGCATTGTTAACAATCCCTTTACCAATGTCGTTTAAGCCTCAAGACGATTGCCAATGTGCTTCACAGTTGTACTTACTTGGCATTGGCAATGGCAATGTTACAATTTTACAACATGTTGTTTACAGATTGCATTAGGATTGGCTTATATGGCTGCAAAACGGCGTTCAACGTGGCGAATATGCATTGTTGGAATGCCTTTGAAGAGCTCTCATAGAAACCCTGCTGAGTGGCAGATGAGGAAATCTAAGAATGGCTCAAAATCTCCTTTTTATTCTGCATTTGCATTGACATTTAATTTTTAAAAAAGCTTCCTTCATTTTGTGAGACTTTGCCCTTTCAATTCATAAAAAAGTATTGTTTGCAATGAAAGTTATTTCTGTTATTCCATTGTCTGGCTTTTGAATGGAAACACATTATAATGACCGTCTTGTTCGAGTGCAAGATCCAATTATTGTTTGCATCTAACAAGTAGATTTTAATGAGCTAATCGGCTTGGGGACACAGAAGGTAACCATTTACCTTGATGTATAAGTGCATTTACGGTTAGTCTAATTAGGTTGCTAATTAACTCAAATTACTGGCACCTTGAGAGAGAGGTTTTGTGTGGGCGGGTGAACATGAACCCACTGAACTATTTGCATATCGAAGGGAGGGTGGCACAGGGTGGAACAGGCGATGGAACAAAGAACATTCTGGCGTGGTAGCAATAATTTACGCACTCCACTTAACGAACAATTTTCAAGTGCTTGCTCCTTTCTTGTTCTTGGTTCATGGAATTTGTAATAGCAATCAACTTGATTGATTGCCTTCACCACGAACATGAAACACATCGAAGCAGTCTCTTCGACATCAATTATGCAAGGAGGCTGTGTGGGGCCCAACTCTTGTTAAGAGGAGCACCACACTGCCAGTCCACAGAGCAGCTGCTGCCGCCGAAACATTACTCGTTCTTTTTACAAATTGCGCAGCATTTTCACTCTGCTCTGCTTGCACACACAACTTAATTGATTTCCAGAGCCCAGAAAGCCAGAGGAGTCAGTAAAAGTTATGGCCACAATCACAAATATTTCCATAATTGAATGGTGGATTCAGCCTTGTTTCTTGTTTGACAAACATCAACTTTGGAGTCAACAATTTTGGATCAGACTTCTACTGATTGCGTGGTCGGGGGATAATGTGTGAAAAGTTTTGAATGCTCTACCAAGAATATAGCCAATTTGTTGAATGTCAAGTGACATTTTCTTTGTCAATTAGTCTTTGTTGGGCTTTGGTTTTAATTAAGGGTTGCCAAATTTATATTTGCAGCAGTTTTGTGGCTTCTATGGATGGGTTAGCTTACAAAGATTGATGAGCATAAGCATAATTAATAAATGAATGTGTATGTGTGTATTGTCATATCTCCTGTTGAAAGCATTTTCAAATTCAATTTCAAAACTAAACAACATATATCGTACACTTTTTACATTCATATTCATTTATTTAGCTTTCCAAGAAACATGTTCAAAAGGAAGCCCAAATGAAAAGCATGCAAAGCCAAGCATTGGATTATTAGTTTTTCTTTTGTTGGTTCGTGGGAAGGCAGGACCTCTTGGGGGCTGGAATATGTATAAAAATTTAAAAACAATCACGAGGACCTTTTGTTGTGTGTGCCAGGTAATTGTAACACACTCTTCCATCCAGTTCTCAGTACTCAGTATTCAGTCGTAAGGTCTGTTGAAGGCTGTCCTGTCCCCTCACATACTGACACACATGCCCTTGAACTTTGAAATTTCTCTTAATACAGAGAGAAAAAAGTCATAATATTTTAGCCATATAAATGTTTCGTGGCAGACAAACAAAAAAAAGCAACTCGGGGTGGAAAAAAGTTGCCAAACAACGAAGCCAAGGGAAATGTGTTGATAGTCTTTGGCAAAGTACTTAGCTTTAGTCGAGTTTATGTGTTCCTGTTCCTGGCCAATTCCTGGAAAAACTCTGAATACTCGTAGATGCGCGGCATGTCTTCAAATCAGACAAAACGTTTAGTATGAGCTCTGCTCGCTCATAAAACATAAATAGAATTTACTTTCGAGTGCTTTTCATTTCAGCAATTAAAAATCATTAGACTTGCAAATTAGGCTGTGACTGTGAGCAGATATAAGTTAATTTGAGAAGCAATAATGCAGTGCTTCTCTTATTCATGGAGTACTTAAGAAGTTGGAACTAAGTACATATATATTTTATCTCAGCCTGCAGCATACAATTCAGACTAAAATTAAGTACATTTTCACCCCAAACTTAAAATTGTACGAAAAACATTTAGGGAAAATAAAATGATGCACTTTTCAATAAAGTACTTCCCTAAAAAGCTAACAACTATTTCCATATGAACAACTATACAAACGAATGATTGAAAAGCTTCCAAGTGTTTTCCCACCCAAAACACTTTCAACTGTCCTTAAAGACAACAATTTTTAATAAAAAAAACGGCAATTTGCAAAATATGTAGAAATTTTAAAAGAACTTTAGAAAAAGTTCCACTGAATTTCCATACTATCCTAAACTTTGGTCAGGCAGCCAAAGGCGTTTCTCCACCAAGGTGGCTATTTAAATTTCAAAAGTAATTTTAAAATTTCTTTTCCTTTGACTCTGCGGTGATAATAAAAAAACTAAGCAAGGGAGCGTGCGTCTGTCTCTCGGGGAGTTTATTCAGAAATAAGCCAAGGAAGATGCATAAATATGTGTACATACATATGTATAGGTAAGTATACACAGATATATGTATAAGTACGTATAAAAAGAAGACGTGTTTCTGACAGAGACACGAAAACGGTTTTGATGTGCTCGCTGGGGGACAATGCGGCGTATGCGTAATTTCTCTGTTGTTGCTTCTTCTTTAGCTGCTGCCGTTCTGTTGCTCCTTGTCATGAATATTTGGGTGGGCGCCACTTCAGTGTTTGGGCCTAATGAATTCTGGCATATGTCGCCTTGGGTTTGAAGTGGTACAGTGGTGCACACTTTTTCCCTAAAAGTACTTTAAAATTGTACACTTCTACCTTGAAAAACACCCATTTAATATTCAGGTATGCTTCAAGGATGTGCGTCAGCTTCTTCAAACTTTAATTCTTTACAGAACATTTCAAATTCGCCCTAGAAATATTTACTTAAAGTTAAACAACTTCTCAGAAACAACTTTTCGCATTGCACCTCAAATATTTCAAGAGGTACTCTTTCGCTTCTTGTTGAAGAAGCGCTTCACCTTTCATTTGACTATCAGCCTGGGCTCTAACCATTTTCTTACATGATAATCCTGGCCACTGTGCATGTGTCTTAGCGGTTTGGTTTCTGTTTGTTTATGTGATTGGAGAGCGCGACCTGCTGAGCCTTCGAGATGAGGCTGCGGCTTGTGTCTATAGCTTTGGGCGATTTACGATTACACATACCAACCGAAAATTTAATGCGATTATTTTCGGTGACACGTTCACAACACAGCCTTCGCACAAGAAATGCTTAATGGCTGAAATTGACAATTGGAAACGGCAAGGGAAACCCGATAAGAACTGGTGAAAGCCTTATTTAATCTGAATTAATTCTGATTTTTCAACACGCAATTAATCGCTCAAAAGTTTTGATCCTTTCTATTTGAATGGCACCCGCTGCGCTTGGTTGAACACCACTTTGCATTTCAGGAGATCATAAATCATTTTATTTATTGGAATATTTGAATATTTTTCCCCGTAAAATGTTAGCTCGAAGTGGGGAATTAGGGACCTGCATTTTGGGTCGCTCCCACTGGCAAAGCAGTTAGCAACAGCTGTCGTTGCCAGTTTTATATTGTTCCGTGTCCTGTTTTTACGGGCACTCTGCCCTATTTTTTTCTCTTTTTCTTTTTGTTTTGCCGTTTGCAAATGGAGACCCGCGGCGATGACGACGAATGCCATGTAGCAGACCCACACACACGTTAGAAAAGCGCAAAATTGCAATCAAACACCGTTGCCGATTGGGTCAACACAAAGGACGAAAAGTCCATACATACAAACAAACGAGAATTTATTACCCCGCAGATTGGTTTCCGACGCCGATAGGTGATGTCCCAAGGTGCCAGACATGGCATAAAAAGTGAAAGCACCATGAATGAAATATGAAAATGTGATTAAAACCCGCAGTTGGAGAAGGGGCAATTTATCCTTTGAATAAAAGATGCCCTGAAGGGACACCTTTTCATTTTGTTGTTAAATTTAAATTTAAATACAGCACTGCGTCCAATAAATTAACTAAAATCCCCACCTTAAGCCAATAAATTCTGCCCCACATTTCAACAAGAATAAACCTCAACTGGCCCCAAAATAAATCGGAAATGAAATGCAGTTGCAGTTCGAATAAATTTTCCAGTTTTCCTGTGGCAAAGGGAAAGGATATATGTATGGGGCTTGGGTAATTGTCGGCCGCACGCGCCGGATTTACGCTTAAAAGCAAATCCATGTTGCAAATGTCAAAGTCAGAGAGAAAGATAGAGAGAGAGAGAGAGAGGATTGTGCCACAGGCAACATCCCAGACCCAAGGCACGTGCTTTGGGAATCACTTAACCATTGCACATTAGACTAATTGAAAAAACAGGAAAAACCGACAGACATGGGCAGAGGCGGCTCCATCATGATGTAGAGGCAGACGTCGCTAAAATGCCACAGGCAGGCGATGAGGTTCGATGGGTGATGGCGTTGCGGCTGTGGTTGCACATTAATTGCAACATTGAAAATGCACACAGGCGGGCGGCATCGGCGGTGGTGGCAACAGAATCCATTCGACCGTGTCGGGCCACTTTTGATTGCAAATTTCAGAAGCAGTGCATGCAGGATGGAGGAGCCCACAAAACCCTCACGCAAGCTCAAAACTCAGACTCAGAGTCGGTGTGTAATTAATGCGTTTAAAATGCAATTAGTGTTGCGGTTAGATTCCGACTTGGGGTTTGGGGTGGAGCATCGGCCACTGGCTTTCCTTTGGCCTGGGCACAAGCATGATATATTGGAGAAAATATGAAAGCCTCAAAGCTATAGAGCTGCTTCCGGCTTGAGTCCGCTTTTGGATTCTGCTTTTGGCTTGTGGCCAAGTCTTGTCGCCACTTTGGCCCCAAGTCGATTGCCCCGGAGAGCTCACTTTGCTGTCACAACAGAGACCGACATTGTGCGGTTTATGACATGAAGGTGGGCCAATTGCACTCGCTCTCTCACTCTGTGTCGTCTCCATTCCACTCGTAACCACTCTCTCTCTTTTTACTCACTGTGAGGTCGTCGGTTGTCGTGTTACAGCTCCTGACATTGGCATATCAACCGGTCATTGTCAGAGCTCTTGGTTAAGTTCACTGCAACTGGAAGCGGCAATACCAGTATTCTGTGGTTCCATGTCATGTGTGTTGATGTGTCGGTTCAAAAAGCACATCCTCTAAATATTTAAAACCGTTTTGTCTCTTCCTCTCACAAACGAAAAAAGTAGAAACTTAATTAAAGCTGAAACTAATGGGTAAAGAAAAAACACAGCCATAAGTTAACCGTGTCTAGACAGCCGAGCTGGCAGAAGTCCATTAAGTCAATAAAATACCTTATTATCCAACAAACTTGACGGCAAAGTGCGATAACTGTGCGAGAGAGTAAAGAGGAAAAAAAAAGTAATGAAAATATCGGTGTTGTGTAAGGTATGCAAGGATATGGCCAGCGGAAGGACATGTACGTCATAAATTTTGCGCAGAGAACAGCCCCATCATAATCCGCTAAGGTAACCCACGGAGCTAAGGTTCCCTTCATCCCGCCTTTGAAGGTCGAAGGTTGGATATATTAATTATGCTTGCGAATCTCGTGTTTGTGGGTTGGGTGGGGCTTTGGTTATGATATGGACACTTGAATGGGCTTATACAGCGGTTTGTCCTACTTAGGGGCTTGGCACTGGAATTCGTGTATGTCTCTGGCTTTCTGGCTGTCTGCGCATTATCCTTTAACAGGAATACAGCATTAGCATATTAATGAGCCCTCCTCCTCTGAAACTACACTAATAAACCCTCATTTGATTACACAACTAATAAGCTGGCCCCATCCAAAGTATACACACCATGTGTGGTATGGTTTATGTACAATATTTATTCCAGTTTCAGTTGCATGTTAAGTGCATATTAGCACTGTTAAATATTTGAATTGTCTTAAAGCCAATGCCATAATAAGAGAACCATCCCGTTGAGGCTACACAGAAATCATTTACATTTACATCTACTTTTATTCATAATATGATTCTACAGTCACTAATCAGATATTCTCTTACAGATAATCACACCCACTCGTTCTCTGGTGCTCTGCGCCGAATCCAGACGGGAAATGGAGGACTGGCTGGGCTCTCTGAAGACGGCCACGGCCCCGCAGCGTCCGCGTGGCGACAGCTTTCTCATCGAACAGCATGACATCCTGTCGAATCACCATCACTGGTATGCCACGTCGCATGCGCGACCCACCTACTGCAATGTGTGCAGGGATGCCCTATCCGGGGTCACATCACACGGCCTCAGCTGTGAGGTGTGCAAGTGTAAGGTGCATAAGCGGTGTGCGGCAAAATCGATTGCGAACTGCAAGTGGACAACGCTGGCGAGTGTCGGAAAGGACATCATTGAGCAGGCCGATGGCATCATTATGCCGCATCAGTGGATGGAGGGGAATCTGCCAGTGTCCGCCGTGTGTGCCGTATGCAAGAAGACATGCGGCTCGGTGTTGCGACTGCAGGATTGGAGGTGCCTCTGGTGCCGGGCCACATGCCATGTGGCCTGTCGACCACAGATGGCGGTGGCCTGTCCCATTGGACCGGCCAAGCTATCCGTGGTCCCGCCGACCAGTGTGCATTCGATCAGCACCGATGATGCCTGGGATGTGGCCAGCCCCAGGGGCAACTTCTCGCCCCTCCTCGTCTTTGTCAACTCCAAGTCCGGCGACAATCAGGGCGTCAAGTTCCTGCGACGCTTCAAGCAGCTTCTTAATCCCGCTCAGGTATTTGATCTGATCTCCACGGGTCCCAGTCTTGGCTTGCGACTTTTTCGTCATTTTGAGATGTTTCGCATTCTGGTGTGCTCGGGCGATGGCTCCGTGGGTTGGGTCTTAAGCGAAATCGATCGTTTCAACATGCATGTGAGTCCCCCAAAAACATAATTTATCCTCGAAAAAAAATCATACCTAAACTGTTCTCTGTAGAAACAATGTCAAGTGGCTGTAATGCCGTTGGGCACTGGCAACGATCTGGCAAGAGTTTTGGGCTGGGGCTCCAGCTGCGACGATGACACCCACTTGCCGCAGATTCTGGAACGCTATGAATCTGCCAGCACCAAAATGCTGGATCGCTGGAGCATTATGGTCTTCGAGAAGGCCATTGCAGTCCCTAAGATACCCAAAATGTCGATCACCACGGAACAGGAGGCCATGCTCACTGGTATGGTCACCTCGGCGAATCACCATCTGCGCTTCATTGTCGAGACGAATGATACCCAGACGCTGATCACTTCGACACGAAACCTTTGCGACACCGTCGACGATCTGGTATCCCGCATTTCAGAGCATCACAAGGAGGACGAACAATTGAGCGTCAAATGCGATATCCTGAAGCAAAAGTTGAATATGTTACTGGATGCCCTGCAGGAGGAGGAGATGGGTGCGCATAGTGGTGATGATTTGATAGCAACCATAAGGAGCCTCATAGCCCGAAGTATACCATCCACTCCGGGCGCCAATCCATCCTTACTGTAAGTCCATTTCATTTGGTTACTACTTTCTCTTCTTTAATTTGATCTAATTTAAATTCAAGTAACCCAAACATATCAATCGAAAAGACCGAAAAGGATCAAATCAACTCAAAGGAACGCCGCAACAGTCGCTCCTTGCGATCCAGTGAGAAGGAGGCGCTCCAATGCCGTGCAAATAGCGTGAAGCGGGCCATCTACAATGTGGTGGAGCATTCGGAGCCAGGACGACCCAAGCGCTATCAGCGTAAGCTTTCGATCACTCCTTTTGAGGCTCTCAAGTTGCCAACAAATACATCTGGCGACTCCACGCCGTGTGGCTCACCATTGCCCATAATACCACCTATCAATATTATATCCCCCACAATGGAGACCTCTCGCCTGACCTGCATCTCTCCGTTGCCGGACACTCGCCGTGATTCGGTGGATGAGAGCTTCTTCAACAGCATCAATCTCCCAGCCCCTCGCCAATTTGCGGACAGTCGAAGGAGCTCAGGCGTGGATGTTATCCAAGAGATGGAGGAGGGACCCAATGGGGAGACAGTCTATCGCATGGCGCGCATGTCGCTTAGTGGCGGGGCCAACATTGACGATGCTGGCAATCGTCTGTCGCCCAACAGCGATGGTGGCGAAAACACGCCCACCGATCGTAAAGTGGACTTCCTGCGAGTGCCCATAATAACAGGCGAGCCCCTGGTGGACCCTCTCTCTGACTATCGTCCCGTAGAGGTATTTGAGCGCACCTATTACATGACCCGGGAGATGGACAACGCCAAAGATAAAGAGAAGGAAAAGGAAAAGGAAAAAGAGAAGGAGAAGCTGTTGAGTCAGGAGAGCAGTATTTTAGATGTGGAAAAAGAGGACAACATGCTTACAGAGAAGCAGGCACTGGTACACACTTGTAATCTGCAGGTACCCGGCATTGTCGTTACCCCCAACTCCCAAAATGTATACTCAAGCGCAAGTTTAACAATCATTGATACCGATGCACAGACCACCACTGTACGTTTGCCATCATCCAGCGGAATGCCATTCGAATCAATCGAAATAAAATTCATTCTTTATTTTCCCCAACTGCTTTCTAGGATCAATCCTCTTCCGATGAGATGGCAGGCGAGGCCAGCGATGTCCTGTCGGCCATAAGCAATGAGGAATGCAGCGTGGCCTCGGAGATATTTGACAAGCAAGATGCTGGTCAGACTTTGGGGGACATTATACAGGTAAAGGATGCCAATGAGCATGATGAACACACATATCCAACTTTCATTGGCTTACCCCGTAATAGAATCTCGATGCGAGCAACTTTACGCACATTGATTCACCCGAAACGAGCGATGAAACGGAGGCCATGCCTGGCGAGAGTATCATGGACGACATCAGCTCAGTGCTGGGCCACGATATAACTTATGCCCTGCAGGACACCATAACCGATGACACCACCACTCTCTGCTCGGAGCACGTGGGTCCCCCGAAACCGCCGCGCAAGAAGTCGCTGAGCGCCTTGACCCACACTCAAACGCATCCAAGGAGACGCAACTCCTCGCCGCCCAGGATGGCAAGACTCGCGCGGATGGATAGCGATGACAATCCGCAACAGTTTGGCTTCGAGAACATTGTCTTTGAGATAGACAATCGATGCGATGATCAGAAGATGAGGGAACCGCCGCGCTACTGCAGTTTGGCGCAGTTCGTGGAAGGTAACGATATAGCGCGTCAGAGCTTCAAGGTATGTCTTAGATCCTAGCCTGGGGGGGGGGGGGGGGGGGGGGGGGGGGGTTTAGTGCGAATTTTAGTGCGTAATTGTAAATAGAGTATAAAGGGTATTTAAGTATATGTAGAGTTATTCTATGGCGTTATCGGAAGTACTCAGACACGGCCACTTATGGTAAAATCTTTGTTGCTCTCCGTTTGCTTCTTTTTTCTTCAACCGTTTTTCTTTTTGTTCGTGTGTAATCGAAACGAAACTTGCCTCAAATCAAACTATAAACAATCCTGCAAAACCACCACCAACATATAAATCCTCCTGTGCCTCCTGTGCTACTATCCTCGATCAACTCTACTCTCTCAATGAAACAAAAAGCGTCCCAAAAAGCGCACTTCACTGAAAAAATCGAAACCAACTACAACCAATGAACAATCCTCCAATCAACAGCAGCTAATGCAAGAACAACGGAGCAACGAAGGCAACAATGCGAATCCAGCCAACGATAAAGAAGACACCGACACCGATATTGCCACAGTACAAACGCCAACGAATGCGCCCCAATGTGTGGTGGCGATGCCGTCGAGCGAGGATGAATTGTCGCCACAAACGGCGATTAAAATAGAAATACACGATGTTGACTCTGTGACAGCTGTGCGCAATTTGACCAGCAACATGAAATCGACATCGCCCACCAAGAAATCGGGCCATGGACAAGATGTAAAGCGCATTACTTTTGATGAGTCGTGTAAGAAAGAATCCTTTGATGATGTAAATCCCAACTATCCACAGATAAGTGTTGTTGTCAGACCGCCGACACCGTTGCGCGGCGACTGCATCAAGCCCGTTGCCGTTGCCATGTTGTCTGCCAGTTCATCTGGTGGCTGTGGCAGTGGCGGTGGCGGTGGCTTGACCATGGCCTGCACGGGGTTGCTCGGCGTTCGCGCCATGAATGCCTCAGAGATCCGTCGGCATTCGAGTCATGCGCCCAGCAGTCTGGCCGTTCGTGAATTCGACAAGGACAAAGATCGCCGTCACTCCGGCTTCAATCCCAATCAATTGGCATTGGATCCGGAGCATGCGCGCTTTCTCAGCAGCTCCCCAGCCGCCAGTCGCAGGATAAGCTGTGGCAGCCTCTTCAAGGTAAGTCTCCCGCCCATTATCCCCATCCTCGACCTTCGACCTTGATCGACCCCCACCCCACAAATACCTCACATATTTGACTTACATTGGCACTGCATCGTCGGCAAAGCTCGGCAAAGCAAAACAAGTTTTGAAGTATGTGAATCGATGGTTGTGTCAGGCGAGAGCAATTGGTGTCAAGTGCAGAGTGCAGTTCTCATACAGCCTAAACACACACTAAAACAACAAGAACAACAACAACAACCGCGACTGTAGGTACTTGTACTTATAAGTAAACGCCACCACCACCCCCAGCCACAAGAGAGATTTCTGTGATTATATCTGCTGGACTTCCAAATTCAATGATTCATCACAACAGGATTTAAGTTTGGATTTTACACGAGTTTTGTTTTCGTTTATATTTTTTTAAATATTTTTATAATTTTTTCTTTTTTTGTGCGATTATATTTTATAGCATATATATTTTTAGCAATACTCGATTTGAAAACATAATTCGTATTTCTGTTTTCCATACTTTCCTTAAAGTATTCTCTCAATTTTTTAACAAGCTGTGCCCCTACAATTTTCAATACAAGAGGTTCTAAAACTTTTTGTTAATCGCACAAAATACATATTAAATAAAAATTAAATATGATTTGCCACATTAGTTCTGAATTAGCCACCGTTCACACGTTTAAGTTAATCGTAAATATATAATCCACAACAAAATTAAAATCGAAAAAAACATCCATTGGGTTTCTAAAAAAACGCACAAAAAAACAATTGGTACGTATCTCAAAATTAAGTCAAAACTATTTAACATATGATTTGGAACATACTTAAATTTCGAACACACAGTCCACAAAAATATATACCTAATAAATAGCCACATAATGTACAATATATGCATATAAACACGAACAATTTTAAAAGCAACATAATACTAAATGCATTTTCTTAGAAGAAAAACCAAAAGGTTGCCACGAAACGGGGCTATGGATTGTTCAGAGTTCGGTTCTTTGTGGTCGCCGAACCAGATATACGCCTGGCCACACTGGCGCTTATCAGGCCACTCATACCTCTGGTAAGCCAGTCCCACATCCGGTGAAAGGGATCTCCCAAAAGTTGATCCCCAATTCTGCGTTCCTTCGTTCGTTCGATATGTAAATCCCCCCAGCAAATGCCGCAACAATACTGATCTATAAAACTAATTGAATGATCATTAAACTTCGGTGTAACCGAGTTGAGAAAACCCTTAACAAAAATGTATCTTAATTTACAAGATGTCCGTTTATTAAAGCCCAGCTTCATTTTCCACCAGCTAACTTTCTATAAATGAATTTTGTAAAGGGTAAATCGAAAAATGTGAAAATCCTCTGTACAAAGCGTCTGTTCCAGTTCCAGTTCCGTTCCAGTTTCCTCAGCACCTGCGTCAGTTTCGTTTTTGAGTAGTGTTGCAAACTAACTAAACAATAAGTAAACAAACTCTGTTAACCAACATTTAAGCAAACAGACAAAAAAACCAACGAAAAACAAGTAGCTTCTGCTTACCCGCTACCTATCCAACCTACAGCTATGATTTGCTTTGTGTTCATAATTTATTTGTTTCCAGTAGTGCGCTATGTCCTCTGTCTCTGTTACTCACTCTCTGTCGCGCTCCTCTCTCTCTCTCTCTCTCTCTCTCTCTTTACGCTCTCTCAAAAAGTACTTACCAACCCTGCGAACAGTAATTGCAAGTCACAAAACACTGGCACACTCACCCACCCAGCAATCACCAATCACCAATCACCAGCCACCACACAGAGTTTCACACTCAAAATCACACCCACTCCACATGTTTCTTTGTATCGTAGTTAGTGCTGACTTTCCAGTTGCTCTTTGACACATGTACTCGATACTTCGCCCTGCAACGAGCCCACCATTTAATCGTTTCCCCTTTCTTGCAGCCGAACGAAGCTCTGCCCAATCTTCAGACACTCAAGGGCTCCAAATCGAGCCTGTTCATGGGGTCAACGTTATTCGGCTTCGATCACTTTGCAGCTGGCGATAAGGACGACAAAGCTGGCAAGGACAAAGAGAAGACTCCTACCGAGGAGACTACTAGAAAGTTACCCATCATCAATCCGTTGGTTCGACTTCCGAATTGGCCAAGTAAGGATAACCTGCCTTTCTTTCTCCCTAAAGCATCGATTTTTCATTGTATTTACTCCTCTTTAGATCTCGCTAATGGGGGTGGCTTCATCTCGAAATGTCTGCTGGCTAATGCCGATACTTTGTGTGCCGCCGTCAGCCCATTGATGGATCCGGATGAGACCCTCCTGGCCGGCTACCATGAGAAGTGCGTAATGAACAACTACTTTGGAATTGGTATCGATGCCAAGATCTCACTGGACTTCCACAACAAGCGCGAGGAGCATCCCGAGAAATGCCGTTCCCGTGCTCGTAATTACATGTGGTACGGAGTCCTTGGCTCCAAGCAGCTGCTCCAGAAGACCTGCAAGAATCTCGAACAACGTGTGCAGCTGGAGTGCGATGGACAAAGGATTCCCCTTCCAGAACTGCAGGGTATTGTTATTTTGAACATACCCAGCTTCATGGGTGGCACCAATTTCTGGGGCAACACCAAGAAGGACGACATCTTTCTCAGCCCCAGCTTTGATGATCGTGTGCTCGAGGTTGTCGCTGTCTTTGGGTCTGTGCAAATGGCCGCCTCTCGACTGATCAATCTGCAGCACCATCGCATTGCCCAGTGCCAAAGCGTGCAGATCAACATCCTGGGCGATGAGGAGATACCCATTCAAGTTGATGGCGAGGCATGGCTACAGCCCCCCGGCATGATTCGCATCCTGCACAAGAATCGGGTTCAGATGTTGTGTCGCAATCGGAGTCTGGAGCTCTCCTTGAAGAGCTGGCAGGAGAAGCAGCGTCAGCACAGCATCTCAATACAGAGGGATGCCTCATCCACCGCTTCTGAGCACGCAGTCTCCACGGATGAGGTGATCTCCGAACGGGAGTGCTATGTCCTCCTCAATTTCATTGAGGCCGTTAGCTCTCTGGTCAAGTGGGTCAAGTTCTTGATCATCTCCCATCCCGCACTGCAACACGATCTCTATTGCGTTGCCTGTCGCGCCAGTGAGGCTTTGGAAAGCATTCATCCGCAGGGAAAACTCCTCGAGGGTCCATCCCTTCGCACTAACTTGGTAGAGGTGATTGATTCCTCGCGACAGCTCTATGACGACGCCTGTACCTTGCTCCGGGATCGTGGACATAGTCTAATCCTAAGAGAAGACCTGGAGACGAAGCTGAGTGCAGCTCTGGCAAACATGGAAATGGAGCTAAAGAAGTGCTCTGTGCAAAAGTGCATTGACGGCAAGCTACGGGCATACTTTAATGTTCTGGCGCCCAATGAAGAGGTGAGTTTCGACCGATATTCAATCGACATATTCATCATAATCTTTCATTTTATCTCCAGCCCGATGGTCGCCGAAAGTCAAGACCATTCTGGGTGCGCCTACGCTCTGGATCGACGGCTGGACAGCAGCAGTTCAAGTCTCCCATCAACAATACACGCGAGGCGGCCAACAATTGGAGTGTAAACGAGGTTGTCACTTGGTTGGAGACCATGCAACTTTCCGAGTATGTGGATAGCTTCCTAAAGAACGACATTCGCGGCAAGGAGCTCCTGACTCTGGGTCGTCGCGATCTCAAGGATCTGGGTGTGGTCAAAGTGGGTCATGTAAAACGTATACTCCAGGCCATCAAGGACCTAAGTGAGAATTAAATATTGCAATATAACGAAAGGTTCCTGTTGTTAAGAGAGTTAAAAATAGTAAAGGTGTACAACCGGCTAGTACAAAGCAAATTAGTCTTCGAAACGTGCTCTTAGAGTTGGAGATAGAGATGAGGTATATGTATGTAAATGGATATGGATATAGCAAAGAGTGTATCAGTGTATAGGGAGTGCTGACGGAGTATATGGGAATGTTAATTTTTGTAGAGGGGAAAACCAATGCATACAACAATCACTAATTTATAGGTTAGCTTAGCTAATGTCATGGGTGTGCAAGCACCAGACCGACAAACGAGCGAAATTACGATAACGATAAGAAGAACGATAGACGTAATTGATTCCGTTTATCGATATTCTTATACATGTTTAGGCATAACTGAGGAACTCTTCAAACAAAATACTTTTGGAAAAGAATTGTAACATTTTTTTCTGCTCTTAGAAATGTAAGTTATACCCCAGATGGAAGAAAAACGGATGTCATTTTGATGTTTTATGTGTACTCATGTCAAATTCAAGGATTACTTACAAAAAAATTGGCAGTTAAACGAATTTAAAAGTAGTGGCACATGCAAATATTTAACAACAAAAACAGCAGTAAGTTTTTAAATGTTTAAAAATTCAACCCCAAAACCTAAGTTTAATCGGAATAGATGAACCTCACAGATAATCCTTACACTTACCTTTTGAATAAAGTCCTAGATAATCCTAGATAATCCTAGATAAACCCAAATACCAAGAGAACCCTAGATAATGCTCTAACCTTATGACTAACACACAATTATGATTCTAAATTTAAAAGCAATTTAAATTTTACACATGCAAAATCCAAAGAAAACCACAAAATCAAAAACCAAACTCATCGCTATATTAAATATACTTATACATATAATTGTACTTGAACTTATATATAGTTATTGGAAACTAAATTTAAATATTTACCCCCTACTGATGCTAACCTTATGGGCATATACGAGAACCATTACTCTCGTAGAAGCTGCAACAAAGAAAAGTCTGTTAAAAGTGTCATTTTTGTGGTAACCGAAAGCAACTCTAACTTTTTTTATTTAAATGAATTTAGTTGTTAAGTCCAGCAACGTTTTTTATGCTTATAAGTTTAGGTAAGAGCCCCCCTGGGCGGGTCCAACTCCCTGGTGCCGGATGCCAGGGAAATCCCCCCAAAAAACAAAATTCATTTTTGGTACTATATACAAGGATATGGTATAGAAATTTAGCTAGCATTGGGAACACGGACATGGGTGTTCGGATAAAACCCTTTTGGTATACCTTTTAATTGTTTAATTTTAAGTGAAACTAAAAAAAACAACACAACTTTTATCAAACAAAATGAAACATTTAACTGTTAAGAACAAAATTGTGCTAAATAATTTGATAAGTCACCCCCTCTTCGATTTGAACCATTGCGTTAAAACCTTTATATTCTCAAAATATGATATATATACTACATATATAGCTGCATAATGAATAAGTTATAGGTAATCCACAGATCTAAATGTCCCCCTACTGTTGCCTTTCAAATGTTTGCTCAGATGCCTCCCATTGAGTGAGTGTTTGAAATGGCATTACCCCAAAGTATCCTTCCGTATAACAAATCACTTGAGCGACGTCTATAATATTATATTTTTTTATATATAAGTATAAATGAGCCCAGACCAACTCGATTGATTTGTTGTAGTCTCAAGAAAAGTCTTTGTTCTATTTCTTGTATCCCCAAAATGCACCACTAGCAATACCCATGATTCTGACACATATTTGTGAAACTATTTACGCTTACGATTAATCTATATAAAACCGAAATCAATTTCAGACCCATGATTAAGATTAAAACAAAAAACTATAACACAAATGAACACTTGATATAATACGAAAATAAACTAAAAATAAAATTAAAAACTAAAGGTGTAAAGCTAATGAAAAAAAACATTTAAACCATTTTTTCGACACATGTATTTTTGATCAAACTTTAAGAAACTTAAAAACAAAATTAAATGCAATCATAATACAATTGAAAAGAGTTATAATTTATATAATGTTATGTATGTCTGATCGGCTTTTAGTATTTTCTTAATGCAAAAACATATAAGTTAGACCCATTATCAAACTCTAATCATTTCTCCTTAATTTTAATTTAAAAATACTGTGATAGCAGCTTTCTATATTCCTGTAACAAAAAAAAAAATCTAAATAACTAATATAAAATAATAGTTCATAAAGTGCAATAATAAACCCAAAGTCTTATAGTTCGTCTACAATCAGTAAAATTAGGTAATGCCTATGAAAACCATTTACCAGCAATAAGTGTCTAACAAACTGTCTAATTATTTAATGGAAACTCAAAAACAAAACCCCAAAACCCGGAAAACAAAAAAAAAACAAAACCGCAAGCAAATGTATATAGCTGTCTCTGCAAAAATACTCTCAGTCCCAGATAACACCAGAACAACACCGATGATATTGTAAAGTTAAAAGTAAAGCCATAATGCAGTTAAATACTACTATTTCCTACCTTCAATAATACAGCAATTATAATAAAGAACATTTTCTTGAAGAAAAACTTAATACCAGCAATAAAAAAAACAAACACAACAAAAAAAATTAAGTTGTTTTATTTAGGAGTTTGGAGCCTATTTTTCGGTAAAACATTAATTAAAGCTTAAATCATAAACTAAAAACTCTTTGAACAAAATTCTGAATTGAATCCTTAAATTACCAGTCCTGTTGACCATTTGTAAATTTCTGTCCAACTCTGGTGCAGGACTACGTTATATTACCAAGGCAGGAACCCGTCGCACACTGCCCCAAGGATTTCAAACTCAAAAGGATTTTCGTTCTTTTCTGCACGCGATAATGAAGCTGGAACCATCAATCCTCCATTATTTTAGATTTTCCGCCTTTAAAATACCATTTTGTAAAACCTTTATATGCATTTTTCATTTATTTGATTCATACAGTTTTTATAATCATTTTTACCATCACTTCTTTTTCTTTTGTTTTTCTTTTATTATATATGTTTTCTGTTATATGATTCTGTTTTTTCTTCGCCCAAGTACATATGTATATAATTATATTATATGTGTTATTTAGCATTTCTATCAAGGCTATTTGGTGTGCCTTTCTTTTATGACAATTTCAGGAAAAAATCATCAATCTGTTTTGCATTTTGTATTAATTTTTCATAATGGGTTTTTTTTAATTTTTTTAATGTAAAACTTGTGGCGCATTGAGGCGTGAAATTCAAATTTAGTTCTCATTCAGGAATATCTCAAACGGAAATATATTTTTAATTGTGAGCCTCATATAAGTAGTTCTAAAAATGTATATTGGTTTTTGAAGAAGCCTTTTTTGTGGTGCGCCTTTGGTTTCGATTTTGTAGGAGTTATATTTTGTTGAAGTTTCAGTGTTTTTTTTTATTATTTCTCATTTTATTTCCTTGGTAAACAAGCTAGAGTATATATCAAGTTTTGTTCTTAAGTAGATTCATATTAAAGTTGCCTAAAATTTGTTAAGTACGATAGTTTAAAACTAAATGAGTGTCAAGTGTTTTCTACTTGTTTTTCTTTATATCCAACTGTAACTGGAAATATTATTCAGTTTTAGTGTGTGCATGTTCCTGTCTTTTATTTTTTGGGTTCTGTTGGATTTTTTTAGAAAATGTCAGAGCATGTCATTAGATTTCTTAATCTTTTGTCTCTAACTAATGCATTTTGGAGTGACTCAAATCGAATGAGAATTAATAAACAATTTTTTCGTGGGTGTGTGGGGGCACTTGTAATATTTTGTAACTATTCATAGGGGTTCTGTAATCAACTCATCATTTCCAGCTAACAAACAGGTCCATTCATGAAAAACATATACAAAATATTCAACTGTTTAATAAATACCATTGAACTGTCTTTCTCAACTTCCGTCTTCTTCTAGTTTTTTGTGATTTTAATTTATTATTAGTATATGCTTTGTTTTAAAAAATATATAGACAAGCAACAATTAAGCTCAATACTGAAGTTAATCACACAACTTATGGGTAATGAAATTTTAACTTCAGCTTACAAAGGTATACCTTTTGTTTTTTCTTTGTTTTTTTGTTTTTCTTTTAGATGTATAACATTTAAGCATTTCCAGTTTATAGCAGCAGATACACATGAGGAAACGAAATCTAACAAAATTCCCATACATCAAACATAATTTCTCAAAGCTATTGCCCTTTGGGAAGCATTTGTTTTCAATAAATTAGCGCTAAACTTTTAATCAAAATCGGAATGAATTTGATAAGGTTTCTCCGTCCTTCATATTTGTCGACTATTAAGACATACATATAGTTATAGTTATATAAGAAATGTACGTATGTCTTAAAGTAGTTTCACAGCTTTCCAAAGCATTGTCCCTCATCTCATCCTTAATTTTTCATTGTTTGTCGTAGTATTTTGGTATGTTTCTGTGTGAGTGTTTTCTTTATTTTTCAAATCATCATTTGCCATTTATTTTCTGTTTTCTTTTAGCCAAAAATGTATCTTAAATTATTGTTAAGTTTTCTTAAGTTTTCTTTTTTTCCCTTTTGTAATTCATGTGCAAAATCTATTATTAACTTTTTATTTTGGTTTTTGAAGGATCAGCGTGGATCACCTTTTATGCATTACCCAAATATATGGCTTGGTTTTTGCTCGATTAATGAAAGTTAAAAAAATGTGAGATATATTTTGTATTCCTGCTTGAATATGGCCTCACTTTTTGGACGGGTCTTTGCGGTGATGTTTGTCCCATTTAATATATAATTGTATGATTTCATGATGTTTTCAAAATATTGCAAAGTTCTCTTGGTTTTGTCAATGGAAAACAACAGTATGATGTTTTTTTTTTTTGTGTTGTGGGAAAAGGCAGTGAAAGTGTTTTGTGGAAATTATTTTAATAGGTTTTCATGCATTTTCATGAAATTGCTATGAAATCAAAAGTTCAAGCATAGTCAAAGTGGGGTTTTGCATAGCTTTTGGGTATTCAAGAGAGTATTATTCATATATGTTTAGGTATTGCATAATGTCATTTTTGGTTGTAGGCTGTTTTACGTATTATAATTGCTTGCACTTTCATGCTTTTCCTGCGAGCGCCTGCTCGTCTGTCGCCTACACACTTTCCTCCTTGCTGGCGCTGCTGCCCCAGAATCGATCGAAACGGTCGCGCGCCTTCTCCAGGACCTCGGCAGCTGTGGTTCGAGCCGTCGAAGCAGTGCCCGTTGACGAGGACGATGACATGACCTGATCCTGCGGTAGATCCACAGTCTGTTGCTGGCGCACAGCCCCACCTGGGGCTACATGGGGCGTTAGGGTCTTGCCATAGACAGCGCCTCCACTGGTCGTAGGACTGGACGACTTCCAGGCTTTGAGGATGGCAGTGGTTTGAGAGGTTTGGATAGGGGAGGGGAGATAGTTTTGGAAATAGTGTTTATGTTACGCAAGGATCTACGTTTATTTTTCGATACGCTATGTGATTGGCTTGCACTTTTTGGGGTTTTGTTTAGGGGTTTACAGAAAGGCGGAACTTTGCATTATATTTACGCTTATTGAGATATTTTGGCTTGATTTTTGCAGGTGTTTTTTTGTTTTGTTTTTGAAGAAGTTAAACGTTTGGCTAACGATGATTTCGATTTTGGTATTTGGATGATGGTTGTGTGAGTAGCGATACATACATATACATATACAGATACATATATAAATACGAGTTGATATATAAATATTTGTAAAAGCGATTCGACTTGGTTTGGTTTTTATGATATTTTTTGTTGGTTGACTTCGTTATTTTTTTTTTGTTTTTGCTGATACTTTTGTTATGGAAGTTTTTTTTGCGTTTTTTATTATTGAAGCGTGCTTAATGGCTTACCGTCCATTTTAGCCTGTTCGGTTAGTTGTGGCGGTGCCGATTGTGGTGGCGGTGGTGGTTTCTCCACCGGAGTAGAGGCTTTTATCTCGCTCTGAGGTCGGCTATAGCTCTCCCCTGAAAACAGGCAACGATTTCAAAAGATTTTCCACCAAAAAATCCTTGTATACTCTACCGTCTTTAACGTTCTGGGTAACCGTGAACGTCTTGCCCGTATCCAAGGGCACGGTCCAGTTCACTGGATCGGGTGAACGCATTATAATCTGCTCCGGGGACTTTACCCTAGTGGGTTCTGGTGGTGACTTCACCAATGGCTCCTCGGGCACCTCGGGCACCACAGGCGGCTGTGGACTGCAGCTGGAAATGGAAATTGCAGTCTCACGACCATCCTCGCCATCGTCTGTTGGTTTTTGCAAAATATCCAGAGAGATATGTTAATTTTGGTTATGAATTCATTTTTGGAACGAGTGAAACTATGAAAATAACTTGATTATAGGCGCATTTGTTTATGTTTGAGTTATTTCTTTATATCGTATATGCTGCTGCAGCTGTTGAACTGTTCTTTTGTCATTCTTTTTTTTTCTTTTTTGTTAAGCAAAATTTGTGATTGAGTTTTTACTGGTTAGTAGTTGTAACAGAAAGTCGAAAATGAACATCATAGATCAAACGAAAAATTTTAAGGGAACTTAGGAGAACTTAGGTATATTAAGCCAGAAGCTTAAAAGGCAACAAAATTGTTAGTATAAATTAATAAACAAATAATAGAACTCTCTTGTTTTTTTTTTTTAGAGTTTTATTAAGCGCACAACATGAAAGAACGGCATGCCACAAATACACAAACAGACACGCAACATTGAAAAGCGTGAAAGTTCTTTAAAATGCAGGGAAATTAGGACGGGAAATAAAGTATACAGTTTTCTTATGGCTGTTGTTTGCTGATTGAAAAATGTAAGTGGCGGCAGAGACGACAGGCAACAACGAAGATATCGACGACAGCTTGGGAAATGATTTACCTCATATAAATAGTAACCATCTATCATATTTGAAACAAACCTTTGAATTTAACCCTTTTTTTAGACTCATTTAAACTCTGTAATTTTTCTGGAATATTGATAAAATCTAGGATCTATAAAGATGGATTTAATGTTATAATGAAAATATTGTTTATCTATGAGAGAATGTAATTCCACTGCTAGGACAATTCAATGTAATTTCTATTAAATTTTCTTGTAGCAGAACATTATCTAAATTCTTCTAGTGAATGTGTCTAGTATTGTGTTTAAGTGTTTCACTGTAGAATTATGGTACTCAAAATCAAATTAGTGTCAGGAATCTCTAGACAAGTATAATCACTACTTTATAAGTACATACGAGTATCAATAAAAAATAAAGTAAAGTAAAGTACACAGAAAAGTACGCATAGAACAGAGAACTATAGCCATATAGAGAACACAATGGAAGACTACAAATGATGAGACGCATAGTAATATATATGAAACGATCTTAATACAATATATACATGGACACACGGCTGGAATACACAACATTTACAAACATTGATGACAACAACAACTAACATTTATTAACAATGCATTTTGCTCTTTGGTTTAACCACAATTGTTTGCAATATAAGAATTTTGGGAATATTACTGAAATTTTCCTTGACTTTCATTTTGGATGGTGATTTTTTTGGGTGTATTAAAAAGAATTTCTTTGGGCCAATGGAATAACGAGGATACAATACATTTTTCAACAAAATTCTATACTACAAAATGTTTGCTACATAATTTCTAATGCCAATCTAAGACACACACATGATTCCACATGGCTCGAGAGTTCAGAACATAAAACATTTTTCGGGGGGTTGTATCTAATTGTGGAGCCCATTCTGATGCCAATTTGTTAAATGATAATATGGTGTACAAACAGTTTTGGCCAAGGTGTAAAATGCTCAATTATTAATAGCTTGGTTTTTAAGATATTTTTTTTCTTTTTTTGTTTAGTTTTACAAAAGTTGCAACACAAACATTTCGCGCATCAGATGTAATTTTACAGCATTATTTTTTGTTTATTTTTTTTTTGGGATTTTTATTTGAAGAGATTTCAAGATTCAAGTTTTCGGTGAAACTTTACTCACTTTCAGCCAATTTTCTATCCTGACCTTGTACCGTAAGCCGTTTGATGTTGATGGTTGCAGGCCGGATGGGATTTTGAGACGAGGATGTTGCTGATTGAGGAGATGCTGATTGAGCTGTTGATTGAACTATTGGTTGAGATGTGCCTGCTGTAGCTGTGGCTGCTGCTACAGTTGTTGATGTTGCCTCTTGTGTTTTGTCTGATGTTGTAGCAATCTTTTGTTGCTGCTGCTGCTGTAGTTGCTGTTGCTTTTGTTTGTTCTGTTGATTTTTGACACTATTCATCTGACTACCGCTACCAGCACCAACAGTACTACCAAAACCAATGCAACTAATATTCGATCTATCTTTGTCTGTCTTACGCATTTGCTGTTGCTGCTCTTTCTGTTGCTGCTGCTGCTGTTGTCCCGGTGTTGCAGATGATTTCTGAATTTTGTTGGATCTGCTGGGTCCATGGGCTGTCTTGGCTTGTGATGTTCGTGATTGACTGGCATGAGGCTGATTAGCATTTAAAGTTGATTTTGTTGCAGATGCTGCTCGGGTTGCTGTTGCTTTTGCAGTTGCTGGCGGCGCAGAGGCTACTCTACCATTAGGCGGTGGCAGGGAACTACTTTTAATGCGGGATTGGAATGTTGTGGATAGGGTGGCTATAAAAACGTAAGCAAGTTTTCGGTTTTTTGTTTTGGATATTTTTCGTAGTTGTTGAATATTTTTTGTATATCATTTTCAAACCGAGAACAAAACGCACATGAAAAAAGTATATTGTTAAATTTATTTTTCATTAGAAAAGTTGTACTTTTTTTGGTAGATGGCGAATCAAGAATGCAATCAAAGCAAAGACTAAAGAAATTACCAGAAAATCAAAGTTTCAAATAAAGGAAAATCTTTAAAAGTTAAACGAAAATTAAATGCTGTTAGTGAGGACACGTTTGAACTTAGTTTTTGATTAATAATTTCTAATTGTTAGTAGTACTTAAATAGGAACATCTATTGGAACGCTGGGGCTTCATTGCTGGCTGAGAATATTTTGTAGATGCTGTGCCCCTTTTTATGTATATTTATATTAATATTATTAACAGAGGTTACACAATATCTAGGGCTGGTTTAAAAGCCAACAAAGTCACACTCTTAAGGCTAGTTTTAGCTTGGGGAAAACGTAATAAAAATGAAAAAACAAAGACAACAACACTCAATTGGAATTTTTAGTATTACTTTAAATTACTTACAGTTAAGTTTAATTGTTTTATTGTTTTAGTTCAGTTAGTTAGTTTTGTTAGTAGTTTTGTTCACTTCAACATGCTAAAAACTATAGATTGTTATTTTAATGTTACTCGAAAGACCAATCAAACGCTTCATTACATAGAGAACAATGAAACAGAACTCACGTAGGGAAAACAAAACGAATATGAAACCATGAAAAACTGCATGACCAAAGACTAAAACTAACAGAAATTTTTTAATAAATTACTGGAAAATGAGTCTCTAATTATGTTAGTTATTAGTTTTGTTAGACACTTATCTAGATTTTCGATTGATTTTTAGAGGAGTTTAGGTGTGTTCCAAAAAACTTACTAAAACTAGTAACAGACCTTGCAAATCAAAATTAAATGAATGCAAAAACCAACGAAAGAAACATAGAATCAACACATGACTTTATGCAAACTAGGTCTAAAGTAAGTTCCAAACTGAAAATAAAGGCATTGAAGGCCTCGTTACGTCGTTTTTTAGGGGGGAAATAGGGAATGTCGGTCTCGGTAGTGCTGCTCTATTTTTGGACTACTTACATGGGCGTGTCTTACGCTCGCTTCCGGCCGCTGTCGTAGCTGAAGTTGGTGTCTTTTTGCGGCTCGCCGGAGGGGCCTGTGAGGCCGACCGTATCTGGCGCTTCGGGGATTCATTCTCAGCAACGCCCGGACCCACTGATTGGGACCGCGCTGCACATACAGCACACACATTCCCAACATGGCAACACCGAACAGATGAGGATGGTTTCGTTTTTGATTTTTTGTTGTTTTTTTTTTAATTTCATTTCGTTAATTTTTGTTGTATTTTTGAACGATTTTTGTTGTATGGTTGGTGGTGGTGGCGGTTTGATTGATGATAAAAGTACGGTTTGGTATGTTTTAATTTCAAAAATTCTCAATTTTTAGTAGAATTTCTTATTGTTAATGTTGCCTTTTTCTCTACTGATGAAGTTTTGTGGTGGTGTGAATTATTGTACAAGATAATGTGGTGTTATTGAATTGTACTACAAATAAATAGTTATTTGATGGTTCAATCTGGCAGAAAGTCAAATGTCTAGTGCGTATTAAAGTTCTAAAACGAATTCTGGCGACCTGTGTTATATTCTTTTAATATCTTTTAACTTCATATTCAAAATATTCATTCAAATTATTTCAAAAATAAAGCCACCATGTATATATATATATATATATATGCCTTAGCTAAGCCTAACAGTCTTAGTCTCATTATAGAAATCATTATGCACAGTTTAATAAACAGAATATATCAGTTTAGCTGACTAGCTAAAATTTCAATTAATTCCTGTTAAGTATCTGAGTCATAATTGAAAATTTTTAACACAGCTCACATTTAAATTAAATAAAACAGCTTATTGTTCCGCTATCTTCAGATATCTTGTTACCAAAAACAACAATAAAGCAATATATACAAAATATACAAGCGATATGAACATGTGGCCACATATCGATCGAAGTAGCCTTAACTTAAAATTAAAAAACATAGGAAAAACTCCATCACTTAAAATGTTCTCTACAAAAATGTCTCTTAAATGTATAACATCATTGGAAAGTATTTTCTCAGAACACAAGATCTCAAAGTAAATGGAAATATAAATACTTAAAGGAAGGAAACTACATACAAGTTTTGTGCAAAAAATCTCATAGCCCAACAAGTAGTCTTCGGTGCACACTCGAAAAGGATGTGAAACAAATCGAATCCTTCGCAAAGAGTGGAATGGAAAATTTATATGCAAATCAAATGATTGAAGCATTTGAGCAAACTATGAAATGAGCAAAAACGGAAATCAGGATAAGGGGGCGTATACTTATTGTTTGGAGCGTGTGTACAATTGTTCTGTGACAGCTTCTATGTTGCTCATATGGATGTGTGTATTTTTTGTGTACTTGTGTCATTATGTTGCTTAGAAAGTAATTTTGTCTTTTTCAGCTATGGTTAATTTTTTTCGGTATTGGATGTGTATATAACTTCTTCTGAATTCGAGAGTATAAATGACGGCAGAGCAAATGAAGAGGGCTACTCACATTTCAGAACCTTTTTAGGACTGCCCTTTTGGGGACTGCCCTTCTGAGGTGATCCATGCCTGGAGAGAGCCGTCTTCTTGGGGCTACCTCTCTGCGATTCCGATTCCCTCTTGGTTATGGCTGGCATTAATTTCTCACGGGTCGGCGAAGGCAGCAAGGCGCCCTCTTCCACATCTGAAAAGATTCAAACATTAGTGGATTAAATATGAAAATCTATGGGATAGACCAACCCGGACCCGTGGTGCGTTCTAAATGATGGCGTATATTACTAAAACGCGCTGGCAGTGCTGAAATCTCATCTTTATTATCAACCAAATAGGCTTGACCAGGAACTCGGGGCTTAAGTGGTGTCTTCGGCAATGGTGCTGATTTCTTATTATTTTCCTGATCCTTCTCCTCCTTTGTAATGGGTCTTTGATGAGGGATTTCAAATGTATGTTCTTATTAGGTTCATTTTAAATTATATTATTAAGTATTACCTATGTACAGTCGAAGCTAAAGATAATGCTGAAAGTGAGCTGCGCCTTGAAACCTGATCCCATAGATCCTTTTGCTTCTTGTACAATTCCGGATCAATTTCCCTGCCCCAACCACGGCTCTACAAAGCAAAATGTTTGAAGAAAAATTAAAGGAATATATTGGGGAATTTATATTAATACTCCTTCCTACCTTATATTCCCCTGCCTTTTTGCGTAGCTCAACCATATCCTTGAACCACAAATCCAAATTCGGTTTAGAGTGCGGAGGATCGGTACCATTCATGACCACCACTTGGCCGGCATCGGCTGAATGTCCATGCTTATTGTCCACCTCATCCTTGAAAGCTGCATCGGCAAAACCAAAGTTCTCCTTTTTCGTAATAAAATGATTCAGACGCTCGTGATCGATGGCCTGCGAGAAAGGTCGTGACTTGCGCTCCACGATGGTCACTTGTCTGATAAAATCAAAAACAAAAGCAAAGGATCATTAGCTTAGAGAAAAAGAATGCAATCTTTAAGAAAAGAAGGGAACGACTGTGCATCTCGATGGCTGTTGACATGCAACACTTTGCAACATGCATGTGGATGAGTGGGAGATTGAGATGTGATGCTGCTGATTTCGGGTTTCGGGTCTACATGAAGAGGACATCATCGAATGAGAATAGCAGAAGTTCTGACTGTCGATTGGGTTTATCTAAAGTGAGGTTAAGCAAACGTGTACATACTTCTCGTGTGTTTTTCTATCATCCGTATCGCTAACCAACGGCTCCAACTCATGAAGAGTAGCTGAAAGCACATAGATATGAAATTTAATGCTGCAATCCACACACGATCGAAAGCTTTATACAGATTCATCCTGCATGTACATTAAGATAATCGAAAATATATATAAGTATATTTATAGGATAACTAAAGGTGGAAATAAAGGAGCTTTTGTAAATGTTAGTTTTTATTTTTTTCTTCATCTTCTTTTGCAATGTGTCTAAGTTTTTGGAACTCAATCGAACAAAGTATTAGGGTGATCATTTATTAATTGTACAGCAAATAAATGAGCCGGAAGCAGCGCCTTGGTGGGTTAGTGGTTTAGTGGTTCAGTGGTTTGGTGGGTGGCTTTTACTCTTCGGGTGTTTATTGGGAAATGCAAAAAGAAAAAAAACTAAAAATAAATGTCAAGTTTGTGTCTTTTGTTTGGGTTGGCATTGAAACAAAACAAATTAAAATTATATGTCGAAAATGACTTGGTTGAAGCGTGTTTGGCATGGGTTATCCTTCAATTTTGGGTTTGCTTTTTTTGTTTTTAGAATATAGAACGAAATTCAAACCAATTTTTTTTGTGTTACATTTAATGTATAAATTCGAGTTGAATGCACCTTATTAGTAATATTTTTTTAGTATCTGTAAGCACTACATCCAATTTTTTGTACACTATTTGAAGCTCGTTTCGCTGTAAGCTCAAGGCGTCGCAAGACCATAAGCAGAACATTTGTTGCATTTTGAAGCCAATAATATTCACTGAGATGCAGATGCACTTAAAGATTTAGCAGATATATAGAGTAGGGGGATAATGGTATTTCTGTTTCCGTTTCCGTTTCGCCTTACCTATGCGCTTGCACTGTAAATTTTATTTTTTTGAGAATATTCATGTTAAAGCCCCCTGCCAATTCCCTAACAGAATGAAATGTGTACAATGTGTATACGATATACATATGTATATGTCATGACTGACTGATGGATTGGATGGTTATTTGTTGTATGATACTCTAGTAATTCCGTTTCACACATGCAACGTAACTAAGGCCAACAACTCCTATTCCTCGAACTGAACTGAAAATACTTATAAAAGGTATCACACAACCTCTGCGGCCACAACATGCTCCGACTACACTTTCGCTAGTTCATCAATTGATCCATTCATCACGTTTAAATTGCATTGACATCCATTGACATTCATAAGTCATTATAGTTGAAGCACGTACTCGTATTCGAGTTCATTTGGGTTCTCATTCAAGGCAATTTAACGCTTAGCATGAATAGAAAATTTATGTGTGTGTTTTTTTTTTTTTTTTTTTTTTGGTTTCGTTAGCACTAATATAAATTAAATTTAGTTCAACACTTACGTCAGCTTTTGGCTAAAAAGATATTCTTGAATGTGTTTTTAACTTTGGTTTATATGTATGTTTAGTTTTCGGTTTTTCTCTTTTTCTTTGTTAAGGAATTTAGCATAATTTCGTTCTATATGAAATAGATTTGAAAGACAGTAAAAGTATTTTGCTAACTGCTTGAAATGAAAAGTAAACATTAGTCCATAAAAGCGTTCAACAAAATATTGGCTTGTATATACAGAAATCATAAAAAAAAAAAATATCAATAAGTTATACTAGGAATAATACGAGTCTCTATCTTAAGGCTGAGAGCACTGTATACATATATATGTATATATATATATAAAGAGATATATATATGATAAAGCATAAATTTACGACGTGTACATAAAAAACTTGATTTGATTCGCATTTTTTCAATAAATTGTATTTTTTGTGGCAGTGCTGAGAGGTAGAGAAAAGTTTTAGCTACATTTACCAACACTATTCAACAAAGATTTCTATTCGATTTTTTGTTTGTTTTTTGATCAATGCTGCTGCCACTGCACAAAATTTTCAGTTCAAAATCATCTTGAAAAATAAACATTTTCGTTTTCCACACACATAAAGGTTAGTAACAAAAGTTAGTTTTGTTTCGTGAATTAGTTGGTTACGTAAAGAAAATGACTAGAAATCAAATGGAAATTCATTTTAGTAGTACGCTCATTCTTTTTTTTTCTTTGATTGTTTTTAGTATTACAAGTAGAGTATTATTTGAAAGAAACTATGCGCTAATAGAAAATGTAATCTTTATCAGATTAATTTTTTTTTTTTTTTTTTTTGGTATTTAATATTTTAAATAAATGCTTAGCGACGACAATTTGTTGTCGCACCTTCTTTCTGATTTGTTGTACGTTTTTTATGCACCGTTGGTAGACCTGCACCCATCACTGAATGATGGGTTTGACTGTGGCCGTGTGTCTGGGTCTGGTTTAGACTCTGATTCTGGCTCTGAGTGTGACTGTGGCTCTGACTGGATCGCAGGGCGCCCAATGAGATACTCTTTCGAGGGTAATCGCCGGCCGCGGCCTTAGACGTCGCCTCGCCGCCGCCCTTAATCCGCCGGACATTCGGCCAAACGAATTGCAGGCGGTACTCTGTGCTCAGTTTTGAGATGGTCTTTCGAAATAGGCCATTTGACTCACCCGCCTGCGAAATATAAGAGCAGAAATAACACATAACGCAAAAGGGGTTGACAAATTAAAGGAGAGACAAGAAAGAGAAAAGAAAGAGCATTGCATTTTCGCATTGAGTGTGAGAATCAGTAATATAAATATTATAGTTTACGTAAATATTTTCATTATTATATAGACGATGATCAGAGCACACATGTAACATAGAGAATATGGAGACGAGACCGTGTGTTAGTCATGGGATAGTCATGGAGAAATGGAAAACGAGAACGAGAAAGAGAAAGAGAAGAAATACACACAATACAAGTATAAATTGTAAATTTTGAATATTTATCACTAATTGATTGTTTAATATTCGGTAAAAAATTATTGATTAATGTGGATATATTTACGTTTATATCAAAATAAAAATTACAATATATTCACACCCTCCAATCAATTTTTAGATTCAGATATCGACATGCACTACACAAATCAGATACAGAACTTCCACAAAGCGATACAAGTATTGAAAAGATATCAAGTATGCACAAATAGGAAGTGCCTGAATGGTTGCAACAAAAAATAAATCGATACACAACTTATGCAAATGTTGAAGAGTTTTACAGATTAAAATTGTACATTCAGGTCGAGTACATGGCTGACTAACTGACAGACGGACTTACTGTCTGACAACTCAATGGCACATCTACACACTGAATGAAAGTACATAAAAATGTTACCCATTGCAGCAAATGGCGAGACGAGTTACAGAATGTTCAACAACATGTTCAGCACATGGAAAATGGCCAATAAAAGGGCCCAGAAAAGTTATAGACAGATATTCAGGCTGATAGACAGGACAGGCGACAGGACTAATAGAAATTGTTGCAGTCCCAGTCGCAGGTCCCGTTTCAATGGTCCGAAGCGCATCCCTCACTGATCGGAAATAAAATACAGTTTTTTCTCGCTTTTTCAAATGTTTTTTTTGTGAGGGTTCTTTATGTGGCGCCACGAAAGAAGTGGCACACAAAGTGATGGGCATTGTCCCAGCAGATGTATTTCCGATAGAAGTCTTCTTCTAATGAGATTCAAAAATGATGTCTGCAAACTGATACCGACATGCATCTCATTCAAAACTCAACCCAAGTATAACTAACAGTCAGATATTCTGATAATGGATGGGAATCCAATCCATTTGACAATTGTGTACCTGTTTTCTTGTGGCTCCATCGATCTCCGTTGCAGCGGGATAGGCACGTCCATTGGGCACAACGGGTGGTCCCTCCGATTTGCTGCGACGCGAAGGTGTCGCGCCCCGCTCCTCCGACTGCAAAAACACATACAACGTACACACACACATAAATATATATGTATATAAACTATATAGTACGATGTATAGTTAATTAGTTGGTCATTAATATTACGAATGCGCCCTGTTGACGTGCGTCATCAGGTGAAACTCAATTAATTATGTATTGTCAGGGTGTGCATGACAAAAGCACACAGACCATATGCTTGGCTACAGCTATTTCGAATGTCCTTGCAGCATGTGCCTCTCGCTGTTTGCCTCATTATTAATTAGTCTACAGAGAAGCAGGAAAGGACTCCCTCCACCACATCTTATATGAGATTTTTTGTACCGTTTTTGTGTGTGTAGGTGTGTGTGCTTTTTATGGCACTTTTGCGAGCACCACACCACGACTTAAACGAATTAACCCTAATGCTAATCCTGGCGTAAAGGCAACCCCCATTCAAATGCAAAAACAAATGCCAGTATACGGAACTCCAACATTAAAAAAACAAACGTATGACTAGAGAATGCTCTTTAATAGCTAATTAAAATGAAAATGAACAAAATATCACGGATAATTGAATTGAATTGCGTTTCACAAGTGTTTTTTAATGACGGCACATCAAATGGTATTGCGAACCAACCAGCTTATAGAGTATAACAAATAAACTACTCTGTATTGGTCTTTTTCATGCACTTTTCTATTTCGCTCATGGACCTCTTCAAATGTCAAAAGAGCATTAAGTGTGTATGTGGGCCATAAAATGAAAATACCATTATACACCCGTATGTACATATGTGGCAGTCCTTCTCTTAGAATTTTGTTCTAACTCGTTCATGGGCACAGCGAAATGCACAATATTTTTTGCATTTTATGTGCAGACATCCTGAGCTTCGTCTACGGGTATTCCCATTAGGATTTGAATTTAAAAGAATATTACGTGATTGCATTAGGAAAATTAAGCGTGAGGAAATATCTGGGATCCCATAAGGTTAGGTTGTTAATACTAATAAAGAGAATTGTGACAATATAACTGGAGCTGGAACTGGAATAATAAATGGAAAAAGTTGAATATTTGGCTTTCTCCTCTATCTTATGCCTGGAAATACCTTCGATTTTCTTCTTCCGTATTGACAACCTTATTTTATTCGAATTTCTCCACATAATAAATATGAACGATTCCCAAAGATTTTCCCTGCCAATCCACTCCTCATACATAATCTCTGCCTGGATTGCAAGCCCAACGAGTCATCCTCTGTCTCTTAGTGTGCCTCTCTGAGTATAAATATATCTTGCACCTGGCGCATTTTCCGTATGAAAAAGGTCATGGCAAGGTGAAGTGGAGGCTCTGCGAGTCGAGTGAAATATGGATTAAGGGATGAGACACTTACCCTCGCCAGACGATGTGCACTGGGATCTCGTCGTGCATCTGTATATTCCGAACCTATAATAAACTCGTGCGATTTATATGCTAATTCTGGACATTTTTTCCGACGCGGCATTGACGGCTCATTTGTCGGACCTGCAATGGCAGAAAAATCCAAGGAAAGCCAATAAGCAAGAGATCCATAAACAAGACTGTGTGACATGTGCTCCAAGAGAAATCTCTTTCAATATACACACCATCAAATTGACTTTGATTTGGGGCTGGCGCCCGTCGCACAACCTCTGGCCGCGAATTGCCCGTAAATTCATGCCAACGATAAGTGCTCCGATACTCCGAGTGGAGCTGCTGGAAAGAAAAGAAATGGATATACCAGATTAAATCAGGCCTTAAATGGTGTGTTTTATACACGTATTTTTATTAAAGAGTGTCCTTGCCAGTGACAATGGTCGATTTTAACATTTAAAAGCAGGATTTAAGCAATTTTTTTTGCTGCAGCGTCTATTACTAAAAACTAAACCCATTTTAATGTTCTTTTACTTTACATAATTTCAATCCCAGCGCTTTAATGACATCTGCGCAAAACTTACTATCTACATCCTGTCGACTGTTTCCTTCTCTTTATATCATTCATCACGATACCGCATACACCGCCATTAATGGAGGTTTCTCTATTCATACAAATAATTACAAGACCAGCACAGGCATGACAACCAAACAATGGAAACCAAAAGCCACACCACAGTCACATATGCCTGACATGGAAAAATTTTCATTTGCCGTGGTCAGAACCGAGAGAACCCCAAACCCTTCCGGCCAGAACCGAACCAATTGGCCAGTTAGTCAAACTGGTTTCGGGCGCTCGGCCAAACTGCGGTTTGTGTCGCATTTCAATGCAGCAAACAGTCCAAATGTCCTCCCACTTTCTATCCATTGCAACTGCAGCCATTTGATAATTGCGACAACTGCCAGTACAAAGGAAAATCCATATTAATAGCCAATTTTTCCACTAGCACCAACAACAATTACTGGTACATAGAGCCAATGTTTTTATGGCTACGCCAACCGCGTATCGATTCTTAGCCAAAGGACGTTAAGACACTTGCATGTTAGCTGTAAATTGGGTTGAAAACTCCACGGAAAGCCCTTCAAGGCAAGCGACTGTGAGACATTTTCAGGACATTCTAGTGAAGCAGTCAGGACAGCAGTCGATTTAATTATGCCTCCACTTGGAGTGGAGTTTCTTACCCTTTTAATTTCAAAGAAATGTATATCTACAGTGAGCTTAACTTTCGTTGTCTCCTTCGTCGTTTCCTGTTCCACTTTTTGTGTGTTTTGGGGAGCGCAAAATAATTGGCTCTCAACACGCAATGTCAAAAGCTAAAGTACATTACTCATTTACTATTTGGTTTCCTTTTTTCTCTCTAATTTTAATTTTTAAACAGATAGCAAAAGCTTAGCTAATTGGAAGCCATCAACAAAGGTCATGTTAGCTTTTAAATGTACCAAAAAAATCCTCACATTAAATGATTGATCATCTAAAGAGGTTGTCAAGGTTTTTATTGGTGTTGAATATTTATTTATTTTATTTTTTAAAGAGATTTCTAGCAATCATAGGATTTGTTGGCAATTCTGACTCAGTGAAAGATGTTTGCTTAAGTAAATATTGCATTCAAGTGTTTATTTTCTTAGTCGCACTTATTTCAAGTGCGGACTTCTTATCAAGGCTAGAGTATTAAATTGTATGATTAAAAGTCCCTTAATTCACGGCTTAAATAATAAATAATAACCCACCTCCTACGGCACCCAATTAACCATAACTTTAGACATTGTCGTTTTATTATGGAAACACTCACTCTCTCTCTCTCTCTCTATTAGAAACTTCCCATTAATTATTTCTTGTTCTTCAATCAATCACCTCTTGACCAATTAACCCAATTGCTGCCAAAACCTCTTCTTCCGTCTAGACGCAAACACTCCAGTTATCGACAAACGCTTCAACTCCCCATAGTAAAACCAAGTAATTAAAAACTTCATTACAAATCAATTCCTTGGGTAATAAATAAGGATTATTTGGAACGGGTTAAACCATCTTTAAAAGAGGGTGTTAGAGTGGCGCAACCACTCCTAATACCATATTCCTCCCGGCACGCACTTCATGCATAATTTAGTCGTTTGTCGTGTTCCGGTAGCTCACTTTAATCGAGCCTCGACTGAAGGAGTGCTACCATGCCGGTCTATGGAGAGGTCTATCAAGAGGTGAGGCCTACTATGAGGATCGTTTGTCATATGAATTGGCAGTTGATGTCAGGGGCGTCGCCATCGAGCATGATGCTAATGGCTTATACGCTATTCGATGGAGGTCTTTGGCTGAGGTATTGGATGGGTACTCGAGTGAGCCACGTGTCTGGCTCCCACACCTGGCTCACACACATTGTTAGGTACTATATTTATTGGCCATCCAATGTACTCGTATCTCTTCTGCAGCTTCAAGAATTTATTATGTGTATGGAGGGGTGTGACAGCAGAAGAAAAATAACATTATACATATATTTCGCACTCTGATTTATGTTTCGTGGTGGCACCAATTGATTGCGGTTGCACTCTGGCATAAATATTTAAATATGGTTTTACTTTTGGTAGGTCTATTAAAAATGTATGTGCCGGAAACTACATTTATGCCATTCGTTTAAATTGTGTGGGGAAAACATTTTACTTAACATTTTCCAACTTTTATGCTAGAAAAAGGAGACAATCCCACTGCAGGGAGACATTTAGCCGCAGACGCAGTCCGTAGTCGGTCTACGTGTCTGCTCAGTGATGTTGAAGTGCTGATAAGCCTGGTGGCATCTCAACTATCCCACAGAGAGTGCCAGACAGGCCAGAGAGACATGGAAATGAGCAGGGTTGACATATTTTAATTACAATTTTAAATTCTGAAGAGTTTAATATGATTTAAGAGCGGAAAAACTCTCAATCCAAGTGCATTTTTATAGGCGGTTGAAGCTTTTGCCACTTATACAGTACTTGCTTTTGCAAAATAACTATCGTATAATTAAATTAACAATTAATAAGAGTTTATGTAGTGTAGCTGATATAATGTCGACTTAAAATTGTTCAAACCCTAGATCAATGCACCAATTTGTCGTGTTTCCTATTATATAAATAGTCAACGATTCTGTTTACCTTCCCCCACAATCTTAAAGAATGCTTTTCTTGTGTATGACAAATTTATGGGATATGGTATGAAAATATGAGCATGAGTGCAATATTTTTCATAGCATACTTTCCAGCGTCAGTTTACACTGCACCATAATCCGTATAAGCCCCACACACGCACACTGAACACATATTTATAGCAGGCCCTATGTGTGTGTGTGTGTGTGGTTGTCTGTGAGTATTTGAAGAGTATTCGTGTGCGTGTTTAATCTACCCAAAGGGACCTTTCAAGTTTTATGCGGGCCAAAACAAGCAAAATGACACCTTAGAAGCATAGTTATTGCCTCCCAGATCCCCCAGATCCTTGTTTTGCGGTCATACATGGCGCACCGTCTGTGTGTGTGCTTGTGCTGGGGTTTGGTTTCTTTGAAGTAGAAACAAGCATTCCAGGGGAAGCAAAAGAAAATTTTGCAAACCAAAAGGTTTGTTTGAAGACTGTGTGGAAAGTTTGTTATATACATATATGTACGTTCCGGTAATATTCAATCCTTAAGCAGTGAGCACTGTTGCACTCTCACTTCTATCATGAAATTTAATATTGCCTCATTTAAAATGTTGCACTAAAGTTTTTCACAGCTATCAAATAGTAATTTCCCTTATCTTAAATGTATATTTTTCAACAAACTTCCATTGTTTGTGCAACTTTCGGTGCGGCCCTCGTTTAGTTGTTTGTAAAGTTTTTCATTTACATTTAGTTTACGATGCATTTTTGCCATTTGACACCATTTTGACTGGCAGAGACACCACCTGGTCTTAGTATCGTACGACTATCCGTGTGCGCTTTCTTTTATGGTTTCCACCTGGCAAACCCTCCATGGCATGGTGACCAGCTGTGTGGCTGACCGAACGAGCAGGTTGGATGTCTGCCACTGCCACTGCCCCACACACACACACACACTCTTTTATGTGGTGCGTGCCTTTGTGCCACTGTGGTTTAGTTTAGCTCGATTGCTCAACTAACCAGCGCCTTTGGGCCGGACCGGGTGGGGCTGGCTCTGGCTGGTACTTGTAGTTGGCTGCCAAGACTCGATGGATAGGCCTCACTTTATAGCCTCTGTGTCTCTGCTTGTTTGCATTTTGTCTGCAGCAGCAATTAATTCACTCAGGATTGGCCCCTGGCCCTAGGCAGAGGCATGCCACTGCTCCCGGCTTAAATTTAATTGCCTGACTCCTCCCTGTGTCTGCATGGAAATGAGACAGGCCCCAAAAAAGCACCAACACAGCCACCATGATGAGATTGACTTGCAACCGGGGCTCCAGAGCAGCATACAAATGGCCATTTGGAGGTCAGCGCTTAATGAGGTGGTCCCGGGTCGGATGTTGCGTTCATTAAATTAAAGAATGCTGCTTATTTGCATTTGCGACTCTCTCGCCCTCTCTCTGGCATTTTGCCTTCTTTTAGGTTTCTCTCTGAAATGGGAGCAGAACAACCTGCTGACAACATTTAATTAGTTGGAAATTAATTTATACCCATTGCGAGGTTTTTTAATAAACTTGTACACAGAAAATAGTGTACAAGATGTAATGGAAATGAGGAAAATGCATTTGCTTGAACTTTAAATGGAATATGGAAATGAGGGGAAATAAGTTTAGAAAGAGAGAGTTCAAAGAGTCTGTAGTACAAATCAGCAGTCTTGATATGCAATCATCGACTTTCCAAATATTCTTTACTAACAAACCCAGAATATGACTTTAACTTGATTAAAAACTCTCAAAATTCATCTCAACATAAACTAAAACTGATTGCAGTGGCAAAGACTTTACCAAATACTGGCACGTATTTCGTGCTCATCCTTTTATGCGGTTTTTTTTTGCCACAAAACTTTGGTTAAGGCCAATGGGCCACAGCTTTGCAACGAGTTGTGCAACAAAATTTAATGTCAACACACAATTAAGCTCCCGCCAGAAAAAAGCCCAAAAAAATTAAACAGCAACAAGGCGTTGAAAAGTTTCCATTAAATGCAATGCTCGGGGATATTTGCTTGCAGCTAAAAGTCGGAAAAACCACACAAACATATTAAAAAGGGGAAGGAGGGAAAACAGGGAGACAGACAGGAACCGGAACGACTGACGACTGCCATATGGGACGACAGCTGAAAAGTCATTTGTATGCAACCGCAAATCGGAGGACATTAAACTTTTAAGACGCTTTTATTTCACTTGTATCCTACCCTTCAATGGGTGCTCGGTCCTTCGACAGCTCTTCGACTGTGTGTCCTTTTCAATTCTAATCCTTAGAAATGTACCTTTCGACCGTATGGCTCTCGCTCCTGGCAGTGACTGTGGCTCTTGGCTTTGGCTTTGATTTGATGGCTTAGCGGTGACATGTCTGTCGATGTGGGAATGTGCTTGATTTATATGGCCGCACAGGCCATGGGGCTGCATCCCCGCCTGGACTTCATTTCATTTCACTCAGCTGCTGCGAAAATTCAGATAAATTCATGTGCTGCCAGGCATGTTCCTGCAACATACTCGTACCTTTTGTTCCACAGGCATAGAAGCTGGCCACAGTCTCTGGTACATGGAATATGAAATTGGAAAGTTGCAGAAGTTTCTTAAGTGCATTTTTGGGATTTCCATTTGATGTCTCAATTTCCATTCAGTTTCTCTTCTCAATCTAGCAGTTGAACTGCAACCTTTTTGTGGGAATTAAAATCCGTTTAAATTATCAAATTCCCATCCCTAGACAAAAACAAAACAAAAGGCAACTTTTCACACACACTTGAGCTGGAAAATTGCAGCACTTCCTGCAGCAATTTATGCTGGCGCAAACTTTTCACACCTCCCACCGCCGCAGACAGAAGAGAGTCTGGTTTTTCTCCTCTCCCCCATATTTGTGGGTCTCAACTTATGTGCATAGCAGTGCCGCCTCAAGGAAAATGCAGTCTGAGAGGGGGAAGCCATATTTAATTGCATTTTCCTGTCTGTCCCTGAGACAAACTTCAAATGTCTGCAGCCGACAGCAGCAGCAGCAACTTGAATGACGAGTTACTGAGTATCTGCGTATCTGTATCTGCATTCGCATCTGCATTTGCATCATCTGTGCACTGCTCTGCTCTGCTCCGCTAAGCGTTATTCAATGTTAAACAATTAAAATGAAATTCGATGCCATGCCTGCACCCGCCTTTCAGCTCTTAAAAATAAAAAGAAGCAAAAGGAAAAACTATTTTCCGCCGCTTGTGCGTGCTTCGAAGCGTTTTTTGTGTTTTTGTTTTCCTGTGGAGGCGATTACCGCACGAGTGCATCTTGTGTCTGTGTGTGCGGGTGAGTGATTCTTTCAGTGTATACCAGTATATATGTGTGTGTGTGTGTGTGTCTGTGAACTGCTGTGCTTAGTGCACTCATGTGAATAACGACGATGTCGACAAGGCGACATTGCCATCGATGGCACGCGATTAGTTTACGACTTTGTAAGGTGCCCCAATACCCTGCCATGAGGTTGAGGGCAGCAGATGGGAATTTAATTGGGAAGAAGTTTCACAGGAAGAAGGAAGATCACAAATTGGAGTCCATCCAATGGACTTTTCGTTTCCTTAAAAAGAGTTTATAATTTTTTTGGTGAAAGCTGTAACCATATGGCAGCTCATCATGAGGTTCTATAACTCTCTTAATTCCCTTAAATTTCAGCTAACCCACAAAATAGGGCATTGCTAAGTCGTTACAAATCCACCAAATGCACTTTGCTTCCACATCGATTGGTAGCGCCGCCTTTGGAGTCTGTAGCTATCGATGACTTTAATAGAAGACACTGCATTGGACAGCTCATCAAAAGAGTATTAAGACACTCTTCTGCTGACAAGTTTAAAACTAAAAATAGTGTACAACAAATTCGTTTTCAGACCACTGAAAATTTACTTGGATTCTTACTATTTTTGGTGGCTTTTCTCTACTATTTGGGCGGCGTCTTTCCTGTTGGGTGGTCCTTCCTTTGGTGGTATCTTTATCAAGCCGCTGAATCTGCTGGCAATTTACAATTCCTCGGGGCAGCAATCAAAATGCATTCCCCAGGAAAATCTCCACTTATATAAGGACACCATAAACTTGCGTCAGCAAAAGGAAAGGAAAGCAAATGCCCAAAAAATAAACCAAAATATGACGTCAACTTCATCCACTCTTAAGCATCCTCCTTCCACCCGAATGTTTAGTCATCTGCTGCGCATTCTTTTACATTTCCACCAAACAAAGTCGTCATTATGCGATTTTCTCCAACCCAACAGAAAGGAAAACTTTTCGCAGTTTTCAGCGCATTAGGATTATTCTCAGGCTTTGTTCCTCCTTTTGAAACGGAAGTTGGCGCCATAAAATCATAAGCAAAACCAGGAAAAAAGGAAAGAAAAAGCGGAAAAATTATGACTTAAATGCAGATTTTGTTTGTTTTGTTCTTTAGGTGTTTCGTTTCTGGCAGATTGGTATGTGAATGTGCCTCAATTTGGGGCATGGGTGAACTAATTTGATTAATGTAATTGACAATTACAGTTTGAGTTTGTTGGCCAAGCCATAAATTACATCACGTCTTACGTCAATGAACTTCCCGGCAATGAATTCTCTTTAATTCTATGGGTTTCTTTTTCATATAAGCTGAATTCTTATAGCTGAAACTTATATTCAATGCAATCCACACTTTGTTTTCCCTGGCTTTGCCTTTGTGGTGTCTATGAAGGAAGTGGGCAATCGGAAGCGTTTATTTGGCGGTGATTTAGAGGAAGAAGATTGTAGCATAAAACACAAAGGCAGACAATGAGTAATATATGCACTTATGCAATTTTATTTTGGCAACTTATATATTGAAATAAGTAATAAACTTTAAAACCGCTAAAAATAGGAGCTAAATAATATGGAAAACACATAAAATATATTAAGAAGTATAGAAACTTAAATACTTAAAGCATAACAATCAATGGCTAGGGATATATTCTATTTTAAAATTGATATTTATGCAAATCTGCAGTCCATGGAATATACAAATGTTGCCGCCAGTGCACTTCTCCTTAGTTTTTATAAAAGGTCAAAAGAATTTGACAGAGGTCGAATCTCTGGGATTATGTTTTTCTCTTGTCATTTACGATTGGATGGTGCATTGCGCAATCAGCGGAAACTTCAGCAGAACCAGTACTCCGTACTGAGTTGAACTTCGGATAACCTTCCACCGCGAGAGTTGGCTTATCCCTCAATGATGGCTGGCAATTGAAAACAACATGGGATGAACGAGTACGATGGTTGAATACCATTAAGACAATGCAGCATAAAATGGCACTGCAGCATACAGAATAGGAATACGAATAGGTATATAAGTATGTACATATGTATATATTTCTCCCTTCTTGCATGGCTGTGTGCAAATAATTGTCTATTGTGTGCGCTTATTTCCCTTCTTCTTATTTTCCTATTTGTGCAGTGTATTTTCATTTTAGCTGCATATCAAATTGCAGCCAAGACTGAAGGCTGTGGCACAACAATTGTTGTGGCAAATGATCGTAATGCAGCATGGCATTGGGAGGTAAATAATATGAAATTATAGCCAGCCAGCGAATGACAAATTGCCAGACACAAGAAGACATTTTCACAAAGCATTTTCTCTGCAGACTAGATGTAGCTTTTTCTAGGATAAATACTTGCCTTTTATTTTGGAATTTCTTAACTTTTATTGAGATGACAGCAACATTCCTTAGGTTCAGCTGACTCTTGCATTTTTTATACTCAAATTCCTTATGTTAAGCCAACTTCCAGTTGACTCTTCTCTCGGGTTGTTCTGACATCATTCCCAATACTTTGCGAGTCTGCACATCCATATTCGCAGCCAATTGGCAATGGATTCTCTTGACTTTGCCAAGACCCGAAAGCTAACACATTACTTATAAGCAAATAAGGTCAAAATGAGGGGAAGAACATCTACGGGAACCCCACATCTAACCCCTGTCCCCTTCATGGCCACTTAAATATTTTACGCTTTTGTATTGTTGAGTAAAAGTTTTTTGCCCCACCATCGTTTTTGTGCCTTCTGTTGAACGCATAAAAAATGCATACGCACACGGTTTCCTCATATCGTTTATATAATGGGATATCCACACACATACACACAAACTTATATACAGCACATTTTTAGGTTTTTATGTTAAATAAAAGAAAAGCGCAGCAAGAGGCAGTCACCAAGCACTCTAAGCGGAAAGCTGAAAGCTGAAAGCGTTCAACATTTAACTTTTTATGCAAAAGAGTGCATACTTTTTTGTGTGTTTTTTTGTGTTGCCCAAAGGTTGAACAAGTGGGCGTGTGAGGCTGCTGTCAAGGATTTCAAAAAAGAAAGAACATCTGGATTATAAGACTCGTATAAATATGCAGATTTTTGCAGAAAGGTAGAAAGAAGAGATTCAACAATTTATGGCAGATTTAGAAGTGAATTTATTCAGGGAGTTTAATCTTTAATGGGTGGTCTTGAGTCAAGTAATTAGAGCTAAGTGAACAGGAATTCGTTGTAGGAATTATTTTATAGAAAAATGTTCATACTACTCGATTAAATTGCAGCGAAATGATTACAGTTTTAAACTCTATTAAACATAGTCAATCCGGATTATTTTCCCATCATTTGTATTGTTTTAATTAACCCTGATTAAGTCAGTAAATCAATGTCATTAGTGTCATAAACTATTGAAATTGACACTTTTGTCATTACCTGTAAAAAAATATTTATGTAGCATCCTAGTGATTGCTGATTTTCATGCTATTTTAATTTATGATTTTCTCCATTTCTGATATCATATTACACAGTCTGGGAGCAGCCATTACACTTCCATAAACATCACCATTAGAGATTCCTTTTAGAGCTCTCCTTGACGCCTAGAATATCCCCCAAATCCGTCCAATGAAATTACTATCAACGTCAACAGCCGCATGCAACTTGGTCGCCAGCCAAGAGCCCAAACACTTTTGTGGGGAGAGGAGAGCGAGCACCCGAGGACTGCGTCACGGCAGAGCGAGGGCAGCCCCAATGCATAAAGCACCTGGCGGGCTGGCAGTCAGGCAGGGGGCCTGGCGACTGGCCCTGTAATCCATTCACTTGCGAAGAGGAAATTATTATAATTGCATTAGTTCCAAAGGCAGAAAATTGAAATTGAAAAACGTTAGACGATGTCGGGCATGGCCGGATGCTGATGGATGGGCAGATGGAAAGATTGGATGAGTGCTCACTGTACAGACGGCCAGATGGAAGGGTTGTGCCCCCAAGTTGACGTAATATCCCCTGGCTGAGGCGTGTCCTGGTTCCATATGGAACCAGTCACACGGTTAATGCTTTCTTTTTTCCTTAAAAATTAATCAAAAATAATATAATCTCTGGTAATTCTTTTTTTTCTCCGGAAGGAGAGATGTTCTTAGTAGGATTAATCAGCTAAGAAGGAAATCATTAGCAAATTGCTTATAATTGGCATTAGATACTCATTAGGTATACAACACGAGGCACCAGGCTTCAGAGGCATCAGCTCTGTCCCTGCGCTTTAATGAGAAAAGTTCTGTTTTATGTGTGTGTTCTCTGTACTCTTTATAATCGCCTAACATTGATGGGGCACGACTTGATAGACATTTCGTGCCTGTTCCGACGTTCGTGCGCAGTATTTTTAATGGTTGTCGATAGAGAAAATCAATACGGAAAATTATTCTTCTGATTAACACGGAATATGCCAGTCAACACCCAGCAGGAATAATGTCCTAATACTCAGTTCGGAAGTCAGAGTCAAGGATCAATGGCCCATGAAAGCAAATTTGATCAATGAAAAGCCAATTGAACGTAAAATACCCTCCCACAAAAGAAACATTTTTAAAGAGCCATAGAAATATTTGCTCTAAAATTCCGAAAAATGTAAACAGCCACAAAAAAAGGAAAAACAAAAATATACAAAAACCTCCGGGAAATGTAAAATTGTTATATGCCCTCCGCATGCGATGCTCTGATTTGCGTTGAAAATATGCAAATATCAAAATGAGTGAGTGACTGACGGAGGAGGAAACCTGAAAATACAATCGAAAGAGCCGGAAAAGCGAACACTGAGATGGAGTGGGGGGAAAACTCTCGTGCGACATGTGTTTCAGCATTTCAACTGTCAGGAGAAGGTTATATAAAGTGCAGGGCAAAAACGTTTGCCATTAGCTGGCACAAAAGTTAAACTCTCTCACAAATGTTTGCACTTTTGAGGTGACCTTACAGGAGTGTAGTTTACATTTTTGATTTCGCACCAAGCGCACCACCGAAAATGATGACCTCAAGTAATTAGAAAAGTTTTGTGCTCCACCGACAGTCTGCTCCATGGAGATTGCTGCACACAAAATGAACTTTTTACTCCTGCCAAATCCTCTAGGATTCAGCTTTCAATTTGCCTTTGATATTCCTCCCAACTTGCCGTTTGGTGTGGATTATGCTGCCTTCTTTAGATGCATTGAAGGGGTGACTGGTCTGGGACTTGCACACTTTGGAGAGACAATTGAAATGCCAAGTTTTTCATTATGAATTCTTTGAGGAAATGCAAAACTCCAGCGGAAAGCTTAAAAAGCAATCGCCTTTGAATAGGAAAATTGTTTGATTAGTTTTTTGTTGCAATTTGGAACTTTATTTAACCTTATCCATATTCTTGGAGACTATTTGGTATAAGAAGGATTCCTGATTCAATCTATTATATTTCTGTTTATTCTTCAATCCATCCATGCTCCCTCTTTAAATTCTTCGATCCATTTTAGTTTATTCTATTTATTTCAATTCGTAAGTGCACTTCAATCTATTCTGTTGTATTCCATTTTTTTATATTCTATTCTGACATCCTTTATTTATTTTCAAATCTAATTTCCTTTTCGAATTTGCAACCATAAAAATACCTAATAGAAACACTTCTCCCACACTTCTCCCACACAAAATGACAACACGTACAAAAATGTGTCCAAAAAATTAAAAAAAAGAAAGAGCAATGAATTTGGTAAGCATTCAAAGTGGAAAGTGGAAACTGTCAGAAAGGACGACTCATCCTCCTGCTTATCCCCACAGTTTCCTGCTCCCATAAGATAAGACGAGGAACAAAAGACAGAAGCAGCAGCAGCCACAGACAATGCTGCCATGGCAACCTCCAACAAGTGCGGATGTGGCTTCGGCTGTGACTGGAGGACTGTAGGAGTGGCGATAAACCCAGCATAAAGTACGAGTAAGTGAAACTACTTATGCAGGAGCAAGCCGGTTCAGCACAACCCTAGTCCTGGGGCCGACGCCCAGCTGACTGCAGGAGCCAGAAGGAGCCAACATATGTGTGCGGGCGAATCGATAGGCGTGTGACTGACGACTGGCTGGCGACACATAGCCGGCACTTGTTGTTGTTGCTGCGACCCAAAAAAAAAGGAGGAGTCCGGTGGTGGGTGATTGGCTGGATGGACGGTTGGTTGGCAGGGTGGTTGGGTGGCAAGGTGTTGCAATAAAAACTTTTGACTTCTGCCCTGGCGCTGATGTAATACCGCAAGACGATTTTCCTTCCCTGCTGTACGTCATATGGTCGAACAAGCGGCTAAAAAAAAAACAAAAAGCAGCAAGAACTTTGAATAAAACGCCGGCTGAAAAGGTGCTCTCTGGGAGATTTTACTCTCTTTTTCTAGAGTTTCTTACTCTCATTCTCCACCTCTCTTTCCCCTAATTTCTGCTTTCGTTTCTCCCTGCCTTTCACTCTCTCACTGTCGCTCTCTCTCCGTTGCACATGCGCGCAATACAATTTGTGTAAAGTTTTTACTTGAAATTAGCCAGCGAATTGCATTTGGCTCCCCGTCTTTTATCTATGGAGTCCCCCTTTCCTCTGACATGTTGATGAATCAGCTGTTCTGCACAGCCATTGGAATGGCCTTAGTGGAACCTTCTTCCAAAGAGAGTGAGTGTCTGTCCATGCCATTCCATTGAGTGAGTGTTCCAGTGAGTGGCGACATTCATTTCGGTGTCGGTGTCGGTGTCTCGGGCCTGCTGCCGGTGGCTCCCTATAGACCAGGGCACCGTGGCACCCCGGCCGGCCACAGCTGGCTAGGTACCCGTGCCCCCGGCCACCGTGTGGGCACCGCTGTCTGTGCCACAAGCCATATGCTATTGATTTTCTGGTGGGCTCCTCTGCCTGCCTTTTTGGCCATTTTTCTTTGCCTTGGGTCTTCTGTTGGCCCGTGTTTCTCGGCTTACTTCGCGTTTTGCTGACGCGCTCGGTGTCGGCCGTAATGTCAGTTAATTTATTTTCAAGCCAGAGAATATTTTTGTTATTTACTTTATGTCTTCATAGTCGCACAACTAAACATACACCTATGTATATATTCTTTTTGGTCTACTTTTTGGTTTGGAGTTGAGTTGTGGCTGCAAAAGTAAGTACAAATAATGTTGCATGACTCTCTGGCTTTGGCTTTGGGGCTGAATGTAATGACACTCCAAGGATTGTAAGGTGATATTGATCAAAGTTATGAAAGAACTGCTAGAAATGTGACCAAAGGGAAATCAAAAGAGATGGATGATGGAACAAAATGGGAAAATAGAAGAGGTGTAAGGAGATTAAAAGTCCATTTCTACGAATCTTCGATGCAGCAAAAATAATTAATCACTTTATGCGACGCTTTAGAATTTAATTAGAAACACCGACAATCATTTTGTTGAATTATGAAAGTCATTATTTACGATTAATTTCACTAATGCTCTGGAAAATATATTTGTAACCTCACACAAAAAAACCCCTTCCCACAAAACGTGGTATAAAATATTCATATATTTTTCGACCGAAATCAAAAATGCACCCTAATCCCACAATTCTTTTTAGTCGAGTCATAACTCAGTCGAGCCCGGCTTCGAGTCACCCCATTTCCGAGGCACTGCATCCGCCATCCCTCACCCACAAACATCCCCATTCCCATTCACTTGTCGCCTGCAAGATTGCAATAAAAATCCATTACAAACGTACACTCTCCAACAAAAGACAGACACAACTGTCGACGATAAATCAAAAGGAAAGGGCTGTGACAATATAAATGCAAATGTTCGCAGCCTCTAAAGTGGGCTAAGAGGCTAGCAGAACGAAACGAAACGAGACCCTTAAAAACAGTCAGACAAATATGGCTTTCAATAGATTATAAAAAAGATAGGACTGGGGGTTAGGTAGGGGTATATGGGGAATACTACTCACCTTGTCGACCGGCATTGATGGGCACGCTCTGCACAGATTCCAGAATGAGCCAATCATAGGGAAATGCTTTTGATGTTGTACCAGAAAATACAAATTAAATTCAACACGCGCACGTAGGCTTATGTATATTCTTCCTTCTTAAAATTTAAGTTTACTTATTTTATTGCTTTTTTTTTGTGTTTTCCTTTTGGGAGCAACAACCAGGGACACACACAGGGAATCACACGCGCTTTCAGTTCGCTTCCGTTTCCACTCTATCTCTCTATATGTATATCTCTCTCTCTCTCTCTCTATGTCTATACCTCTCTTACTCTCTCACTGTCTCTCTCACTCTCTATACGCACACGCACCTGGATAATGCGTAGCGAAGAAAGTGCGTTTGTATTATTGTCATAGGCCGAAAAGTGTATGAGATTTTGCCTGTTTTTTAAAAAAAGTAGAAAAAGGAAGTGAGGAAAGGCATTGCATACCAGCAGGCGCCAGCCAACGGTACTTCTGTATTTTTTACCGTTCCACTGATGATCTCATGCACAAACACGCACACACACACCCCAGGCGCAGAATTTCTTCGAAAATTTTGATAGAAGCCCACTGAATATCCTAGTAATTAGCAAATTAAAGGATTATAGCCAATGTGGAAAAACATTTTTATATCCTATAAAAATCCCATAGACTCGACACCCTCCCCTACCCTACCCCACCGCTAACTCGTTCGTTCGTTCGTTGTATTGCTTTTATTTTTATGCTCTGGCAAATCGATATCTATTTTTCATGACAGCCCTGTGGTATGCAATACTTTCATTTGCCGCCTCGCATTTCGACTGCAATTTTGCGATAATCTCTTGGTTTTTCTTTTCCTCGGATATGGCCACTGGAGCGAGACTTTTTGTGGTTTACTTTACCCAGCGTCTTGAAGGGGGTCTACTGGGCATACAACAACAACAACATATATTAGAGGTTCACAAGAAAACACACTTTTTCAATTTGAATTGAGTTTTGCACTGCTGCTGCTTGTGGACTCTGCTGCTGCTGCCTGCTATGCTTTTCCTTTGGTTATTCTTGGGATTTCTGTTGAGGGGTTTTTTTTCACCGAAAAAACGTTGGTCACTCGACGACGGTACGAACACGAATGAGTCCCCAGCATGAACGTTGTTGAAGCACCCCAGCGCGTCGGCGTTGGAGTTGACGCAGGGCTTGGAAGTTCTCCGTCTCTCTGTCGTGAAAATCCGGTGGATTGCGGGGTGGCTTCCCGCTTTATGGAAATTTTGATTGGAAATGGGAGAGAAAACATATGTTTGCAGGGCCGTCGCAGTGCCCAGTTCAATTTGTTTCCATTTCTCAGCAGAAGCAGCCAAAAGTGGCGAGAATTAAGACATTTTAAATAATTAAACTTTTACTCAACCTGGTAAATTTGTTTAAACATCGATACAAATTATTTGTATCGTATTCCAGCCATCTGGCAGCCCCATATCAGCAAGTCCTGGAAACGAGCCTTTTAAGCTTTAACCTTATTTTGCAAACAATCTAATAAAGATAAGTACTGAAAATTAGCCAACCTTGTGGAGAATTGAATGATTAATTGTATAAAATTATAGTTTTAGCGCGGAGATTCCTAACTAGCTAGTAATATCAAACAGAAGATCAAAGTCGAGGAAAATTATTTACGATTACGTTATTTGTAAGTGTGAACGTATATTATTTTTGGTATATTTGAAACGAACTTTATCTTTTCGAATTTTCTAATTGGTTAAAAGTTGACTTGACCAATAAAATTGAGAGAGTATATACAAATAAAAAGAACGAAATCAAATCAAAGAAACCGGTGATCAGTTAGATGATAATGATGATTTTTTCATCATTATCCGGTGTTCCTTACCAAAGGATAGGAGTAATTCCAATGTATAAGCCAATTTCTAGACTCAATTATTATGTAAAGATAGAAGAACTTCCCAATGCGCGCTGTTTTTCAAATTGTTCAATGTTTTCAGTTAATATACATGTCTCTCTTTAAATAATTTACATACATTTACATACTGAAGACAAAGCTCCCCTGGTTCCATCAGGGGTGATTTTAATAAAAAATTCAATTACAAACTTGTAAAATATAGGGTCATAAAGTATACAATCCAATCAAAGAAGTAGATAAAAATGAGCCATATGTATTCTTCAAACAGATTAAATTATTGTTTTAGTGTTCAAAGTCTTTGCAAGCTAGTAAAATCAAATAGAACATCAAACTCGAGGAATATAATTTTAGATTTTGGTATATTTTATCGATAGTTCCGCTGGAAACCATCCAAATCGTTGCAGCGATTACATACCAAAAATAAAAAATTAAATGAATCGGATTCGTCGAGCTATTTCTGATCAGGTAAGCTTTCAAAACCCTTAAACTTCATTGTGTTAACTCTCCCAAGACTCCTTCCTGTAGCTGCCGCAGCTGAAGAACATTTACCATGCCTTGGAAGTGCCCCTCAAGAATCAGCAGCTGCAAAATGCCCGGCTGCCGACTCTGGAATGGACTGTGCCGGCTGCCGTTGCACAACAGGAACAGGAGCTGCTGGACTCCCTGAGGAGTCATACCTTCGATGCGACGTACATAGAGAAAGTGCGTTTGGTGCCCAGTGCTGGACGCAGTGCCGCCAAAGTAGAGTTTCAGCTGCAGCCGCAGGCATTTGTGGAACAGCTTCTGCGGAAAAGGCAGCCGGAGGCATTGCCGCTTTCGCCAGCTGACGAGCATGTGGTTGTGGAGTACAGTTCCCCCAACATTGCCAAGCCCTTCCATGTGGGCCACCTGCGCTCCACGATTATTGGCAATGTGCTTGCCAATCTCCACCAGCATTTGGGCTACCGCACCACGCGCCTCAATTACCTCGGGGACTGGGGCACACAATTTGGTCTCCTGGCCCTGGGTGTTCAGCTGAACAATGTGAGCGATAAAGATATGCAGAGAGCACCCATTGAGACGCTATATAGATCCTATGTTGCGGCCAATAGAGCGGCTGAGGAGAACCCAGAGATTGCACAACGAGCGAGAGACCTCTTCACTGCTCTGGAGGCAGGAACAGACGACGCTATGGCCCAGCAATGGCAGCAGTATCGAAAGTATACCATTGAGGAACTGTCGGGTGTCTACAATCGACTGGGCGTCCACTTTGACAGCTACGAATGGGAGTCGGAGTATTCGCAACAGCAAATCAGCGATGTGCTGCAGAAGCTACGCTCTGCTGGGATTCTTCAGCGCGAGCTGGATGGCCGCGAAATTGTGGTGGTGGATGATCGACGCATTCCCGTAATCAAGAGCGATGGCTCCACATTGTATCTGGCAAGGGATATTGCTGCGCTCCTAGAGCGTCACTCCCGTTTGCAGTTCTCCCGCATCCTCTACGTGGTGGACAATGGCCAGGCGGATCATTTCAATGCCTTGTTTAAGACAACGGCTGCCTTGAACAAGCGACTGAGTCTGGAGCAGCTGCAGCATGTGAAATTCGGCCGCATTCATGGTATGAGCACGCGCCAGGGCAAGGCTATATTTCTGAGGGATGTCCTAGACGAGGCACGCGACGTGATGAGAGAGAAGCGTAATCAAACTCCTAGTATGTCGATCCATACCATCTATACTTTGTTAATAGCTCATTATTTATAATCTCCATTTTAGCCACCAGAGCGAATAGCTCTCTGGACGATGAAGATGTCTGTGATAGCCTGGGTGTTTCGGCTGTCCTGGTGAATGTCCTCAAGCAGCGACGGCAGCGCGATCATGAATTCAGCTGGCAGCAGGCACTCCAAGTCAATGGAGATACGGGCATTAAACTGCAGTACACACACTGCCGCCTGCATAGCCTTTTGGAGAACTTCAAAGATGTAGAACTGGAGGACACTGTACCCGATTGGCAGCATTACAGCCGGGAGCCAGTGGATGCCTTGGATTTGCTCTATGAGCTGGCCCGTTTTGAGCAATGCATTTGGCAATCCAAGGAGCAATTAGAGGCGTGTGTTCTGGTCAATTATTTGTTTGGTTTGTGGTGCGAATCTCAAGAATTCCAGTTGTCTAGAAACTTGTAATCCTTACTCTGAATATCCTCTAGCAATGCCACAAGTCGTGCCCTGAAACGTTTACCTGTGAAGCTGGAGAGCTGCCCGCTGAAGCAATCACAGCGTTTGCTGCTCTTCCAAGCCGCAAAGCGGACGCTGCAGAAGGGAATGCAGCTGCTGGGCCTCAGGCCGCTCGACCAAATGTAGAGAAAGACTATCTTTAACATAGTTTTATATTTATTAAACATTTTTAAACTGAAATGCAACGTGAGATATGTGCGCCCCCCCTTAGCGCTTCTTCCACGTGTACTTTCGACGTGCTCCTTCCTGTCCGAACTTCTTGCGCTCGCGCCGGCGATAGTCACGTGTCAGCAGACCGACTGTAACATAAATGGCAACAATTAGCGGCAAATATATAGAGCTAAAGAAAAGGCACTTACCCAAACGCATTGACTCAATCATCTCTTGATCAACGAAGCTGCGCAAACACATGGCAATGCCCCAGCGTATGGCACCCGACTGACCGGATGGACCGCCGCCTTCGACATTGGCCTCCACATCGACTTTGCCCAGCAATTCGCTGTAGTTCAGCGGGAATAGCAGCTGCAAAAGACCACAAGAACATCAAAATTAGAGGAAAACGCGAAAAATTCAAACATTGGGCCACCGTTAGATGTCAAGTTCAGATGTCACCCCCGAGGCATCCATTGTACAGAGAATAGAGATAGATCTATATAATAGTTATTGTATTCACCAGAATGTGAATGCGAATGCGATTGCGGTAGCACTTCCTGTACAACAATAGCTAATGGCCAAATCGCTAGCCAAATTAAATGTCTGTTAGCCGCACAGCCACTAAACTGCAACAAATTGTTGCATGTTCGCCCTTGGGGCGGTTCGTCGGGTACGGCTAGTGTGAACTGTGCGATCTCTCTCTAACAGCAGGTGTGAGGCAAATTATAAGTGCATTAGGCAGAGGTCTGGCGATAATTGCAGAGCCGCAGGCCAGACTCAGCAGCACGCGCTGCCCCCTCCCACAATTCATTTGTTAACAGTACGGGGGAAATATAGAACAAGTGTATCCCATAGAACACAAAAGCAATTTTAATTGTGTAACTCTAAATGAAGTAATTGTTTTTAAAACAAAAATTTCTTAAATAAAACCTTAGAAAGGAGTAAAGAATATTTAAGGTCTTTGAAGTAAATGAGAATCAGTTTAGAAGGAAAAATAACAGACGAAGGAGCAGAAATGGCGCTCCTTTGACTATTATAAAGAATTCTCTTGAACAGATCCTGGGTTCAGCCATAAGAAAAGGGATCATTTTATGGATTCTAAGTGTACAGTATGTAATTGTACAGTAATTAATTGCTAATAGAAAAAACTGTTGCCCAAACGACAATAGCAACCAAATGAATGAATGAATCTCATTCGGAATTCATTCCAAAGAACTCCCCCAATCAGCTGCTAAATTCTGGGAATATAGAATATATTCATACAATTAATTACACACATATTTGTTGCATATTAAACACCCAAAAAAAACACACTGTGACGCCAGTTTCAAAGTTCACATAATCCAACAGAACAGATCACAACAAATCGTAATTCAAATTCTGAATTTGGTTTTCAGGTCGTCTGATCTGTCGATCCGATTGCGTGGGAAATAAAGTCCAAGCCCCCCTCGGGGGCACATTGGTCCACGGCACACAGACAATAAACGTTATGATTAAAAAACAATAAACAATAAAAACCTCAACAATCGAACTGGGGAACAGGCAATTTTTTAACTCTTTCTTTTTTGGTAAACCAAATTGACAAACGACAATCAATCAAATCAAAAGATTTTCGAGATGAGAGCGGACAAATTTGTGATTTGTTTAAGCAAATTGCTGGATAGATGACTTCACGCTACAGCGAGAAACATTAAAAGGCTTTAGGATCGCGAACAAGATTTTTAAATTAATGTACACACACAATTAACGACAGAGACAAAATGCGATAAAAATAGCAACCAATTTGCAGAAAATGTGACGAAGCACACGAGAGATAAAAACTGGTTTATAATCCCCTGTATTTAAGGGGTTCCCGCCACACTAAATCAGAACCATTTGCACAGGAATAATTGGGGGTGTTTGGCGGTTATTAATTCCCTATTTCTTTGGGCTTTTTCTTTAAATAACTTAAGGGCCACTTGCCTAAGGTCTTCTCCCAGAAATTTCTACTAGAACACTCTATATCTTTCTCAAGATTATCTATGTAGGGGTGTAAATTCTATAGACAACCCGGCTTTTCGATGCCCACTTCAAGAATATTCGCGGGTACCTTTTATTATGATTTAAATGAATTTTATAGTTTGACACATCCAACGAAGATGTGATCATAGTAAGTACAACAACGACGGCATCTTCGTGGGCTATCGTCGTCGTACAACTGTAAAAGACTGTCGGATTGTGTATAGTATATATACTAAGTGTACTGTATCTACATCTTCATTGACGCGTCTCTCGGGCGCTTAGTTTTGGACACAGACCGGAGACAAACGGAGAGCAGAATATCATTTTGGCGCAGTTCTTTTTATCAGTCGATTCTACGTCGTTGAGCGTCCGCGTCTTAAGTGTCGGAAAACTATCCATAAAAAAAGGAATAAAATGTCGGGTGGATTAATACAGCCACGGCACTGGGCCTGTCATTAAAAGCAGAATTAAAAGACTTGATTAAATGCAAAGTGAAGTTTTATGCCTTAAATATCAAAGAAACAGGACTCTACGATAAATGCAGGAAAATTCTAGAAGGTTTTCCTGAAACAGTACTCTGAAAAAGAGATGAAAGAAAGATCTAATAAAAATACAAATACAAGTTTAAAGATTATGAATCAATAGATCTGTGTTCTACAGAAACCCTTATTCAGTTTTCTTAGCTTTAATAATAAAATTCAATCTGAAATATCTGCACAAATAAAACGCTCGTTAGATCTGCGATAATACAACGAACGATTTAAGAAAAATCTCTGTCAAATGGAAAGCTCCCGCTCATGAATAACAATTGAGATTTGTTTACTACGTTTGTTATCCTTTAATTGGTGCACTATGGCACAGAAATTCAATTGGCAGCTGCATGCACATGACAGATAGATCTAGTAGTGCTTCTATATTCTATGCACTATATCTCTTCATATGTATAGTTGAGGGCGGGCAATGGGGGCATGCGATTCAGGTTCAAGGGCATTATGAAAGCAACGCAACAAATAAAAACTTAACTCGGGCCAATGCGTTTGCTCGTAATGCCTCCCCACCCACCCCCTGGACCCACCCATTGTGTCCACAAAAGAAAAAGTAAGAAAAAGAAACTCAAATTGATTTCAATTATAATTGAATCAACGCTCGAGCGATAAGAAATACACGAGAAAGTAAGCGAACCGACGAGTACAAGTACAATCGTCCGGCTTTCCGTCGTCCGTCGTCCGTCGATGGCGTCGCAGTTTTCCCAAAATGGCCGTCGCCAACAGCAACAGCAAAATGGCGCTTCCGGGCCATCCGTCGATCAGCAATTAAAATCAACAACAAAAGCGTGCCGCCGTTCCGTTCCGTTCTGTTCCACTCTCCGGTAATCGTTTGCTCTATTTAAAGAATACCAGAGAATAGGTTTTGCCTTTTGCCAGTGCGAAAAATTCATCAAAAATTTATTAATTGCTTTTGCAACGAAAAACTGTAATCACACGGGGGCGTTATTCAAACCAATATTTATTTGTGATGTTAGCGACTTTTGGACTTGACTCGACTCGACTCCCCCCCGCCTGAAAGCCACAGAGACGGACGATAACCAACAGACCACAGCAGATCAGATCAGATCTCCACTATGGAGCTCCGAAAACTGGTTTCTCAACTACGCACAGAATTTGATTAATTTGCTCGCATAATTTAGCGCCCAGTCTCCGGTCTTTTGGTATGTTTTAGCCTTGTTTATCACCAGATTTGTCTAATAAGTCAGCAACAATTTTTACGCAAAGAAAGTTTTTCATTCGCGTTTTGTCGCCAGGCAAACAATCTCTTTATTTTTGTTGTATTGTTTATACGACTTTTGTTTATGTTTTTGCAAACAGGTTCGAAAGATTCCCAGAAATTCTTGTGGGGTAATACGATGCCAGAAGTAAAATCCATTAAATGGAACCTAAACAAGCTTGACGCTTCGTTGGGTAATTGAATTTGAGATTTCAGACAACAATTAACTCGACCTGGGCATTCGTTATATAAATAATGGGGGGAAAAACGAGCTGTGAAAAATATTTTTCTTTATCTCTTTTTCTTCTTTCCAGCAGAATAAATGTAAAAATAGTTTTTAGGAGACAATATATATTAAAAGATGAAAATAACTGAACGATAAATACAATTATCTAACAACGAGATAAGAAAAAGAAAAGATTAAGATAATAAACACAAAAAAACAAACAGGAAATAAGAGAAAGATTAAAACAAAAGATTAAAAACCAATAGTATTCAAATTTAAAGAAGGTACTAAGAAGCTCCTTAAAATATATAGAAAACACTTTAGAAACCTCTTATTAAATAGTCTCTTTATACTGAAGCGCTCCTGAACTCCCTTTAGGAATTTGCCAATTTGAGTGAGAATGAATAAGTCTGTAAACTTTGCCTCTCTCAAGTTGACATAAATTGTAAATAATCTGAACACACAAAATCAAGCAAAAAAGTAAGCAAACAAAGTACATGGCTGGGGTCCAGAGAGGGGCTTATATTACTAGAAAAGGGTAGAGAGACATCACCCCTTTTACGAGTACCGGTAGCACTTGAAGTTAAATCTACCCAGATTGTCTGGCTATCACTGTGATTATGATGATGATGCCATGATGATGCTGGTGGGCACTTGGACCTAGGCTTATCAAAGGCTGCGTCAAATGGCAGGCGCTTAGATAACAGACCAACAGTCCCACGAGTGGAGTGGAGTGCCGCATTCAACGCAAATCAGAGCCAAAAACTCTGGGCAGAGTCCACAGGCACAGACTCTTAGTTCTCACAGTCGAAAATAAACCCAAAGAAGCCTCTTTATTTGTGCGGATATTTAGAAGAAAGTAAACCTGAAAGATCTTTGTCATTCAGTTGGGATTCGAAGCTCTGCGGGAGCGATCATTGGGGGGGGGAACAAAAACCAATCTATAAACTTTCCATCTAAACTATCTTTTGCAGAGACAAAATCCAGCATGAGAATTGGGCTATAAATTAACCAACTTCTCTCCGTTTTCTGTGTGTATGTGTCAGTGATATTGGAAAGTAACATTGCCCGTTTATTTATTGGCAATTTACAACACGCTGACAACGGTCTTAGCTAAAGTGCATTGTGCATTGAATTCCGTTGAGTATTTTAGCGCATTTTTGCGCGTTTTGATTCACCAACAAAAAGCAAACGACGGATACAAAGACAGAGACAACGACAACGAGAAGCAACCATCGTCTGGCCATCGTCATCGTCGTCGACACCATGGAGAATCTTGGCTATAAGGAGGGCAGTACGAAACCCCGTCGCATGACACGTTCGATCAGTGTCGTTACCAAGACCGAAGTGGAACAGCCGCTCAATGAGAATAATGCAAATAACCGGTAAGTGCCACCAATTCGAAAATAAAGTTAAAGCCAGCTTCTGTCTCTGCCTCTGCCTCTGCTTCAGACTCTCACTCTGTTGCAGTTTACACTGAAAGTTTACATCTCTTATGTGTAAGACTCCGCAAAAGCTAATAGCATTATAAAATATGAAAATGTGTTCGCCAAACCCCGAACAAAAAAGACACGGAAGCATTTTAATGATTTATGTGACAAATGAATGAATTACTATCAAAAATAAAGTTAAAATACAGCAACCAGATGGTTTCATAATTCTATACAGATATGTATGTATGCATACAAAACAATCCTCTGTCCAGAGAACAACAACCTTTTTTTGTCGGTTGTTTGTGGAAATTTTCACGTGCAAAAATTACATTAGATAATTATTTGAATTACTTCACAAGCCAGCAGTCGAGTTAATTATTAACGAATTATCATTGAATAGCAAATGGAAATAGAAGTACCATAAATAATCTAAATGAAAAAAAGTTAATTTAATTTAAATTAAAGGAGTAGAGATGAAACTTCACATATTTGGAACATAGTTTAATCAAGGTTAAAAGTTTTTTTTCTCTTTAAAGTCAAGTCAGTTTTCCTTACCAATTATTTGGCATTGTTCCCCTTATTTTTTACAAGATTTCACTCACATATTTAATATTATTCACTTTTTGAAGTGCAACTATTTATAACGATCTTCTTCAAAGAAAAAAGAAAGAAATTAAAGGTTTTATGTTTGCAATTTTGTTGAGCAAAATTCCATCAAATCTCAAAGCTTTCTAGAGGTCAATAACACAACACAAATCTTTAAAGCTCAGAATATCTTAAAATATTTTTATTTTGATTTTTTCTCTACAAAAACTAGTTTTCCTCAAAGGATCTTTAGGCAATCTTCCATCTCCGTACAAAGAAAACACCCAAGCACCAACACCTTCCAAATATCAACTCTTAAAAGCCCAAAAAGATTTCCACACCCACTCAAAAAACACAAATAATTCACAGATGATTTTTGGCCATCTCTCTCTCACTCTCCCTCTTATAGGGTTATCTCTCTCTCTGTACCAGATCTCTCCGCGATTCTCTCTGTAGTTTACCTCTCTTTCAATCTCGATTGACGACTTAACCACAACGGCTTATGGTTTTTCATCAAGCGCTCAGTTCGGGCAGTCGGCAGTCGGTTTTGGAACAACAATGCAGGCGGACGCGTTTGTGGCTTGACTGAAAATTCAGACGAAATAAGGCAAATCGAAAAACGCGTTCGTAGTGATTATAAAACCAACAATAAAAAAACACACACAAAAAAGTAGTAAAATAGAAAAGCTGTAGAATAGAAAGAAGGCAACAACAAAACGGAAGTGAAAAATTCGCGTTTTTTCACACAACATTTTTGCATTTTCCGCCCGTTAGAGATGATCACAATTGTATAATCACCACAAAAGGCTTCCATTGTAAGCCACTTGTCCCGTTCCGTTTCGTTCGACTGCAACCAACACCGCCCTCCCCCACCCACCCCTGTCCAATCCGATCCGATCCGGTCCGGTCCGTAGTCCGTATGGCATTCGGCGGTGCTTTGTCTCCCATGTATTTTGGAAATGAAATTAGATATTGAAAATAGCTCATTGGCGAATTGGCATCATCCGTGGATATGGCTGCAAACGGTGTACGTATTTTCAATGTGAGATAAAAATACAAAGAGGGTGAGAGAGTGAACGAGAGAGAGAGTTAAGTGATCAACAAAGAAAAGTCAGGGATTCCCTTACCCACCCAAAAGTTATACAACAAGTGCATGGACAAGGTCTAAAATTATGCAAAAAAAAAATATCAGCCATAAACGAAATCAGCTTTTGGTCTTGGACTTCGCCAGAGATCACAGCCGGCACTCGGACAATAAATCAACGTAAACCAAATAAAAATATTGACAACTTTGCATAACTCCGAAAGCGAGAAAAACAAAATAAAATTATTTCAAATTATTCATGCTCTCGGTAGATGCCAGAGTCAACCAACAAAACAGAGACTCGAACTTTAGTGCTGCTCAGTGCCATTTACAAACAATGAAAAACAGATTTACAAGTCCATAAAAATAGCAGAGATGAAAGCCAGACGACAGCTGCGACTTTATCTAATGATCCAAGTTTTAATTTAAAGTGAATGAATCATTAACCATTACGGGAGCCTCGTAATGGTAGAACTTATGTTTTTATCAGGGCTAAAGACAAAACAGATGGTTGTAAACAGATGGGGAACAAAAATAAGTCAAGGATGATTAACAATTTGGAAAATAATAGTAGAACTTTTTCGATTTAATGGTGACAGAGAAAAGAATATGAAAAAGATTTGACAAAGATCTTTTTGGGTTCAATGTATTTCGTGTCTATTCCTAAGAGTTGTTTCAAACCACTTTAAAAATGCTCAAAACAAACCAACTTTATTCGTTTTCCTAAGATAATCTTTATAGTAAACCAAAGGCATGTTTGGAATAAGTAAAATAAACTTTAGCTTAAATTTCTTTAGACCCCAAACCCACTTAAATGTTTTCTTTAATTACCTAAACGTGTGTGTGTTTGTTAAACTAATTAAATTTCCGAATTCCAAACAATTCAAAACTATCTTTCACTAATCATAGAAAAACATCTCTTCAACATAGCTTCAAATCGATTCCACCCAACCTGATGGTGCGATGGCGGAATAACAACACTGACGCCATGATCGAAGCTCAGTATCCGACAGCTGGAGAATTCGAATACATGGAGTGTGGACCGTCACCGCCGGCGGAGAGCGCACCGTCAATGTACGACAGCTTCGAGGAGCCCACCAGCGAGCTGAGCGTTCAGATCTGCAATGATACGCTTCGCCTAAGTCTCATCGATCAGATGAAGAGTGCCACCGGGCGAGTGCGTTTATTTGAGGACATTGAGCAGGGAAATGTCGTGGCCGAGAGCACGAAGACGCACTTTGAGTCTGCCTCGAAGTTGGAGAAGAATCTCTGCTATTTGTGGGCTGCGTTCCTCAAGCGCTGGGACCTCATCGAGGGCCTGATGGAGGTGGGCGCTGATCTGCACTTTTGTGATCAGAATGGCATCTCCTCCATGCATTTGGCGGCATTCAGCGGATGCCTTGCCACACTGGGATTGCTCGTCTCCAAGGGAATGAATGTGAATCTGCAGTCCAAGTGCTATACCCCACTACACTGTGCCGCCTTTGGCAATGCCGCTGAGGCCGCCAAGTTCCTAATCAACAATGGGGCCGACATTACCAAGGACACCAATAAGCCCAACTGCGAGGAGAGTCTCCTGCACTGTGCCGTGCGTTCGAATGCTCTCGAGTGTCTGCAGATCTTCATCAGCGAGGGAGCCGACGTGAACTCCCTCAAACCAAATGGGACAAATGCTATCCATTTGGCCGCCGATCTGGGCAACATGCAGTGCCTCGAGGCCCTGCTCAATGCCCCCAATGCGGATGCGAATGTAAGGATCTGCATTCGCGAGAAGGAGTCCACTGCCCTACATCTCGCTGCGGATGAGGGCAATGTGGAGTGTGTGGACCTGCTGCTGTCCAAGGGCGCGGATGCCAAGCTAAAGAACCATCGAGGCTTCACCCCGCTCCATCTGGCGGCACGAACTTCGAGTCTGGAGTGTGTGGAGTCGCTGCTGAGAAACGGGAATGCCGATGCCAATGCCGAGGACTTTGACCATCGCACGCCGCTCCATGCGGCGGTGGGAAAGTCCGAGAATGCCTACGACATCATGGAGACGCTCATCCAGTGGGGTGCTAATGTCAATCACAAAGATATATATGGCTTTACGGCTCTCCATTTGGCAGCGCTCGATGGCCTTGTGCAGTGTGTGGAGATGCTGATATTCCATGGGGCAGATGTTACCACCAAATCGAAGAAGGGCACATCCGCATTGAATGTGATCACACGGAAGACACCCTCATCGGTGGCCATGATTCGACAGAAGCTGGATGCAGCCATCACGCTGCATCATTCACAGGTGAGTGGCGGCTTTAACCTTTAGATTGAAAGATTTGTGAACTCTCTTATCATCCCTGTTTTAGGATCCCGTCAATCGTGAGGTGGAGCTGGAGCTGGACTTTCGCCAATTGCTGCAGCATTGTCATCCCCGTGAGATAAGCTATCTGAATACCTTTGTGGATGAGGGCCAAAAGGAGATACTAGAGCATCCCCTCTGCTCCTCTTTTCTGTACATCAAATGGGGAAAAATACGAAAATACTACATTGGACGCCTTATCTTCTGCTTCAGCTTTGTGCTCTTCCTAACGCTCTACGTCCTGACTGCCCTCGCCCACAACTGCTACAATGGCAGCAAGGATGACAATACGACCATTCAGGCCCAGGAACTATGCCAAAAGCAGTCCATCCTTGGGGATATGCTGCGAAACAATCCGTTTGTGATGGAAATGCAATGGTGGGTGTTGGTGGCCATCACCATTGTGGAGATATTTCGAAAGGTTTATGGCATCACGGGCTACTCTTCGTTTCGACATTATGTGACACAAGTGGAGAACATAATGGAGTGGTTTGTGATTACCAGCGTCTTTGTCATCTCCTATATCTACACGAACAAGACGTACACCTTTCAAAATCACATTGGCGCCTTTGCCGTGCTCTTGGGCTGGACAAATCTCATGCTGATGATCGGACAGCTGCCAGTGTTTGATGTCTATGTGGCCATGTATACCAAGGTACAGGGGGAGTTTGCGAAGCTCTTTATGGCCTACTCCTGCATGCTGATTGGCTTTACCATAAGCTTTTGTGTGATCTTTCCCTCGTCATCGTCGTTTGCCAATCCATTTATGGGCTTCATTTCGGTGCTGGTCATGATGATTGGCGAACAGGATTTGTCGCTACTAATCAACGATCCCGATGGCAAAGATCCACCCTTTCTGCTGGAGGTCAGCGCACAGATCACCTTTGTGCTGTTTCTGCTCTTTGTCACCATCATCCTGATGAATCTCCTTGTCGGTATTGCTGTGCATGATATACAGGGTCTCAAAAAGACGGCGGGACTCTCAAAGCTGGTGCGACAGACGAAGCTCATTAGCTACATCGAATCTGCGCTGTTTAACGGGTATCTGCCCACCTGGTTGAGGAATCTGCTGCACTACACGGCCTTGGTATCGCCACAGGCCTATCGCGTGGTCTTGTGCGTCAAACCGTTGAATCCCAGTGAGAAGCGCCTGCCCAGGGACATTCTAATGAAGGCCTATGAGGTAGGCAAGATGCGAAAACAATTCGGACACACCATCTCCTCGAAGAACCCCGCGGAGAACTATCTGTCCTACAAGAACAAGTACAACAACAGCACGAGTAATGGCTGCGCCTCAACGGGCTATGTGCTGGCCGGCGATCCCGATCCAGACGCGGGACAATTCACAACGCTAACGACCAAAATCGATGAGAATGCCGACAGGATTGAGTTTCTCACGCAGGAGATACAGGAACTAAAGCAGGCCCTCATATCGCAGCAACAGCAGGCGAGCAAAGTGATCGATAAGCTGCTGATTGTCATTTCCAACCAACAAAAGCAGAATTTGCGCAAATAGTTGCTAAAAGCATTTAGTAAAATCATCCGAAAATATGTTTAGAATTGAAGAGTTAGATGTTCCCTCCTATAGTTTAAGTGTGTTTGAGCAACCCCAGAAGATTGTTGATATTACCATAGAGGAATTTTTTGATATTTGAAGCGCCTGGCGTTCTGTATTCTATACTATATATATACCACACCCCATATACTACTATTATATATATACAACACTATCTGTAATCTAGAGTTTAGATGTAGTAGAGGAGGCGAGCAGTTTTGATTTGTGGCTGGTTTTAGGCTGTGTCTTTTGTTGTTTCGAAGCAGAATCGTTTAAATCATAATTTATAATCTTAAATAAAACCATATGATATGTATATCTATTGTTACATCCACTCACCTGTTCCCTGCTGTTTTCATCCTCAAAGTACGAGATATCCTGCCCATTGATGGTGATCTTGCCAGTGCCGGGCATTCGCACGGTGACATCAGCACGCGCCGTTTTCCGCAGACACTCATAGGTGGTGATGTACTGACGTCCCTGCTCGTCGATCTTTGGCTTAGGGACCTCAAGTTGCTTGGACTGATCCATCAGTGGCTTCAAGTAGCGCTCAATAAATGCCTTGCTCTTGTATGAGTAAGGGGAGGCAATCAAACGATCCATGGTGTTGGAAAAGTTCGTGAATTCAATGTCCGCAATGCTCTCCACCAACAGCTTCTCTAGTTGATCTTTGGGTAGAACCTGGAAGCCAGCGATTTCTCTGGCAAATAAAAGAAATATCTCATTATAAAACTCTTATGTAATGAGCTCGTGACACCTACAGCTTTTGGTTTTCATCGGGCTTGATGCCACGACGCAGCATGCGTTCCTCCAGTTCGTACAATTTGTTGGTCTCCTCCACAACTTCCTGGAATTTCAGAACATAAATTTGAACTCTCTTTTAATGAACATCAAATTCTATGAACTCACATGCAGAAGCTGGAAGAAATTTGGTTTTCCCGTGTAGAACATGCTATGAAATGGCCTGCCCGTCTCATCGAACTCTGCTGCCTTTCGCGCGGGAAAAACTTCCTCTGGTGTCTTCATGGCGGGCCTTGCTTTTGGATCGTACAACCCAGAGGGAAACAGATACGAGATGGCTTCCTGCAAGTCTTAATTCGTTAGTATCATACTATAACCATTAGAAACCCACTCACATTGATGTCTTCCTGGGTAAAGGTCTCGGCATCGGCACCCATCATATTGGCCAAGTGCCGCTTGCCGATTTGGAACTCCAGGTGCTGCGTTTTCATGAACTCGTCGTGCTCGGTGGCACGTGTCAGATAGGCCTTCATGGCTTTGCTGACCTTTTGCTTCTGGATAGCAGCCGGTGTGGCGTGGACAGTCACTTCTGTGGCAAATGAAGCCGCCGCCACCTGGAAAGGTTATGCAAACGTTTGCCATTATTGAAACAGTCGAATTGAGCTATTGGCAATCTCTGCTTCTGGAGTAGATCTACTTACCGCTTGTCCTGCAGGCATGGCCGTTGGCTTGCATGCATTTTGCAGCAGATTTCTATTAGTTTTTACTAAATTTAAACCAAAAACACGCAGGGCCATCGTTTCCAGTGGGACTGCGGAATTATCGATAAAATATACCGAAAAATACCCTTTCATTTTCAAAAAATACTGTAAATATACCGTAATCGGCATGAGGAAGACAACAACAGCTGTTTGAGCAGCGAAAGTGTGGGAAAGCGGTGATATGTTAAAATGGTGCTGCAAAACGTAAACCCTGCAACGTTTGAAGGGAGCGTAATTGGAAGAGATAAATGAATATAATTTATGCATGACTATGACCAAAAAACACATTTTATTTACCATTGTCCTCCTTTACAAATGCATTCATTAACTAAATTTTAAACACACAACTTCAATGCTGATATTTTTCATATATGGAAAAATGAAACATACACACGAAATCAAAAGGAACAGAAAAATGCAATGAATAACCCTTTTCAACAGCTAATTAGAATTAAATATTTTGTTTGTTGATTTAACGCTATATAATTAATTATAAATAATTGCCTAGGCTTAGCGTTGAGAAAATATGGTTCATCGATTGCATTATTTGGATTTAATGCAGCTACTAGAATTATGTTATGTATATCAATATTCTCATCGCTTCTAATCATCCTTGTTCGCGTCTCTTCATCATCATAATTCTCATCATCCTCATCGATCGTCATCATCATAATCATCATCCCTTGTTGTATTTGGTCGCAGTAAAATTGTATATGTATGTATATAAAGCAATTATTTATCAATAATAATGCCCACCACACGCCACGCCTACTTCCACGCCTGCTTGAGCAATTTACGCGACGCTAAATGCTTAACAATCAACGAGCCCGATGTGAGAGCGACTAGCACTATGGAAATTAGTATATAGTCAAAGTCCTCCTTCAACAAATCGAACGTCTTCGAGGGCGCAACGCGCGTAACGAACAAATCTATAATACAAAAGAATCAAATTTTAGCCATCTAACGAAGGAACATTTAAAATAATCTTCAGAGCATACCTAAACCTGTGGCAACGACTAGACAGGTACTCTCCAGACCACTGGGCGCAGTGTATATGTTACGCAGGCGGGCCACCGTCTGGTTATAGTTAATATGGCTCTCCGTGGGCAAAGGCAACTCGGGTATATAGGGAATGGCCCCCTCCTCGCGTCCCTGGGTCGTGGAAGCAATGGGACGGCGGGGATCCAGCAAATGCCAAGGCATTTCAATAATGGAGCCACTGGCAGTGCCAATTAGCACATGCTTATTGGTAATACCGCGCTCGGTAATTGTCTCGCGAAGCGCTTCGACAATGGCCGGTATGATATAGGACTGACGCTCCACGAGCGGCATGGGTGGCGCCTGCAGGGAGCTCCAGACGCTGCTGTTTGCCTGCGCCTTGCCCTCGTATAGTTCAATAGTGGCTATAAAATGAAAAATTTCGTATCCAAAATTGCATATGAATATCTTGTTTAACTTACTGATCTCTGTGCGTCGCACTTTCTCATTAAAGTACGAATAAGCGAGCCAATTTTCCGAGTGTACAATGGACAATGGAGCGCGCACCTTGCGATGGGTCATCGAGAATATCACGGAGCCCGATACAACATCAACCAAATATAAATTAAGCACGGCTAAAGAAATGGAAATCATTACTATAAGTTTAGCCAAACACCTTTGTCGCTTGTAGACGCAACTTACACTTGTGTGTGGCATCAGGGGCCTGTGTAACGAAGGCCACTAAATTGGGATTGATATATTTGTAGAGCACAGAACGATCGCCCAGCACACGTCCCTGGGAGTGAACATGCTCGATGGGATTTTTGCCGGCAACAGCAATGATTTGTTGCTCTGAATTATGACCGCCCAAACGGGCATTCCAAATGTGTGTGCACGACAGTTGCTGTAGAGGAGAACCATTCAATTAGTGGATGATTCTACGGTTTCAATTTGCAGTACTCACTCCACCCGCATATTTCACAAAGTATCCCTCGAGTTGTGCGCTCTTCACATCAGCTGTATACAGATACATGCCATTGGCCTGCAAAAGATATTCATAGAGGGTCAAAGGTCACTTTTGGGCTAGTTTTGCATTCATTTACCAGTGGCGTGGCATGCTGGGGATACACATGCACCTTATTGGAGGCATCCAGTATGAGTATACCCTTGACAAAGTCCTTTTCCGTCTCGGCCAGCAATGAAAGCTGCTTGATCTTAAAGTCTAGCTGCAGCAGGCCGCCCTCCGTGGCCAGTCCCGTGATGGGATTGAAGCGATAGAGAACACCATTGCCATTGACCTGTAGATCAGGATTTCGAACAATTAAAAGAGTTTCAGTTAAGAGTTCTCTCAGCGACACTTACAGAATTCTTGGCCACAATGGCGCACAGGGGCTGCAGTGGAAAGTGCTTGGCCGTGCGCTGTACAACCAAACGCATTTGCTCGGCATTGTCAAAGCTGTTGACTTTCGGTAGATACAGCTGCCAGTGATGTTTTCCCGAGATGTTGTCGATGCCAAATATCTTGCCATTGCGTGTGAGCAGCACCAGCATTTTATGAAGCCCAAAGGAGTCGCGAACCAAACCCGCCCGCTGTGTATCCGTGGGCGGTGGGCCCAGACCGATGACATGAAGGAATAGGCTTCGGATTTGAACAGCCTGCGTGCTAATGCGACGCAAAAAGGCGCTGGCAATGTCTCCTAATGAGAGAAAAACCATCAATTTAGATAAAAAGGGTTCGTAAAGAAGGAAATTATATAGAGATTTCGGCATATCTTACTGTCAAAACTTGTGGAATCCACTTATGGTAAGCAATTTTCAGGGTTAAACATTAAATAAACTAATTCTTAGCATTGAGAAAAGGTAACCTACCGGCTTTGCCCTTCATTTCGCTCTCTAACGTTCCCTCAGTATCGGCCAGGGGCAGGTCCATGAACTGCGAATCAATCACATTGGCCAGCGACTCCTCTCGTGACCAACGCACCTTTCCCTGCTGCACGGCCACAATGGACTCGGCGCTGGTACTAAACACAAACATACAACTCTTGCCATCGCCATTACGCTTCAGCTTGCAGTCGAAGCTGTTTAACGTGGGAGTGCCAAAGTGCTCGGGGAATTGTAGTGTCTGCTGCAACTCAGGAACGGGCGAGCAGTTATCCAAATAAACGGCACCGATTTTGAGATTCTAAACGAGGAATTTAACTTTTAGCGAGCACTGAGAGTGGAATTTTACAAAAAAGGAACCTACTCCTGATGTGAGACCGGCAGAGACCACAATTTTGCGATAGTTGAAGCTGCCCACTGCATAGCTGGCGCCTTGAAGGGCTGTGCACACTGCTTGATCCTTATTGACGCTCACAAGCTTGCCATCAACAATAACAACGCCGTTGAGACCCTGTTGGGGAATTGAAATTACAAGTTAATTGTTCGCTAATTGTTCCAGTCAGGGTCTTTGGCCCTACCTCTACTGCCTCAATTGTTCCCTGGGGCTCAGTTTCCAGCGCTGTTCTTATCACTTGGGTGCTCTTCGACACCAAATCCAAGCTAATCAACTGCTTGCCGTCCACACAAACGTAGAATGTGCCGCTGAGGGTACAGGTTTCTTTTGTGATCCAGGAGGCCATGATTTTGCTGGTGCTGCCAGTGCTGTGGCCAGAGCTGGCAAAGTAGCCGGTGACCTCTAGGTGGCTTCGCCAAGCCGGGACAATGTGATAGAGAATTGAATTGCTATAGAACCAGACGGCATCCTGAGCCTTCTCGGAATTCAGTGGCATTATGGACCATTCCCATTCGATGGTGCCGATATTGGTATTCCAGCCACGCACCAGAGCCGGCGCATGGCCCTGCACTGTGAGCATATCGAATCCCAAATTTTTGCCAATTGGTGCTGCGGCCGTTTCGCTGCTGTCCACCGAGAAACCGCTCACTTGGAGCAGCTTTATGTCGCCGCGCGGCTTCTGTTCGAGCACCTGTCGCCACATAATTGCGCCGGTTTTCGGGCATAATAAGGCCACGACATCCTCATGAGTGCTGACCAGCAAACGCGGTTGAAAGTGATTCAAGTCGACGCGAGATTGCTTCAGGGCTCCCACATGCACGCTTCGCCTGGTTGTGAATGATGATCATACGATTCGTTACACAGATGATGGTCAATGGTCAATGAGTGGATGTGTTGTGTCACTTACCAGTCGAATTTCTTAATCTGGTCCTCATACAGCGCCGAGCAGGTGCTCAAAAGTAACAGCGCTATGGAGATACCGGCTAAAACATTGATGCCTGGCATTTTCTTTGTCTTGCCGTTATGTTTCCGACTACCACAAGCACAACAAATTTAACTACAAATGCGTTTTTATGTTATAAATTAAAAAAAAATCCACATCAATTCGTGTTTTCCGTCATGGCAAAAGGGGATGAGAAGAAGAAATTGGAGCAGAGCAGGGTTGGTTATCGATAGCACGCAGTGTTGAACAGCAACTGATGGCGAATGCGCTTGGCTTGCAGCACTAAAACCAAACCACAACAAATGCCACAATTTCTGGAAAAATCGAGAAATAAATAAAAAAACGCCTCTAAATGTTTGAAAAGAAGAGCGACAAGGCCAAGGAGAATGAGCGTAAGCCGCGCGACGATGGCATAGAGCTGGAGAGTCATTTTATAATGCGCGTACCGAAGGAATTGGCCGATATTGTCCACGAATCTATTCAGGCGGGGAACGTAAAGGATAGATTATCTATACAACTGGATCAGGATCTCCGATATGGTGAGGTTAGGCTGGATGACCAGCTGCTCTACACGAAGCTTGTGGACCTGCCCACGGTTGTGGAGAGCTACAAGACCATTGACAACAAAAGCTTCTACAAATCGGCGGACATTTGCCAAATTCTGATCTGCAAAGAGGAGCCCGATGAGGAACCCGAGAAGGAGTCGCCCAACAAGAACAAGAAGAAGGATCCTAACAAGGTGGACAAGAAGTATTTGTTTCCACATGGCATAACACCGCCCTGCAAGAATGTTCGCAAGCGTCGCTTCCGCAAGACGCTGAAAAAGAAAAACGTGGAGGCACCCGAAATCGAGAAGGAGGTCAAGCACTTGCTTCGAATCGACAACGAGGCGGTGCGTGTCGACTACGAGATAATCAATGAAGAGGATAAACCCTCCGACGATATGGATCAGTCGGATATCAAGGCATACAACGACGCGGATGATGAAATGCAGGACGACAACACCATGAATGCCAGCGAGAAGGCTATCAACGAGGGTGGCATGCAGCGCGATATCAATGTGGAATCGGATGATGATGATACCAGCAACTTTGCCACTCAACATCGTGCCCCGAACCTGGGCGTGGCAGCCCACGACATCTTCGGCGAGGAAGTATCCACCACAGATGACGAAGACGAGGGTGAACAGCGCAACAGCAAGATGCAGCGACGCGAGCAGGAGGATTCATCCCGTCTTTCAGCTGACGATTCCCGGATGTCTGACTTCTTTGGGGCCAGCACCAGCGGTGCGGGCGGAACCAGCGGCATTAAAATGGAGCAGAACGAGTTCACCAAAGCCATGTTTGGCCAAGAGCCGAGCAGTCCCAAATTGAGTGCAGCTGGCTCCAGCTCGAACCTAGCTGCCCCGAGCGGCTTCTACGACAGCCAAATGCTAACGAAACGGGAAGAGTTTGAGAACATGGAGTTTATGGATGAACCACAGCCCCAGTACACACAACAGCAGGTGCACGAGAAGATCAACCAGCTAACGCGGCAGCTCAGTGAGCTGAAGGCACAGCAGACCCAAAAATCAATGGAAATTGCCTCCATTCAGAACGCCACGCTCAAGCAGCGCATGCAGGAGACTCTCGATAACTTGTATACGCAGGTAATTGAAAGAGAGCTGGAGCTTAAGGACTTTGAGAATATGCTAGAATCTTAAGCTAAATATGTTTTTTAAGTAGATTAAGTTTAAAGTTTAAATAATAGATAAGTTGCTGGTTGTGTCCCTGTGCTGTTTATTGTTCTTTAGATTCGATTTGCATCGAGATCTATTTCAAATATCAGTACAGGGCTGACAATCTACAACTGAAATGATGCATTACAAACATTGACCCAATGGCAGCGGCTGATTGAACACAGAGACCTTGCCATGTGTTCCGATTGCAACTCCTCCATGATGATGATGATATCCGATATGTGGTGACAATTTTGTTTTTTTTTTTAATGATCATAATGTCTTTTATTGGCATTTGCAATTAACAAACGTATATTCAAAAGTAAAGTGCATTTCGCACCGATAGGCAACATAGAAGTCTACATTTTGTACTATGAGTATAGTGGATGTCTTTTAAGAGAGCTCTTTTTCACTTACGACCTAAATAGTTAGTCTCTATAAAAATATGTATTTAAAAGCGGAATGGGTTCTAAATGCATTAATTTGTGACATCAAATTCCGGGCTCTCAATGGCTTTCATACTGTTTGTTGCATGTTCTTGTGTTGGTAGGTCGGTCAGTTTGGTAAACAAATAAGAGGGCTAGGGGGGATGCAAGCTGGTTTCCAAAACCTACATTTTTGAACTACATTTTCCGAAAATATTCCTTCATTGACTTTGCATCAATCCATCGATCACCAGCTGAGTTCGTCGGGTAGGCCGCCTGGATACTCGCCGGTGAGGCAGGCGGTGCAATGACCCATGGCCTTGCCTTTGCCCTTGCCATCTCCATCGCCCACATCGGCCGACTGCTGTTTCAGCTGCACAGCCTGCACCAAACCGGCGACACTCAGATAAGCCAAGCTGTCGGCGCCCACATGGCGGGCCAGTTGATCGGCATTCAGCTTGTTGGCAATCAGCTCCTCGCGCGTGGGTATATTGATACCCATGTAGCAGGGATATTGCAGTGGGGGGCTAGCAATGCGAATGTGTACCTCGCGGGCCCCAGCGTCGCGCAGCAACTTGATAATCGGCCCAATGGTGTTGCCCCTCACAATGGAGTCGTCGATGAGGACCAGGCGCTTTCCGTCCACATTCTCCGACAGAGCACCGAATTTCTTGGCCACTCCCAGCTGGCGAAGTCGTGTGGAGGGCTGAATAAAGGTGCGTCCCACATATCGATTCCTGCAAAGCACTTCGGCAAACTCCAGTCCAGATTCGCGGGCATAGCCATGGGACGCCGCTGTGCCAGACTCTGGCACCGAGCTCACTATATCCGCCTCGACGGGAGCCTCACGCCACAGCTGCCGTCCGCACTGCATGCGCACAGAGTATACCATCTGGCCCTCGAAGATGCTGTCTCCGCGGGCAAAGTAGACGTACTCGAAAATGCAGAATGCCATGCGCTTGAAGTCCGGACGCTCGACAATGTCCACAGTGCGGTAGCCGCTGCGTGTCAGCTCCACGATTTCGCCAGGCTCCACTTCGCGCACATAGCGGGCGCCGATCGAGAGGAAGCCGCAACTTTCGCTCGACACCACCCAGCCATCGGCCGGGGTCTCCGAGCTGTTGCCGTGGCCCGCGTTGATGGGCACAATCTTTCCAATACACAGAGGCCGATTGCCATAGGTGTCGCGCACCGCGTAGATCTTGTCCTTAAGCATGATGACCAGCGAGTAGGAGAGTGGAGCCAGCATCATGAAGTGCCTGATTCTGGCCGGCCAGTTGGGGCCGTCCAGCTCGGACACATCCTCGGGTGCACAGCACAGCGACTGGGCAATCAGCTCGCTGTCGCTGTGGGTGGAAAGACCCACACCACGGGCCAATACCTCGCGCCGCAGAGATTCATTGTTGACCAGCTCACCGTTGTGAGCCAGTGCCATGGCACCATGGGCCGTGTGCACCACAAAGGGCTGGCAGTTGACCACCCCTGAGCCACCGGCGGTGGAGTAGCGAGTGTGCCCAATGCCCAAGTTGCCGCGCAGCTTCTTCATCGAGTCGTCGTTGAAGAGGGTGCTGATCATGCCCATTCCCTTGTGGACGTTGAAGTTTGTTGAGCTCTTTCCCTCGCTGGTGGCGATGCCAGCCGACTCCTGGCCGCGATGCTGCAGCGCCACCAGGCCCAGACAAATCACGTGCGCAATGTCCATCTGCGTGGGCCAATCGCCACAGGCAATGGCCCCAAACACTCCACATTCATGCGTCAAACCGGTTAGCTCCTTGCTCTCAGCAATGGACGTGGGCAGTGCAGTCAATGCCGAGGCAGCTTCCACTTGTTGCGCTGCTTCCCCGCGCACATGTTGTTGCTGCTCTGGTGGCGTCGACATGTTGTTGCTGCCGATGGCTACGAATGCAGATTGATATTATACTCAGTTGGTCAGTTGGATTCGACTGAATCGACGAATGATTTACCTGTTGATTTATGCAACGGTTTTATACACGAAAATTCTTCGCACGCTTCGCACGCGCACCTTATTTGTGGGTGTCCGATCAAGCGCAATATCGATAGGCTTTAATTATCGATACGCGACTTAAAACTTTCCGATCGGCTGAAAATTAATTTACTAAATAAATAAAGGCAAACATCGTACATAAATGAAATCAATTAATGATGTTTCAAAATGAGTAAATAGATAAATGTATGCAGGGGATATTTTAGATATTTCTCAAAAATGCGCACCTATCGATAAGAGCACACGATATTTTATAAGAAAAGAAATGATTAATAAATTAAAGTTGTTCATCGTTTCAATTATGAACATTAACGCTAACGAACTCATGTGTCAGCAGTTTTCTATTCCATTTATTTTCTTGTCATGATGAGAAAACACCCAACTTAAGTACCTGAATCGATATTCGAACTCTCTTATGTACATATTGCTAATTAAACGATAAGATACGCTCTGGAATAATTATTTACATTCACAATCGCTAGGTTTTTTGGCAAAGAACGTAGCCTCTTGTAGTTTCTTATTTTCCGGCGTGTCCAGGTGCGTTTTGGCCTGCTCAATGTCCACTTTGATGGCGGCTATCAGTGCCTCCAGCGAGTCGAAGCTTTTCTCCGGTCGCAGATAGCCCACGATGCATATCTTAAGTAACTGGCCATATAGATCACAGTTGAATTCATGCAGCATATGGGTCTCCACACTCTTCTCTGTGTTGTTGTAGAAGGGATTCCAACCGACACTGAGAACCATTTTGTGCACGGATCCGTTGTCCACATTCGCCCAACCGTAGTAGACGCCTGTGAGCAGGGATTCGGGAAGAGATTTTACCACCTCCAGCGGAAAGTTGGCTATAAATAAAATTGATGAGTGGTTTGGTTATCTATTGGAAACGACCTTCGCGGTCACAGTACAATTCCCACGAACCTGTCGGAATGCCCAGCTCTTTTGAACCGCGGCCAAACCCCCTTACAATCTCTCCGCTGGCATAAAGAGGAAGTTGGTTCAGCATTTGGTTAATCTGGCCGTTGCTTGTCGTGTTGTGGTGACGCTTAAAAGTCTTCCTAGTTTTAGACAAATTCCTAGCCGAGCTGCGGTTGAGAAAAATGCAGTTGCTGATTGTTGGCTTCCACTGGGTGTGGATCACGTTACAGGAAAATTTATTCAGACCAGCAAAATAAAGACGCATCGATCACTGTATCGCTCGCTCTGATTGCCGCAGCGCCACTCGCATAACAATTAATATAATTAATTATTATAAAGCTAGTTTTTCACCGAGCCCAATCAGCTGACATCCGTGGTGGTGCCAACCTGTGTGATGTTTGTTTGGAAAGTGCGCGTGAATTTAAAACTGCAAAATAAAACCAGTGAAAAAATACCAAGAGCTCGGCAGAACTTTGACTCGCTTTACCAGATTACAAGAATTAACTTTACCTTTAAAGTATGACAAAAGTGGGGAAAAGTGCATACTCTCTGGGTACACTGCTTTGAGGTTGATTACAAAATGATATCCGTTCCACCGTGACAGAAATGCAATAAACATGTGTTTTATCTCAGTATAAATTGATAACATGAGTACCGATTATAAGATTAATAAATTATATTATAATCAGTTTTCGTTCGACTGCATAAATAAGCTTTGAATCGTATCCATTTAATGGCCATGTCTTGCCCTTTTTGAGCACCTGAGTAATGGCACTAACCAAATAGTATATTTGGTTAGTGGTACTGGGCTGAACAAAAACAGGGTTGATTTCTTATCGTTTGTATGGGAAAATCATCCCTGATTCTGTCGTAAGAAATTTTAGCGCATTCGAGTACTAGACTTTAATTTGAAAACATTTCGATTAATTGAAATTATAAAAACTAGCTGATCTTGTGAATAATTAAATTAAGATTACAGATTTTTTCTCTTTGCTAGAATGAAGTCTTGAAGATCGATAGTATCGATGGTGAACCGAAACAATCGAAGGTCGGCTTATTTTTCAACCATCGTTACTATCGATGACGCTATTAAGTTTTCTGTACTCGACGCGTTGTTTACCGCCAAAAACTCAACCAAAATGCTTATTAACTAAATTTAGTTTTTTTTAATTAAAACTAAATTATTTAGTTTAAAGCCAACTCATAAGATGGAGAATATGTGCAGAGTGTGTCTGGATGGCTCAGTGACACTGGTCGACATATTTGCGGCGATACGCAATCCAAAAAGTGGACCCGAATTTGGAAAAAATCCCGCTGACCTGCTGAGCCAGTGCTCGCCCACTTATTCTGTGGTGCGTGGCGACGATATGCCGCAGTTTATATGCCTCTCCTGCATTGACGCCGCCCAAAACGCATATCGTTTCCTTCTAAAACTGAAGCAAAGCAAGGCCAAGTATCGTCATCTTAATTTAAAGAAATTGAAATGCGTGGCTCCAACCAAAAGTAGTGTGGAAAATGTGTCGGAGCTCTCAATAGATGGCCATGATATTCAGATAATTAAGCAAATACCAGAGCTGGCTCAGGTGCCAGAAGCGAATTTTCAAAATCTAATATTAGAGGAGGATCACATACCAAATAATTTAGAACCGGAAAAATCACAGGAGCCTTGTTTCAAAGAGAGTTCTCCGGGTTTGATGGATCTACTAATGAGTTTGTCATCAGACTCTGAGAAGGGGGAAAGCGATACCGAGGCACCGAAGCTGACCACATTAATTGGGTGCAGGTGGTGCGGAAAGAAAATCTCGCGAGATCAGGTTCAGTTTCATGAATTGTGAGTATTACGGAGCAGTGCTTAGGCATAAATTCTAATTGATATTGTCCATCAGGTGTTCCTGTCCCAAGCTTCCGGCGTTCGCCTGTAATATTTGTGGCCAGGGATTCAGGACTGAATACCACCTAAATAAACACACGCACAGGCACAATATCAAGCAGACGTCGAAAAGGTATGGTAATTGTCTTAAATCGAACCAGTGCTAATTTTCGTTATTTCTCGCCTTTAAAAAGCAATGGAAAGCCTCCTGAAGGTACAATTTCGAGTTCACCCAAAAATAAGCAACCAGAAGACCACACAAATGATCGTGAGAGGAGCATTTCTCCCAGAAAAGGTCGTAGCACTGAAGAATTTCTATGTCTGGAATGCCATAAGACTTTTGACTCCAAGGAAAAGCTGACATTTCACAGGGATATGATGTGCCATAAATGTCCCCATTGCTCACGCTTTTTGACAAGCGATCGCAGTCTTAAGAGACATCTCAAGGAGAACTGTACAGTGGCAGTCTTTGACTGCCGTCGTTGCCCACGCAAATTCATGCTAAAAGATAACTTGCTGGCGCACCAGAAATCTCACCATAACGATAGCGATGGAACTTTCAATTGCATGAAATGCCATGCAGAATTCAATGATATCGTTTATCTGCGGATCCACGATAAAGAGCACTATCCAGATCAAGGGCAAGTTAAGCATAGCCAAGGAGTTACAGGAGCCTTGCAACTAAAGCATAGCCAAGGAGATACAGGAGCTGATCTGCATAGTAACAGGAAACGTCACATATCGGATCAAGGTCAAGAAAATGGTCAACTGAAGTGTAGCGAAGAAGTTACAGGAGCTACTACCCGTAGTGCCGGGAAACGGAGGTTTAGCCAAGAAGATGCAGGAGTTTCTTCCCGTCGCTTAAGGACTCCATCACTGCTGAAGCGGTAGTTTTTCCAATCGAATGATTAAATAGATCTTAAGTAACTTTTCAATCCCGCCAGGATGCAGAGCTGCGACGACACGGACACTGACACCGACACATCAAGCGATACCGTGAGCCCATCCTTGGCAAAGTACGTCTATCTGCTTGCATATAGTTGCATTTTCTTAACATTTTGATTTATCCTACACCAGAGAAGCGAGTTTTCCCTGCGAGGATTTTTTTGGTAAGAAGTTTGCGACAAATGCTATCCTGCATAATCACAATCGTTTGCACGCTCGTCCCTACAAGTGCGAGCGCTGCACGAAGAAGTTTTCTCGCAAAAGTCAACTGGTTGAGCACAGTCGTTGTCACACGGGCGAACGTCCGTTCAAACACAAGCGTTCCTACAAGTGCTCGGACTGCGGCAAAACATTTGAGAAACAGCAAAGCTTTTTTAGGCACGCTCTTGTTCACACGTTCGAACGTCCCTACTTATGCTTGATTTGCAACTCGCAATTTAAGCGAGAGGCTTCGCTGAAGAGACACGCTCGTACGCACACTGGCGACCGACCGTTCGAGTGCCCGTATTGCGACAAGAAATTTACGCGCAATGAATGTCTGCAAATACACAAGCGCATTCACACGGGCGAACGTCCCTTTGGGTGTACGCAGTGCGACAAAAAATATTATCAAAAGACAAAGCTGGATGAACATATTCTAGATCACACTGGCCAACGTCCCTACGAGTGCTTGATTTGCCAAAAGGTATTCAAGGGTAAAGCTGCTCTGAACAGACATGCTCTTACGCATGCCGCCAAACGTCCTTACGGGTGCTCCGATTGCGACAGGAAATTTACATCCAATTCAAACCTGAAGAGGCACACTCTTATTCACACTGAGGCACGTCGTTTCAAATGCCCTCACTGCGACAATGAATTTCAGGTCAAGCGAGACCTTGATAAGCACTTATTTGTTGTTCACGAAATAAGTGTTTACGAGTGCAAGCAGTGCAACACGAAATATGTTCGCAGAAGCGACCTGACCAGGCACCATCGTCTGCACAATAGCGAGAATTATTTAAAGTGCGAGGATTGCGGCACACATTTTCAGAGCCGTTGTGACATGATTAACCACACTCGCTGCGATAAAGGACCCAACACCTGCTTGCAATGCGGCATACAATTTAAGCAAAGCTGTTTGCTGAATCAGCATGTTGCTCGTACTCACAGTACTCACGAAAGTCTTCCCGAGATGAAATTCAGTGCGAGTACGGATCTTGAGAAACATAAGCTCAAAAGAGCGGCGTCTGACAAGTCAAGCTTTACCAAAGTTAATAAGCCGGAAAAGCGTTTGGTCGTACGTTTGACTCGTGCAAAATTGCCAATGAACTTATAATTTTTTTGTTTCTTTACGTTTTGCAGGAAAACCAGGACGATGAAAGCGATTAGATCTTTATTTTGTTATTGACGTTAATGAATAACTCCTTTGTTTCGTTTATATTTTTGATTTAGCCTAAAAGACTTGAAGTTTTTTCCTATTTTTGTTAACTATTCTTTCATCATACATTATAAAAATCATTTTGGCATATTAAATAAATTTCTTAATTTAGAATGACTGTTAAGTTTGGAAAACTTTATAAAGTGTATAGACATTTTACTTTAAATGAATTATTAAAATTGAATGCATCGATAGGCCCTCTGTGCTCGCGGCGAAGGACTGTATCGATGGACTATCGATAGCAATTATATCAGCTGTGAAAGCATGATTATCTAAACATTTATTTTTTATTTCATGGTAAAATTTATTAAAATGAACGTGAGCAGGGCCATGAGTAAAAGATGGGCGCAACAGTGCGTCTTCAATCGAATCGGTACGTATTCATGAGTTTCCGGACGAAAAATGTACATCCAACTTATTTTTTCAGTCACATTTTCCACAAAACCCACGCAACACGCCGCCGCTGTCTCCGAGCCGGCAGCAGAACAGAAAACAGTTTCGACTCCTGCCGCCGCTGCAGCTCAGCCAGCCACAACCACGCCCGCGCCCACAACGGCACGCAAGCCTATTGTACCTTCAAACTATAGGTTCATTTATCCCGAATTCCTGCCTGATCCCAAAGTGGAATGGCGGAACCCGATCCGTGAGAAGCTTGAACGCTTAGATATGCTAGACCGGCGGCGTCAAATTGATCTGCCAGAGTTCTATGTGGGCTCCATAATGGCAGTGACCAGCTCCGATCCCCATGCTGCGGGCAAGACCAGTCGCTTTGTCGGCATTTGCATCAATCGGGACCGCTGCGGTCTGCGCTCGCGATTCGTGCTGCGGAACGTGATTGATCATCAGGGCATGGAGGTGGTCTACGAGCTGTACGATCCCACCATCCAAAAGGTGGAAGTGCTGCGGCTCGAGAAGCGTCTGGACGACAACCTGTTCTACCTCCGCGACGCTCTGCCGGAGTACAGCACATTTGATGAAAACATGGAAGCAGAACACCTGGAGGAGGGTGCCCCAGTGCCGGTGAATGACATCAAAGTTGTCCTCCGTCCACGACCCTGGCTGGAGCGTTGGGAGCGCCAAAACCTACTCGGTGTTGCAAATATTGATCAGTATATTAAGGACAAGCACCGCAAGTCGGCGGAAAGAGTGCAAAAGCCTTGGGAGAAGTTCGATATGATGAAACAATATCGCTCCACCATACCCGAGGAAGAGCAGAAGGAGGTCTTTGCCGAGGTCCACACAGAACTGCACAGCATGGAGCTGCAGCGCAAACGCAATAAGCGAAAGCGCACCTTTGTGAAGCCCAAGCAGCTTGCATAAAACATTTGCATTTGTTATTCATAGTTTTACCCAAATAAACCTAAAACGTGTTGTATGATTGAAGGACTCTTAAGAACTTTGGATAATGCTAGAACGTCTAGTTTATTAGTCATCATCGTTGAGGGGATGGTGGAGGTGCTTAGCAGCTAACAGCAGAATAAATTACAATGCACGTTGGGCGTTTAATAAACGCGATACTTGTAGAAGTTGACAAAGGATATCGTGGCATTCCAGCCAATGATTGTAACGACCAGATACAACAGGAAAATAATGGGCAGAGCAATGAGTATGAGGCGGGTGTTCTTCAGATGGGGAATGCCTGCAAGAGAAAGTCAAAATCAATATCCTGCATTCCAATATCCTGCATTTACTCACAATTGTAGCCCAGGAAGGTGATATATACATAGTAGCTCATCCCTAAGAGCCAGAAAGTGTTGCCCAGAAACCGCGATATGAACCACGTGTGACTAATCAGCCAGTTGTAGAAGAAGAGCTGGATGCAGTGCAGCAGCATGAGGGGCGGAAAGAAGGCATTCAGGTGCACATCGAACGCATAGCCCCACTCAATGTCTGGCTCCAAGCTGTTGGTGCGCAAAAAGCGATTTGTAATCGCCCAAAAAAATGATGCAATAATAACGCCAGCCAGAAGACAATCCACGCCAATCACATAGAAGATGAAGCCGATGCTCTGCAAGAATCTCAGGCCCAAGACATAGGCAAATCCCAGAGACGTCACTGCAGATAACAGCAGATAAATTAGCACACCGAATGGTGGGGAGACGATGACGAAGACGACGAGTGGGTGGGACGTCGTCACTTACCACATAGACAGACAATCAAGAGCACCAGAAATGCCGGATCGTCTCGGGCGAACTGTGATTTGGTTTGTTTTCTGTAGTTAAAGTTCCTATACACCTTCTGGGGTGCTATTAGCAGATAGATCATTTGCCACAGTGCAAATTCGAAGTCCATTTGATTGAACTTCAGCAGACGTCGCAGATACTTGTAGCTCTTTGTGGTCGCAGACAGGCAATCCTTTCGATGGTTCACTGGGGGTGGCAGGTGCGAGGTGAGCCGAGAGGCGCCCGAGTAGCCCGACACCACGGATGGCGTCGGCGACGTTGTGTACTTAACGTGGCTATATTGGCTCATTTTTGTTTTGTTTTTTTTTTGTGGTTTTATGTGACCGCTCTACCCTTGGGTAGGGGGGGATTCTTTGGCCGCCCGCCTTTACAAGGTGGAAATCGCCACGTCGAGAAATGTAACTTGTTACAGTTTTACTACTTTTTTGTCGATGAACTCGATTAATGTTTGGGACGAGCTAATTTGTTCTTTTTCGAAGAATTTATGGATATTATTATATTTCTTAGCGATGGATAGTTTTGTCTTGTTGTGTTGGTACAATTAAAAATTATATGCGATGCGTTATCGATAGTATCGCAAGTATCACAAATGTTACTTGCGACTACGTGCCTTTGAAAGCAGTATGTTGCCACTCCATGTGGCAACAAATAACGGCAACACCAACGTGTTTGATAACGTTTGATAATGAAAAACCGTTTATAAACTTGTGTTGATCTTTCATATGTTTTATTTAGATGGGCGACAATCGACCATACCACACGATAGTTACGAAGTATCGATAGCAGGCTGACAATATTAAAATTTTGATTTCGTATCATTAATGAACAAGCAACACGGACTGTTGATCCTCTTAGCTTCAATGGCTTTTAGCTTATTTCTATATAAGAACCATGAAACCATAAGAACCTCTGCGTTTAACGCTGGCAAACTCGGCATACTCTCTCTCCCATTCTTCTTTTAGTATTCGGCGTATCTCACATATTGCATCTTTAAGATTCCATTTAAGGACTGTATACTGTATATTTTCCCAGTGTGTGTGCTTCTTTGGCTGCTGAGTCTACTGCCGTGTTCTGAGGGATGTTGGCGTGGTCGGGTATGAAATGGATTTCTACCTTCTTTAGCTATTGGACTTGACGGATCTTTTTCCTGATTTTATAAGCAATACAATTATCCTGAATGCTCTTTGCCCGTATTAGAGCCCTTAGATACGTGAAAAACTTCACGAGATAGCATGGTCCAAGGCCTTTTCGATTGCAAGCAACTCGGCGGACAGAGATTACAGGGTTTTGTGGAGGAAAGGAAAGCTACGCTAGAGTGTCTGTTTGCTTCTGATCCATCAGTGTAGTAGGTCTCGAAGAGACCAGAGGCGGCTGTCGGCTCAATTATGGTCTGGGGGCGAAGATGCCTTGAAGACATTAATATTTAAGATTCTTCCAATTTACTTCCATTTCCGCCAAGTACTTTGAAATTCTATATCGAAAATAAATACTTTTAATACCTTTTCCGACTTTCTACGAGTTTTCAACTTTTAACCAATGAAAAACCTCGAAATTGTTCGAAAAACTAGTTTTTTCGAGGAAACGGTGAGGTTCGTTTTGTATGAAACTTCTTTGTTTTTGATGTTCTGTTTAATATTACTAGCTTTCAAAGTCTTTTAACACTAAATTCTCTCTATTATATAGAACTCAAATGGTGAATTTTGTGTGTTAAGCTGATTATTATCAAATACCTAATTCATGTAACTATCAACAGAGGGCTCTGCCATGGCATTGAGACTAGTGCTAGAAAACGACAATGTGCTCGTACTTAATAGTCGGTAGCACCGTTCAATTCAAATTTGTATTGTCATCGTGTACAATAACTAGTTTCGCTTTGTTATTAGCAATTTACTAAGGACTTGTAATTATAATTATTTATAATGCAAATGTAATCTCGACATCTGTGCGCCAATTTATCAATACTCAAAACTCATTCAATAATACAGTTTTATAGTAATAATTTAGGGATTACATACATACTTATGTACGTGCAGAAATATGGATCGCACAATCAAAAGCGGAAAATGTAAGCCCAGCAAAACATACGTTAAACACCCACAATTGCTGGGCAGTTCAATGGAATCTGTCAGTTTCAGCTGCCGAGCAACAATTAAGGCATCATTCAGCGTACATGGACCCAAACCCAATGATCAGCGATCAACGGTCAGCGATCACCGGGCTGGTCCTAGGGGCAATTTATGGCACGGTCTCCAAGCAATTGCTAGGATAGGGACAAAAAAACAATCTTTATCACATTTATTGCAATGCCCTTTGCCTTTTGTCAACGATGCCAGCGGCCCAAAGACAATGGCAAGCGGGTGCCAAAGTAGAACGGCCAGCAGAAAAGGTCAAACAATGACCCTTCCCAAGGAAGCGGCCGAACAAAACGAGCAGCCAAAGCGCGCGCACGCACTCTTTCTCTCTCCCTCTCTCTCTGCCACCCGACATTGAGGTTGTCTTAGAGGTCAAGTTTGACCTTACTTAGAGGCAACCCCTATTGATGTTTAGAGATCCCAGAGATCCACTCAATTTTTGTGTTGATCTTGCTGCATCTCTCAGGGGTAGATTTCTCTCAGACATAGAGCGCGAGTGAGCGGTTCTCTCTCCCGCAGTTTTGATGCTGCTTGAGTGAAACACTCGGGCGATTGGGCCGTCCCATCGATCCTTGTCCACGCAGGACACTTCCGGATTGCATTCAATTGTAATTCTGCAACAATTGCGCTTTTCTCTCTTTGTCACTGTTTGTGTCTGTTATTGGTTTTTTAGCTCATGTTACCTTCATTGTTAGCGCTGAAACACTTCCAAGATAAATGGCCAAAAATTGGCCGGATAGCACAGCATTCAGCATCCAAAAAGCAACAGCAGCCGTTGGCTGTCTGACAGTTTTTGGCGCCCATAAAAATTAAACGAAAATTAAGCGCAAACATGAGAATTCTGTCACATAAATTGCGCCAGTCCCCTACACCCTCACAGACCATTGCTATCCCTTCAAAACCTGCACCTTGCCTCTCAACTATTTTTAGTCCTTCGGGCAGCTGTTGCCTCCACTTCACTCGACTCAACTCGACTCCAATTCTCGTTGTTACACAAAAATTAGTCCATCTGCGGGGCAGAGAGTTATGCATTGTACGATGCTGCTGAGGTTGCTGCTTGATTAACACATGTCCTGCCCCATGCGGGCGTATCCCTGGCGTATCCGAACAAGCACTTCTCTGCTCCTTCACATGGCACGCAGGCGCAGTAGCTGGCACCAGATATGTTCGTGCTTAGTTTGTTGATGCTCTTAACTCATTCATTATGAATTGGAGGTGTTAAATATGGCACATGCATCATGTTGCGGCTGCTGCAGAAGTTTCAGTTGCCACCGCTGGAAACAGTGCAAAGGGAAAAGGTTTAACCTGGAGATCACATGTGGGAGAGTGACTTTGAGGTCTTGGAGGTCTTTGTCTTTGCCTGCATGATTTGGGCAGTTGTTGATCCCAGGAGAACTCATCTGAATGTTATATATTTTGTTCTTAACTCTCCTTTAACCAAAAGCATAGATAGGATTAACCACTCTACAAATGGCAAGCAATTTCTATACCTACCTAAGCTCTTTCCAAACTCTCTTCATAAACAAATTCAAAATAAATCACTTCGATTTCCCGCTTTCTTTTCTTTCCCATTAGTTCAGCTTTTCTTCGCTTTCCATTCAACCACTAAAAAACTATCAATTCTTTATGCCAAATCATGAATCACTTCAATATTTTGTGAAAAAAACTACGGGAATCTCTCTGTCGAAATCCCTGCCGTTGCAGCCACAAAGAAACATCAAAGATTAATCATGCGTCCATAGAGAGAGAATGCCACAAGATTGTGATCGTGTAACATGGAGAAATCATGGGAATAACAATAAATACAAAACACTGAATCAATCATAAGACGCGAAAATCCTTAAGGATATCAAACAATAGCTCTGAAAACGAACCAAAGAGCGAGGGTCTCGACCCTCGTGAGGCAATGTTGCGCGTGCGCAGCGCACGCTCCCGTTAAATGTTTACGCTATTACGATCCTAAGGGAGCAGGGAGCAAGGAGCAAGGAGCCAAGGAGCAGGCAAGGAAATGAGCCTATTATGGGCGACCCTCCGACCCAACGACCCCCCGACCTCTGAGACTGGCACTGCGACCCCGGAAACACACAAATCTTACGCGCCAATGTCGCGTCTCCGAACACGCGACATTTACATTCCGAAAAGGCGACCCTCGTGGACCTCTTGCCTTTTCATACGCTTTAGGGGTGTCTCACAAATGATTTTCTTATGTCTGCTCCTTTGGGATTTTGGAATTTGTGTTTGTTTTTCCCGGGAAATGCGACTTCTTCCCATTCAAATGAGTTGAGCGAAGGAGCAGCTCCTTCTTTGGCGACGATATTTAGTGTGATCTTTAGCAGATCTTTGACATCTGCCCCTGGCTCTGGCTGGGCTCCCCTCTCTCACCGCGTTATGGAGTTATGCCCTAATTTCTGGTAGTTCTTGGTTAATTTTTCAAGTTATGAAAATTTGTTGCGCTCCAAAATGAATGCTGCTACCATTCGAGATGCTACGGGGGGTCCTTCACTCCTTCAACAGCTGACAAAAATGAATATTATAACCGAAATCGAAGAGAGTTTCCAACTCCATTGAGGCCTTGGCTAAGTGTCAGCTCAGATTTAACGCCAATTGAGAGGACATAAAGAAAGTACTTACCAGAAGAAGGCATTATCAAAGCTGGCCCATCGGCTGAATGGACTCTCATTTCACGGCTGTCCGCTTAGGACCAACTCTCACGGAAGAGAACGCTCCAATTAGCCCAGATAAAAAACTTCACTTCTACTAATCCCTTCAGCGTGTGATTGGCCTCAGACGAAGGCAAAGATCGTCATCGGCCATCAATGGATGCATGGCATACAGATTTAGATCGCCAACAATATGAAAATGTCACGCTTATCGGGGCAGAAAGAGAAACCTGAATGTCGCTCGTATCGGCACAAGGATCAGGTCTTCATCGTCCCTCATCTGTTGTGCGGTTTGGCGGCAGAAAGGAAGTCGAGACCACTGGGCCTCGCCTCGGCTCACCCATTGCCACTGCCAGGGTCCAACTTTGTCCTCGTCATCATCATTGTCGCCTTTGGTTGTTTTTCTAGCCGTCCATCAGCTGAAGCTGAAGCTGAACCAAAACCGGATGGAAGCGGAATATAATAACAATATATGAACACGTATCCTGTGCAGAGGATATTGCTACGCAGCCGCATACAAATCGTATTCGAAAGAGAGAGAGAGAGACATATTTGCCACTGCCTCTGAAATGAGATGCAGGCGTTGCTCCCACTCCAGGCAACGCTCATCCACCTTTTCCTACTTTTCCTGCTATGGGACGTAACTCCCACTCCGAGTGCCAGGACCCGTGCCTCTCCCTGGCGGCCCATTGTGCGCACAGCCGTTATTTGAATGACATTTGAATTTGGGCATTTTTGTGTCCTTCAGCCGTTCGCTTGTTGGATTTCAATTGTTGGCATCTCTCACTCACTCACTCACTCTCTCTCTCTCTCTCTGTCTGGCACTCATTCTGTGGCAATCGACAGGACATGCGATCGGGATCAGCATTTGATGTGATGAATTCATTATAAAGACAAAAGCAGCAGCAGCAGCAACAGCAGATGGATGGCAGAGTTCAAGGAAATGTCATTGAGATTGCTGGAGAACCAGGAGGTTGGTCTTAACAATATTAAAATATTTTAGGAAATTCAGCAGAGTCTCTAAAGAAGTTTAAACGATTCACCAGCCTGATCTACCATACAAATATTAAACTCCTAATCAATAGAACAATTAATAAACTAATTTATTCATTCTCCTACAACCCTCTAGAACCCATAATGACAATTAATAAAAAAGCCAAATATCCGATCATGCCACGCCCATTCCCTTTCCCTTTCCCTACGCTACCCTCAAAAGGTCAATTGCATAATCGTGCCAGCCAGCGGATACACCAATTATGTACCATTTTTGTATTTTTTACCCTCCCCAACTATAAAAAAAAAACACACCCCATCGCACGCGGTATGTAAAAAAAGTGCCCTCCTATTAAGTGGCGCTAAAAATCAAATTAAGGGTGTTTATCCCAACGACGACTCCTCGATTACAACATCATCTAAAAAGTGTATATCGAGGGGCATGCAACAGGCAGTCAAAGGACAAAGGATCGGAGAAAGGGAGCGGATGCGGATCTAGAGGGGAAACACACACAGCAACAACAAAAAAACGGAAGCACTTTTTATGAAGTGTTGCCTTTTTATTGGTGGTTAATTTTCAGAGCTACATACTCGAATGTTTGACGAGGGTAGCACGATCATGCATCATGACGATGCAACAGGCGAGATACAATGGATACAAAAAAGGGTTCCCTTCCGATTCGGGGATGCTGCAAGAATCGGTTTATATTTAGAGGCGAACGGGTGTGTGTTCCAAATGTGTTGAAAGGGTAGAAAGTGTTGGGTGCTGGAAAAACGTGCCTCATCTTCGGCTTCTTTTTCAAGTTCAATGACAAAGATCTTGTGGTGCCACACGCCCAAAAACCATCTAATCCCTTGGCGTTGATTGGCCCCCGCTGCCATCAGACAGGGGTATCCAAAAATAAATGAAAACAATGAAATGGGGGGACAGCGCATTGCCATAAGTTCATTTTGTTTTTATTAGGCGCTGTAAATTGTAGTTGAAAACGCAGGGCATCTGGAGAGGGAGCATCTGAAGTGTGTGAGGAGTGTGGAGTTTGGAGTGGAGTGTGTGTGGCACCAACAAAACTTTTACGAAGTGTGACTGAAGACAGGGGGAAAAAATGGAGTCTCAGACAGCCGAAAAAAGGGTGAGTCTGACTCCAAAATGGCTGCAGATACTCCGAGGAAAAAGTTAATTTAAACTAAGGAAAAAGCAAGAAGCTTTCCTTTAGGTAGTGAAAGGGAAAAGTTGTTATGTCTACAAGGTCATGTTGGATAAACTTTTGAGTGGTTCATTAAATAAAAGACAGTAAAAGAACGTTCTTTGTGCGACTATGAAAACTTGCGAGTTTAATAAGGAATATTTCCTCAGTTTCTATCAAAAACTCGTAACCCTATTTTATTAGCATTTTGTTCTACAGCATTAGCCAATATTTCTATATTCTTTATATCGAAAAACCAGCTGTTCCAATTAGCAACATTTACTTTAGCTAAAAGTTACCACCGAAAAGGAAACATTACTAGATATTTTGAAAAATAAAAGGGTTCTCCCTTGTATGCGAAAATTCAACACCTTTATTCAGATTGCCAAGCCAAGTTCTTCCACACCCTTGGCAGAGGTTACTAAAATATTCCAGTGAAACCCAGTGAGGGGAAAGCAGAGAAGCATAGAGTGAAACCTATTGACTGTTTGTCCCCCTATTGTCAACCACAATGACCAGCTGAAAAATGCAATTTAACCCTTGGCAAATCGAGGCAGAAATGCAGAAATTTATGCACTTCACTTTCGGGAAAATGTGAAATTATTGATGGATGAGCAGGTGGGAAAACTCAAAGGGAAATTCAGAAAGGCTTGGCTTCGGAGCAGCTGAAAGTGCGAGTGAATCATGCAATTGCTAGATGTCATACAGCGAAGGGACACAAGCCAAATTATGGGAGTGGAATCGAACTTGATTTAACTGAAACTGGAGACACCATATCCGCCCATCAACCACGTATGTATCTGCACAATCTGCAATCCGCTGACAACTTGTACACATCCAAAGTATCGGTTGACACCTGTAGACGACCACGGATACACCTCCATCAACATTTACTCCCTGAGTTACTGATACTTCATCTTCATCCTCCTCCGAGGGACTCTCTAATTGCTCACATTACAACGCTCTCTCCCCACAGCTGACATTTGCACTTCGAACCTTTTCACAAAAGACCAATAAGTCGATGTATCCCAAAAAGAAACCAACAACAAAAAAACCCAAACGAAATTCCTTTCAATAGAAAAAACACATGTTGCTAAAAAAAAGTATCTTTTACACGAAGAAAAACCATACCCTTACCTGTTTTTTATTCACATGTCGAAGGCATCCCACCCCTCCCTTAGGCGATATATCGATCCATTGACAATATTTGCCAAATGTTTCTCTGGATTCTTTTTTCATTTTAGTTTTTCTTTTTTTTTCCCCCGTTTTTGCAACCCCTCTTACAGCGGGGTAGTTGCAATTCCCTTACCCACCCCATCGGATGCCCGTATCAAACATTTTTGGGTTGTTTTTCCTTTCAATTTTTTCGCAACGTTTTTTCATTATTTTTGTTTGTATTTTTTTGTGTGAGATCTTTTTATTGGCTGTAATATCGTTTTTTGCATGAAATTTCCTGGAAATCATTTGGATTGTGCAATAGGCGTTGATTTGACTTTTTGACTGGATTTTGATTGGTTTTTATTGGTGTTCTTTAGGGAGCAAATAGTGGAAGAGAGTTCGCGATTGATCGGATAATATGGGAACTTGAGGCTAACTTTAATGAGATTTATGGGCAAATGAGTTTTATTTTATGGAGTTCTTAAAACTTGATCTTTGGAGTAGATAATGCCCCTCCATCCAGCTCAATTCTGTATCCGACACTGCCTCAACTCCTACTACTCCTTTCATTCGCTGTCTCCCAGGCTTCTTTGATTACTCTATTTGACATTCTGTTCGTATATTGGCATCTGGTGTCGCCCAGAACCGAAGGCAAACATAAGGAAAAGGCTGGAGTACGCAGTATATATGTGGAATCTCGCATTCAATCGACTAACCCACACAAAAATTTGTATTGTTTGTAGCAAACTGACCAAATGAAACGCAGCAAACGGCGGCTGGCTGAGGTCCGCATCCAGTGCAAATATACAGAACGGGAAATAGAGGAGGACACTGCCAGGACGACACGCGTATATCTGTGCAACCCCCACACACACACACACACACACATAGAACAGAGGCACACGCTGCTTGTGTCCTGTAGTATATCCACTTCCTTTTTTTTTTTCTCTCTCTGTGTGTCTCGCCATAACGGATGCTGGACATTATCGATGGCAATGGACTGGGCATAGGGCATCGGAGCCGTGCGTCCTCTTCTCTTGCATATATTTTTAACCTTTTGTTGTTTTTCGTTAACTAAAGTGCCATCAGGGGCAGATGTTTTTTCCATACCAGTCAGCGGTTCTCCTCTCTATGATTTCTTCTTTTTTTTTTTGTGAATATACAAAGAGTGGACGCCTGATGGAGGCAGTTCTGTTTGTGGAACTGTAAAAATTGTATCTGCTATCTGCTGTCGCGAGTTTTCTTGGGCCTTTTGTTTATTTCCCTAGTGGGACTAGTGGCTTCCTTTATGTCTTTTATGGATCCCCATCACAAATCATTTATCTATCCATGACTTTAATTCCATACACTTTTGCATATTCATTATTTGAATGCGTTTGCAATTAGTTTTGGTTTTTGGAAAATTTACATAGCATTTTGTGGTCGATGGAGGTTCATCCATGCTGGGCAGCCACTCATGGATATTCCATGGCATGGTTGGGTTTCTGTGTATCAGTTTGGTTTTGGTTTAAAATGCATAACTAGAGCTAAATGCAGATTTGATTTGTTTTCATATTTAGTCATAGTTTTTGGTATGGGTGGGTATACCAGAGAGAGATGGTTGCTTTGTTATTTTCATTGCTGACATTTCTATAGTTTGAATATTTTTCGTGGGTTTTGAATAACTTTTTGAATAGGCTTGCTGCCTTAGAATAATCTAGAAAGTATTTTGAACAAGTTTTTCCTGAAGCAGCGTCTAGCAACGTTTGCTTCAACAAAACTATTCCGATTCTTATTTTTTTACTCCCAAATCCTTTTAGTCCCATTCCAGTCGATTTTTTAACTCGCAACATGTGCATCTATTTATTCCAAAATATTATACAAACGCGTCTAACAAGATCTATGGCCATTAGAGAGCCTGAGCCCATAATTCAGTCAAATGCCAAAACTCAACTGGTCAGCAAAAGATCCTTCAGCCGCTTGTTAACAGCAGCGGCAGTGGCAGCGGTGACCACTTAAGGATTCGATACACCCACCTTAATCCCACATAAAGGACTGGCGGACCTCGGACACTCTGGTCAGCTGTTGGAAGGATCGTAAGGAACTCTTTTGGACGGCACTCTCCCTTTCTGTGCTGCTGCATTTCCAGCGAAAAACTGTTTACAGAAATAAATAATCGACTGTTCAACAAATCCTTGAGGTGGGATCACACATGACGTCACGCTTGAGATGTCCGAAGAAAGGGAAACGACGAATGGATAATTAACCCACACGCACAGATGCTGGTGTGGTCCCTTTGTCGATCCTAACGCGATCCTGAAACGAACCCATAACGATCCTCCAACTCTGGCAATTTTCATAATTAAAATGCGTAAAGTTGTGGAAAAAAGGAATGGAGAGTTTTAAGGATGGAGAGAGATGTGGGCGCCGGGAGAAAATTACTGATGCAATCAACAGCTCATGGAGAGGCGGCGTCTGTTCAATAAGGGAAGGAGGGGTACCTCGATAAGGAGTGTGAGTAGAGAGTTCTCTGGTTAAAGAGTGTAAGCAGAGTTCTCTGGATAATAATGGGGTGTGAGGGTGGTTTGCTAATCATCACCCAACCCAACCCCCAGCAGCGCGTTTCAATCAACTAAACACCCAACCCAGCCGGCCCTCACACGCATCCCTTTTTCGTGTACAACTTTTGGGAAAAACGAGAGTGAAAAACCTTGTAAACCCCTTTCCACATTTCCCCCCCCTCTCTCCTCTCTCTCTCTCTCTCTCTGGAGGATATTTTTGGTGTGTGTTATTTTTAGTTATGAAGCTAAAAATGGCGCACCACAAATCCTTATACCTATAGCCATACGAATCCGTAACTGAAACCATATTCAACCCCATCCCATAATCCATTTCAATATGGCGATGGTGTTGTTAGGGGGAGGGCTTTACCTCGTACATAAATACAGAATTTATGGCACTGTGGGAGATTTCTGTGCAGCGATACCACGATATTAATAATACTTTTTCCTCACTGACGTTTTTACAGAGGAGTAGTTGGATTACTTTTGGCTGTGGGGTGCCCACAAATGATGCATTATATTAGGTGAGAGCGTGCCAGACGCGTGTTCCCTGAGTCAATCACAGATTCTGGGAGCCTCAGTGAGGCAGAGAACAGCTGCACAGGCGCAGAAACCAAAATTACACCTTTCAAATGGTCAGCAAGGGTCCGGCAATTGAAATATTTGAAGAACTGCCAGGGTACAAAGTGGCAGACTCCTCTTTCTGCTACGTTTTTTGTAACCATTCCGCAAACAATGAGACAGCAGCAGCAGCAGGGAAAAAAGAGAGAAGAAAATGCAACAGACAAAGCCACAAGCTGAGGATAAGAACCCGACAAACAAAACCAGAAACTAGGGATCGTTAAGGTCAGGTCAAACAATAAGTTAGGACGGACCGGACCCTCTCTCTTTCATGATAAACATCTTTCGCTTGCTTCAGCCACAAGCCAAGCAAAAATATGAAGGAAACCCAGTGGCCAAAGGACAAAGGCCAACTCCCAAATTGCCAACTTAACTTTGCTCAAATGAGCAAAGGATCTTCGAAAAGTCTGTGATCGCAAAGGGATATACATATGCAAAATCTAATTTGCGATAAGATCTGACGCTAAGACCATCATCTTGGGAGAGAAAGATCCTATGACTTTTAACTAAATTAATATTTGGAAGCACGTCTAAGACTGATGTATAATTTGTGTATGAGATCAGCCCTTAAACCTTTATTTTTGTTAAAAATATTACCCTGACTTTGTAGAAAATTAATTCCAGCAGTGATTCCTATCTCTGAGTTCGAGGTATAGCATTTTCCGATACGATCTGCTTTTTGCCACAGACCCAAAACCATCATGGAACAAATCATAAATCTCCCAGCTTTTATTCAAATTAATTTTCAGCCATAAATATCAATTATTATTTTTAATGATTGAAGTTTTAATGAGGAAAAACGGCATTTAAGTGAAATTTACATGGAAAGAATTTCTAGGGAGCGCATTCCGAACCAAAGAACCTATGAACCAATCAGAGGCCATCCCGAAAGAAAAACTATTTATATAAAATTGAGTGAAAACCCGAATGAACCAACAGAAAATTTCCCTCCAACATCCACGCGCCATTTGGTTGAAGTGCGCTCGACGCATGCGCGCCAACCCCAAGAGCGATCCCAAGTGATCGCAGACGATCCCAAGGCGATCTCAGATGATCGCATGCTGCATCATCTCTTGCATTGTGAGAGGCGTTGCCCCGCCGCCACTCCTCCCTGACAACTCCAACATGCGATGCTCGTGCTCATGAGTTTTTCATTATTATATAATTCTATCCCCCCACCATGCATATGCAATGCGAATTGTTCGTTTTCACGCAAAATGTCAATAATCCATCAAAAATTCTTAGGAAAGAAAGAGCGAAGCCATGGCGATCCCTTGCCAGACCAATTTGTTTGGTTTCGCCCGCACACAAATTTCTCCTCTACATGAATATGTTTTTCTTTTCATTTAATAACTTGGGTATTTAGCAAATGATGGAGCAGTTTTTCCAATAGAAAATATGGAAACATCAATATAATGTTCCGCATTGTTGCTGCTTACCATTTCGTATGATAAATCATATGTCAGAGATCGCATGTTGACAGTCAGGGAAACCATATGGTGGGTTGTGGGTTAACAGTTTTGAAAGTAAAGGATCATAATAATTGAAAAATATAGTTGTAGAAATACAGGAATATTCTTCTTAAAGGGCTACAGAATTATAAACGTTTTCAAGAAGCAAGAAGTATTGAAATGTAAAAAGTAGTTAAATAAATACCAAACACTTTTGTATAATATATTTTGTTTCTTTATTACACAATTACATAAAAACATTTCGTTGCTGAAATTTTGGGCTTACAAATATCTATACTAAAAAAGGAGTACGAGTAAATTCCAAGGATTACACTGGGGGGTGGACTAATGTGCTGAAAGTCCTTTCTTTCGAGTAAAAACTATTTAATTTTGATCCATTTGCTCAGCGGCCTCTTAAAAATCTCTAAATTTGTACTTCATTTTCATCGTTTCATTCGAAAATATTGTCATTTGTGCCGAAGTTGTGCAAAGACTCTAAACAGTATTACTACAAGTTAAAAATCAAAAATAAAAAATTATGTGCAAAATTATATAGAATAAATTGTATTTATTTGATTCGTTTTCGATTCGTGTTTTTTGAATTTCGACTAAAACAAAATACTGAGAGAGAAAGAATACCAGAGAGAGACAGGAAATTATTAAAAATTAAGATTAAATATTTATTTTTTAAAAATATATTCATATATTTATTTTAAACCTAAACATTATTACTCGTAATTTGACTTTGGACTTTTGACTTTTCTTACAAATTATTGTAGAATTTTGGCCTTTTTGTTTCGATTTTTTTGGGATGATAATTTTTTAAACCTTTTTCAGGGTTTGTAGTCGTATATGAAAAATGGAAATCAGCGAAAGGCAGATGGATTCTAGATAGTTAGAGAGAGTTACGAATAGGTTCTACAGATGGATTCTAAACCTAATTCTACGATTTTTGAGGGTATGCATTATTTACAATTCTCGACAACAAAATTAATTGAAAACTTAATACTACGAATATGTACAATTCAGGACAACGATGATGGATAATTATATATATAAATAATAATAACAAGGGTTTGGGTTGGTGTTTTTTTAGGAGTGAGCATTGCGTGCCATGTGAACGAAGAGGCCGACGGGTCCGTCGCACTTCTCGCCACACATGTTGCACTTGAACACATCGTCGCAGCTGTGATAGCCCATGTGGATGGTGTAGAGCACCGCATCCTTGAAGAAGATATCACAGTACTTGCACTCGTAGATGGCCCCTGCTGCTGCGGGTGTGGATGCCACAACGGGTGCCGCTGCTGCACTGTTGGAGCTGCTGTTTCCATTGCTACTGGCACTGGCATTGGAGCTATTCCCCGAGCTGGAGGCCGTCGAACTGGCACTCGTATTGGCCCGAGGTACATGCGCAGTCTCCATCGACTCATCCGCAGAGCTGGCACCCGAACAATGCTCTTCGGGCAGCTGTTTGCGTCCTGCTATGGGCGATGATGCAGTGGGCATTACCTTGACTTGCTCAGGAGAGCTCATAGCCGCAGATTTCAATTGTAGGAGAGTGTCCAGCTTCAATACACGACCCTTGCGTCGTGAGGCATTCGTGCTGCTCATCAGAGGAGTGGCCTCCTCTTCGTGCTTCAGATTCATCACCATCGCCAAGGGTTTCTGCTGCTGCTGCTGCTGTTGCTGTTGATGGTGCTCATCATCTTTCACGGGTGTTCCCTGGGACAGATCCATGGCGGAATCCACCGACTTGCGCTCGTACTCATCATCCTGCTCCTCATCCTCATTGTCGCTGTGCTGCGACTGTGAGTGGTGGTGCTGCTGCTGCTGCTGTTGGAGCTGCTCTCGCATCCGTGGGGAAAGTTGTGCCAAAACTGCGGCCTGCTGCTGTGCGGCCAACATCTGAAGATTGAGATTCCAGTACGGGAAGAAGGCCATGTTGCGATTCTGCTGCAGGAGACTGGCCAGCGGTGGCAGAAGATTAGCAGGTGACTGCTGTTGCTGCTGCTGCTGTTGCTGTTGATGCTGTTGTTGGTGTTGCTGCTGCTGGTCCACTTTGCTGCTGTTGCTTGCCACACTCTTGGCAGGAGAGGCGGGCATTACAGGCGAGGGAGCGGCCACTGAAGTGGTGAATCCTTGGAGAGCGGCACTCAACTGCGAGGTGACTGCTGCTACTGGTGGCTGCTGCTGTTGTTGCTGTGGCGCCACAGCTGCCACATTGCTCTTTCGACTGCTGCTGCTGCTGGTGCCACTGCTGCTGCTTCTGTCAGTGCCACCATTCTTGCTCTTGGGACCACGTCTCGTGCCATAGACATCGATCACCAGCGAAGGATTGGGTGTGCCATCCTCATCCAACACCATGCCAGGCTTGTGGCCATACTTCCTCAGATGCAGCTTGAAGCTGTGGCAGTATTTGGTGGCATAATCACAGTCCGCACAACGATACTGGTACACGGATGAATGCGACTTGCGGTGGGAGTTCAGCATGGATTTGTTGACGCACGTGTAGGAGCACTTGTCGCACTGGAAGGGCTTCTGGTTCTTGTGCTTCCGGATGTGATACTCCAGATGATGCTTGAATTCCGTCACAAAGGGACACTTGGGGCACTGAAGGATCTTGTCGGGTTTCATGTGGGTTCGGGTGTGCGCCCAAAAGTCCACCTTTGTGATGGCCACCACACCGCATGTCTTGCACTTGTAGTTCTTCATCTTTCCATGCGAATTGTAGATGGGCATTCGAATGTTCTGATCATCATCCTCGGACTCTGCCATATACTTCATATCCTCGCTCGAGTTGGACATCTGATCGTGCTCCTTTTCGTGGTGTAGCAGCTCCTTCTCAATGGATTTCGCTGGTGACTTTGGTGGCGTCACATCCATGGGTGGGGTCAAAGCCTGCAGCTTCTCACCCACTTGGGTGGGTGCCACCACCTGTGTTGCTGTTGGCGTTGGCTGTGGACTGGGGCGCCCCAGATTTCCGGCATAGAAATGCTGCATGGGATTGGGCAATCCTGGCGGTGTCAATGGATTGAATCCGCCTAATCCCAAATGATGATGATGGTGGTGTGCCTGCTGCTGCTGTTGCTGAGCTGCCTGAAAGTGCTGCTGGTATTGCTGCTGTTGCAACAACTGTTGCTGCAACGTCACATCAAAGTGTTGCAGACTATTCTGATCATTTTGGCTCGGAGATGGTGTCATTGCTGCTCCACACAGGGTATCCATGGGCTGTTGTTGCATCTGTTGCTGATGCTGTTGCTGCTGCTGTTTGAGGTACTGCTCCAAGTGATTCCCTGGCGAAGGCAGTGGCGACTGCCTCGGGCTGGGGCTGCCACTTGCCACACTGTTGCCGCTGGTCAATCCCGGCTCCTGCTTAATGTTTGCCGCAAACATGCTGCTGTACCATGGATTATGCTGCTCGTAGCTGGCGGCCGGAGTGGTCTCCCAGTTCTGCATCTTGGCGGCAGGGCTCTTCAAAGGCTAAAAGAGAGGAACAAAAAGAGAGGGGATGGTTAGTGATTGTTGCGCCTGCGTCAGGTTTTTATTTCCCTTTTTTCTACATTTATTTTTTCTTCTTTTTTTTGTGCGATTTTTACGAGAGAGAGCCACCCCTAAAGCATGGCTCAGAAGGAAGCACGAATGGGAGGAGGAGGGTGGCTTTTTTGAGTGATTTTTCCACAACAAAATGGTCGCAGTATGGGACACAAATGGTGGCAACAAATATCCATGGGTTGAGGCTTCCACCTACCGTTTTTGTAGCCGCTTTTTCTCGTTCTCGTTCTTTCGCTCTCGAAGATTAATCCAAATATTTCGTAAATTTAAATATATATTTTCCAAAACGAATCGTACGAATGTTGATGTTGCGTGTGCGCTGTGTCGCTTGTGACTGAATGTGCAACTGAAACTGGCATTGGCTTATATCTGCCTCAGGTAGTGGCTGTGTGGCAGGACGCACGCGTCATGGGATTAGAGCGAGATGAAAAGTCAGGTACAGGTCGCGAGTCGCGAATCCTGCCGCGAATCCTCATGGCTTGATCCATTTTTGGATTAGAGCACACAACAAATTTGTTGCAAAAGACAGAAAAATACACGGCACTTGGATTTGGATTTGTATTGGGATGATCCGGGGAGCTTAGCGGACTGCCTATCCAGATTATGAGGCAAACGCGAAGCGAAACGAATTTTCCCCGTGGCATTTTCAACGCGAGGATTAAACCTTGCAGAAGTAGGAGGTGTCCTACGGCTTTTCTTTAATATAATAAAAAGTAACAAAGGATTTAACTAAATTAAAGGACTAATTCCCCAGAGAGAAAGAGTGTGTGATATACCTAAGGGATTCTACGGATAATCAGATGTACAGCTGCTGGGATTCTATTTTTTGTTTGGCTGGCAAGTGGCAACAATTTCTCTCCCACAATTTCTATACACTTTCCATACATTATTTCTTTATTACAGCCCATATATTGTTCAATATATTGGTTTATTTTTGGTATTATTTGCTTCTGTGAAGGATTATATATAGACAATATATGGAATGTATAGTATGCTAGTTATATTTATTTTGAATATTGTTCACTCTTTTGTAGAGCCTATGGAACATTTGTTAAGAAACCACAACCCAACAAGTTCCCATGTAACAGAAATGTAATGCATTGTAAGGTCAATAATTCCTTTATTTCAATTCTTTAATCTTCTATCGAAGAAACGTTCAACCGAACTGTGATTTCTATATAGAATTTCATTTTTAATTTTCACACATATTTTCGCTTGCTGCCATAATTTTCCCTTCCACTAAATTTCCAAATGCACTTTGATTTGCGTAGTTTCCACCAAGAATTTTTCTATTCAAGAGCAATAATTTTTCGTTTCTTTTTTTTTTTTCTTTGTGCAAAGTGAATATTTTTTGCCGATATAATTTTCCAAAAATTAGTGCATTTTCCGCTGCATTTTCAATGCATTTTTGGGCAATTGTTTGTGCTTCCAAGTAAATATTATTAAAAACGCAAAACGTCAGCAGTCGAGAGGGGGGGAGATGGGAGCAATGGAGGGATGAGGTGGGGGAGTGCACCATACTCTTGTGTGCACATAATTGATGGTACACGGAAAAGTTTTTCGCATGCTGTTTTCCGCGGAGAGCAGAGTCAATGCAAATGCATTTTTCGTTTTGCATTTGAACATATTCGTATTTATTTAATATTTTGCCTTCGTACAATAGAAATTTAAAAGAAAAGCCAAAAATTAATTGTGCTGTATGCTGCATGTGCTGCTGTCTCCCGCTCCCCAGCTCTCGCTCTGTATTTCTCTATTCGTATCTCTATTGCTCAAACAAAGAACATTTTTGCATTTTTCTGGGCGCTTTTTTGTGCATTTCCCAAAAACAACAAGAAAGGAGAGCAACGCAAAACTTTGAATACCGAAGCCTTAAATACCCTTGAATAGCTATCATTTCTGTTGGAACTAAATTTGTTGTTCGAAAAGCAGAACTATCTACACATGTAAAATAAGTATATAAGTACATAGTTCGATTAGGATTAGCTTCGAGAGCAGTTGTTGAATTCTAATAGGTTCAGATATACTTAATTTCTTTCATACCTAGCAAATATCTGATAAAAACAAGCATACCCTCTTCAAGGGTATACCAACAAAAGCCAAACTAAAGGCCAAGTGTAAAATTAATATTACGCCGGCTACAAAGCAGTGAAAGAGAAGAAATAGCAGAGCGAGAGGTGCTGTTCAGAGGGGGTTGATAAGAGGGGGGGTTGCTGTAGCGAGCATTGTGGTTGCTCAGTGCACAGAGTGAGAGGCAGAGAGGAGGCAACCGAAACTGCAAAAGTAAACTAAACATGTGCTAGTCGTTCTGCTGCAGCCCCCACGCACTCCCCTTAGACACTGCCACCTCACACCCCTTTTTTGCATCTTTCCACATCCACCCGCTCCATGCCTCTGCCTCTTTAGAGCACGTAAAAATATCATGAAAATTGCAAAAACGGAAAATCTAGCAAAACGCAGAAAATGCGCCTCACACAAAAAATGTGTGTGTTTTGTTGAAAATGTTGTGTAGAAAAAAAATAAGAAAAACCTTTGGAAGAAATGGAAGGATGCAAACGCACACATGCAATATTTTTGATTCAGTATTCCCCCGACTCTATCTGTACCTAAGGTTGATGATTGGGGTAGTGCATATTCAACGTATTTACTTTAAGGATATGATGGATATTGTGCCTCAACGTTCTCTTCACTAACTTGCAACAACTTGTTGGGCACTTTTTAAAGTCAAGTTTAATTCCTTGGAGCTCTTAGAGCCCATGCAGGCCAATAATTGCCTGAGAAACTGCAACTGTAACTGCATTTCAATGTCATTTGGGTTTATAAATATACATATGTATATGTTCTAATATATTTAGATATTTATATACAAACAAAGACTAATTTGTTTGATTTATGCTTCGAGTTTCTTTTTGTCAGAAAAGCATTTAAATAGTGAACCACAATCCCATCATCATTTCATTGGCCATCGGACTGACAATCATTTCGGGGGAAGAAGAGATCTGATCTTGTGATGATTCCTAAAAAACCATTTAGAAACTATACCATTTCTCAGTGGCAGTGGCAGCTTTCGTTCGTGTTAAATATTTCGTATAGTATTTGAAAATGCATTTTGGCAAGTGCCAAACAATTTACCATTAAAAAATTGCAAAACGTTGACTTTGAATTATGGTTCGATGTCTAAATTTAAATTATTAAAAAAGGAGGAGACTGCAACACAAAAAAAAAACACACACAAAGAGAGACGGCAAGGAAAATGTGCAGTGGCACAAAAGAAAAGCCCGAGAGAATGCTAAAAAGTGTGGGTAACGGACTGGGGGCAAAGGAAAAACAACATGAAAGTCGACATGTAAACAAATAAAATTAGCTGTCAGCCCGAAGGAAAGTAGGGGAGGCCTTGGGGAAAAACGGAGGAGTGTATCCCCCTCCCTTCGCTATGTGGCTGCAACTCGGTGCTGAGGAAGAGCCCCACACAGTAGACAGGAGGCGGAACGGGCACGAAGGCAAAAAACAAGTTCAGCCAAAAGATCGACCAAAAGCCAGACAGATTTTAAAATATTGTTTTAGAATTTTTGTGCCGTTGCATTTTTAGCAAATGATTTACCACATGATGCTATCTCTATCGTGTGTGTGTGTCTGTTCTTAAGGTTAGACCGAATAAGAAACACACAAAAAGAAACAGAAGAAAGTTCGGTTGTAAAGATACCCTACCACAGCCTAGGCTAGTACGCTTTGATGCAAATGCTTGTAAAGCATATTAGGAATTGTACCACTAAGCCACAGCAGCAATGCGGAAGGGTATTCGAATATGAGGCCTGCCATAGCTAAGCTTCAACGCATTCCCGCTACCTACTGAGCTTACTTAAAGAAGAGAGCAAACATAAACAACAACATATGCTCTTTAAAGCTTTCGCTTAATCACTTTTGGTTATAAATATCACAATTAAAGCTAAACTCTGGCTCAAGAGAGGATCGGGAATGAATACTAATCTTTAACTCCCTCATGCCTCAACAATTTACAATGTGCCCCATTCTAGCCCGTACAAAAGCGAAATTCCTAATTCTTGTTTATTTGTTTATGCACCACATAGGGGTAGAGGGAAGGGAAGCTTTTCCACTTGCATCTGTTGTTTTTTAAGATTTATTGAAGGTTACGTGGAATGTTTATGGGAAAATACCCCCCAAAGCTAATAATTTGGAAAATAATATTTACATACCTTTTCGAATATGGGATTTCTCCAGAAGTGGATCCAAAAACGGGCAGCACCTACTCTCGAGTTTCCAGTCGCCCTCTCACTCTATATTTCGCTCTTTTGTGTGTTTCCTTTCCTACACTTGAACGCGGCACCGTTAAATCGACACCCACACGCACAAAAGCTGCTGCGATAGCGATGCGTGTGCGAGAGAGGAGCAGAGGGGCTCCTTTTCACTTCTCTTTTTGTCTATTTTTTGGCTTTTGCTTTTTAAGCTTCCTTTTTTTTGCGCGAAATTCGCGCATGTGCGGAAAAAAAGTCGTTTGGCAAATATAAAATTGTTTGCTGGTTTTTTGTGTGTTTTTTTTAAGGATAAGCTTTTCTTTTAAGCACAGTCACTGGGAGATATTCTTTGGTTTGTTTTTGATGGCAAAATTTCGTTTTTAATTTCGTTTCAGCGCCCAACACTCGTCCGTTCTTTGCTCTTTTTCTGTTCTATGTTTTTTTGGTACTTTTGGGCTGTTAGAGTCTCGGAGCACGACTGACACGGACTGACGCTCTACGGAGGCTAGTCATAGCCGAAAAACGCACTCAACATCACAAATCTCAATTGCAAACAACAAAATCACACTCAAAATCTCAATTGCAAAGAAACAAATGTCAGAAATGCACTGGCACACGCACACACACAAGACTCCACGAGAGAACGAGAGAGATTCCAAGAGAGAGCATTCACCGTTACAAACAAACGTTGAGCAAAACACTCAATTTGGCTGCTGTAAGCGAGTGGATTTTTGGTACAGTGAGAGTAAAAATATGCGCCCCATCCCCCAAAAGGCAAAAGGCTCTCCGCTTTGCTCTCGCTCTGTCTCTGTGTGGCAGCCTCTAATGTGGCATCCTTTCGAGCCTTGCTGCCACGCCACGCGCGCTGCATTTTGCGGATTGCAGCTGCCTCTTTGGCTGCGTTTTTTGGCAGCTTCGTTTCAATATTGATTATTGATTTTTGTGTCCACTACCGAGTAGGGATTTATGGGGGCGCCTCCACTTGGGGCCCAGGGTTCGTTGGTCTCCTCTTCGGGCACTGGACACACTTGTCTTTTTTCGTATCGGTGGAACTTTAAGCCCCAGACACATTAACGAAATTTGTCTGTTTTGAGATTTCGTTCTTGTTGCTTTAACAGATTTTGCCCCTATTTGTTGCATCCACAAACGCACAGAGGGGGTGGTTGGGTGGCGAGGTTGCATGTGTGCGTTGTGGCTGGCTGCGACTAGAAATTAATTGAAGGAAAAGCTGTGTGACCTGCAGGATGGTCTGACATTTGAGAATCTCAATTGAGGAAAGCTTTTGGTATGCCGAATATTTTGTGGAAGTTATAATACAGATGATGAAGAGGATTGTATATGATTTTTCTTTATTAAGAAATACATTTATTAAACTATGATATATTTATGTGCAGATTTAACGACATTGGATAGTAATAAAATACATGGGACTAGGATTATCTCTAACATTATTCCCTTAAATCTGAATAACATGAAAAACAATCAAATAATTATGATCTAAAAACCGCTCTAAGCCCCACGCAGGTTCTCCCTTAATATTCTATAAAATAACATAATTTAGAAACATATTCTAAATGCCCCTAAAGCAAACGTTCAACCTGGTTTAGTCCATGTATTTTGGGCTTAATTTCGGCCAATGCACATACTTACATTCATATGTTCATATGTATACATACATTCTAATTACAAAATTTGTAACTACGAATATGGATATGACAGAGCGGGGGAAAGAGCATAGAAAGGCGTGGATGTGACAGAAGGGGAAAATTTAAAAGCAATATTTACCAAACAAACGATTGGCACAGAAGGCAAACAAAAACGCGGAATGAAAATGCAAATTATACACAGGACATGGCATGACCACCAACATGAAGCTGAAGAATCGCTGAAACTCGGAATCGGAGTCCGTGTGTGGCAGAACAGGTAGCAATGCCGCATGGACGTTGACACTGTGGCAACCGGATTAGAAGAACTGCAACCGGATTTAGCAGAAGAAAGGATTAAAGGAACGCTAGAGGACTACCTGAATGCCGACACGGGCCCACGCGGGCCTCGTCCACGTTCATTAATCCGCGCATTCGGAGATGCAGTCACTGCCTCTGGACGCATCCTCAGAAGGATAACTAGAGCAGGCGATGGACCAGATTTAAAAGTGATTTAAGAGTTTGGTTCAGTGTATAATCCAACATTACGCAGTACTCGAGGAGTAGGCGGATCATCAGTGATCCTGTTGATCCCTTGAGCGATTAGCGAGCCTGATTAGCGCTGATCAGCCTGATTAGCGGCAGGGCGGGTGTTTTTGGAGCACCCCTGATGCCTGATGCCTGATGCTCGAAGCCTGATCCCTGGCCAAACCCCTGGCCCAGCACCAAAAGTTATGTAAAGTTAAAGCCAAAGGCATAACAAATGTCCCGTCACGCTTGACCTTTTAATTGAAAGACAGCGTTGTTGATCTCTGTTCGGAGTACAAACACAAACACGATCATGATCATGATTGTCTAATTGCTGAAAGTAGTCTCGTCCTTCGTCTCATATGCAAACGAACCCTCACCTTTTGGCCTGCAGTTGATCCTTAGGAAGATCATTGGAGTGTGCCATAAAGGGGAGGATCGGGTACATCTGAAGAACATCTTCATCTCAGCATTTCTGCATCTCCCATATGCAAATTGAATCACACACAAAATGTGCATCGAAGCATTCAGGATTTTGTGGTTGACCGAGTATCCCCCTCGAGAGGGATACACTCTCCCTACTCGTGACCTTTCTCCTTCCTCGTTTTCCCTTTCCATTCTCCTGTTGAGATATCACCTTGAGTTCCTAAGCCGATTTCATGCCAAGGATGATTTGCCATTTTATCTTGAGTTTTTTCTTTCGGGGTTTTTTCTACTACTGATTTTTTGTGTGTGTGTTTTGTGTGGTTTCTTTATGAGGTTTGTGGTCTTTGATCTTAAGTGAAAATTGGTTTCCCTAACCAATTACTTGCGATTAATGTGCTAGTGTTGTAGATATGGTAATTTTATGGATACATTTTGAGATATGATTGTCGGAGGTGAAAATTCTGGAGACAAAAATGAATTTAAGGTTGAATTTTGTTTGTTTTGGTTTGGAAAAGGGTTTGCGATTCATTTAAATTAAGAAAGCGTAAGTAAAAGCTCATAAGGTGGCTTGAGAATTATTATTTCACACTTTAAAATCAAAATATACTCTCAGAACCTTAATAGTTCTCTTTGGTCTGACGGGTCGTCCATTCCTTCTTTCATAATAGTTTTAGTTTCTTTACACTTTCAACTCCCATAGGTCACCAAACAACTCTTCAAAAAGGCTACTAGTGAACCCTGTTCATGATGTATGCTTCAAAACACTGCCCATTTCAGGCCGGGAGTTCCTTAACATGCCACAAAAATTTGCATATTTCGCATAAATCAAATGTGAAAAGTGCTCGCGACGAAACGCCCACCAGAGGAACATAGGGCCACTACGAGTGACAGAAGATATAGACATAGGCAAAGTGAGAGAGATGGGTGGAATTTTCGTGGAAATAATGGTAAACAGACTGAGAGGCAGACTGAGGCATTGCGAGGCGGTTCGCGTCCACATCCGTAAATCCTTTTTTAGCACGAAAAACCGAAGGATTAAAAAAGGAAACTAGAGCAGAGGCACAGTCCACAAGGGGACTTGGGCAAATAGATGCTCTAATTTTCATTGTTATGCAGTAATGGTTATGCAGTAAAATTCGTTGCAAGGACAACCGGCAGGACATGGCGAACAATCGTTGCAATGGTATTTTCATCCCGGGGTTTTTATGACGCCAGCGACTTGCTTTCTCTAAGATTTTTGGCTTTGGCCACGGTCTACGGTATGTTTTTGGTTTGGTTTTTGCTTTTCTGTTCAGGTAATGGTCAAAGAAACGCTTAGAAGAAGAGCCTCAACAATGAAAGTAGCTGGAAAATCGCGAGAAACATCTATGCGAGGATAAAGATACATGCATCTGAGTATCTAATGGTCATTAGAGAGGACACTGTAGCGCTCCGCTCTACTTACAATTGTCATTTCGAGGGACAAGCACATTCTACTCCCAACACACAGAACGACCAATCAACCAATAACCGAGGTAAAAAACTGCTCGAAAAAAACTCACTTCCGCGTAAAGGATTCCTTTTTGTGAAGACCATAAAATATTTAGTTTTTTATGGTCATCGGCGGGCGATCAGGTAGAGATCCTAGTTTTTTGCGCGGTGTCCTTTAACCCTTTCACCATTAACAAATTTATCCTATCCGGCTATCCGATGTGTCCTTGAAGGTGTTCCTCGAAAGTGGCCCAACATTTCTGTAGGTTTCTCTTCTTTTTTGTTTCCATCTAATGTCTGTTCCATTGTGTTCTTTATGGCTCATCGGTTGTGTATTTTTTATGGCATTCTTTGTTCCCATTTGCATGGACAATCTTTATTCTATGTACTTCCTTAACCCTTTTGCCGCTTGCCACTTTGGCTACGAACGGGTTTAATGAAATTCAATATTTGGTACTTTTTACAAGCTGCTATTTTCTTGGTATTGGGTGTTTCTGGTCATTAAAACGGAAAAGGGTTAAGTTCTGGGTGAATTTATTGGTTGTATTCGTTTGTAAAGGGTTGAGAATAACTAAAGGTCTAAAAGAAGAAATATATGTGATCTGTTTAGTTTACGGCCTGGAAATCACTGAAGAGAACTTGTAGAGGAGTGGCAGAAATTGCTGTAGCAAAAATATATTTTTCGGTGAGCATTTTCTTATTTTTCTAGATTATTAAATGCTTCTAAGAGCAAGCTTATGAAATCTTTCCATGCTCACCAGTAAAAGAATATTCACAGCAGAGGGAAATCGTTTTCATAATCCCATTCATTAGTTACCGTTACAGAAATATTCTAGAAAATCCAGAAAATCACATAAATTATATTCGTTCTCTTGGCTGGACATTTGTCCCCCGTTTTACATTTGTAATTCGCTGGAAATTAAGGCCACTAAGTCGCCAGTCGAAATGCATTTGAACAAACATAAAAATGTGAGATTTTTGAGGCAGCAGCCATTCATTGGCTTCCATTGTCCACATCGCAAAATCCCAAGCTTAGGCAATTGGGCATTTTTGTGAATTTAAGCGCCAAATGCATGCCAGTTCCCACCCCAGAAATGATCCTTAAAACCCAACCATCTAATCAGTCCACGGAGCAGTTACACATTTTCACACTTTCGTGACCCCTGTGGCGGTGGAAATGCCGCCAACACACACAGATGCCCTGCCCGAAGAGAGATCCCTGAGGGTTGAACGGCGACCATTGGTCAGGGAAAAGGAAAATTTCGAATCGAATAAAATAAAATAAAAATTGAGAACGCGCGCCATCGATGGTCCGTCGTGACCCCTTGTCAGCATCAGAGAGCCAGAGGTTAAAATTAATGCGAATACTGTGAATGTTCCAAAAGGGAGAAGAGGGAAATTGCATGAAAATTCGGGGTCACGGCTAAGACGATTCCGGCCTCAAGGAGTACCACAACGGGCATATAGGGGTGGCTCTAGGGTCAAATTTATAGCCCCGACATTGGACATTGAAAACTGTAACAACTGGGAAAAGCGGCACAACAACTGCAAAAGGATTTTGTGTTGGGTGCAAAATTTATGCTTCATTGTTTTGCATAGTGAGAAATGAGGTTTCCACAGGGGTGGGGTTTGATTTTTGGACCCATTTTAATTGACCATCGCCCTGACCCTCCAACCCTGCAGTTGACCTTTTTCCGTCTTGTGCTATTCGAAAATTTTGTCACATTTAAATAATTTTTCATTGCCATGCATTGAATTTTGCTGGCGCAGAGGATCTTTGTTAATGCATTTCAATTTTTGTTTTTATTGCAAATGGCATTTAATTGTTGACCCCTCGAAAAGGTAGTGGGGGAGATTTCATTTCTCTTTCGGATGACCCGGAAAATGTAACGTATTTTCACCCAAGAATTTTCATTTGCAGCTGTGGCCAAAACTCCTCTGAATTTTGCCAGCATTTGTACCTCACTCTCACTCATTCTGTCTCGCAGTGAGCCAAAGAATTAGCTAATGGCCAGCACTCACACACTCGCACACATACAGAGTCTTCACTCTCCTGGCAAAAGGGAAAATGTTTGGTAATGGTCCTGTGGAAACTAAGCCGGAATACGTACCCAGGGAAAATGCGAATAAAAAATTGAACTTCTTACGATAAATATGCGAGCCTATTAGTCGCACAGTCGCAACGGCAAACGAATCTCGACCAAAACATGGCCAAGAGGCTTTTAGGCCCAGGCCCACGTCCCAAAGCCAAAGCCCATGTCAAATGTTGAATAAGTAATTCAACCTCTCTCATTCTCTCCATGACATCGGAGAAGCAACCAAGGATTGGCTGAAGGCTACACAAGGTGTGGGAGCCAAAAGAACAAAAGGCATAAAACGTTAGCACTAGGAGTCTTTGGCGACACACAAAGATGCCAATGGACAAAGTAGAATATTTTATTTTGTAATGAATGCGTTGAAATGCCAGATTTCGGATTTATCTTGAGCGATTGCGTGGAGCGCTAGACTATGGAGATACCCTGCAGCACATTGTATTTCAAGGGAGAACATTTCCAATTGCATCAGAGGAAGGAGAAGAAGTTCCTGAATGATCAAGGATAGAGAAGCTTCTCTTCATTCTAGGGTTAGTGTAGCATTTGAGGACCAACGATATGTAATTGTGTGGAGATTCCCTAAATTATAATTTTCTCCAATTCAGGATATGTACATTGATCGAAAGAGCAAGTAAGTCTTTAATTTTACCCATTTCACTTAGCTAATTTAAATCTTTAGCTCTCGTTAATGGTTATATCCCTATATGTTTCCATTTGCTCCTACATCTCAGTCCCTCTCTCTTTTACTCCATCATTGTTATAACCAAAACTAAACCAATAAATGCCTCATATCTTTGCTACGCTCAACTAAGAAGCTGCATTAACACATAGTCTTTATCCCTCTCTATCCTCTGTAGTCCTGCTTCTTTGGTGTTCCACCTCCTCTAGTATTTCCCCTCCAGTATTCCGGTGTAAACACCACTGTCATTTATTTTCGTATTATCATAATGAGGGCTCGTATATTTTTATGTGAATTTCTTGCTTTTTGTGCCAGAAACAGCAAACACCCCAAAAAAATAAGGGGAGTACACCGACTACCACACACGCCACCCATCTATCCATCCACCCACACACACACACACCCAGCCATGTGTCAATGTTCTTGTGTATTGGTGGGTATGCGTGTAAAAAAGGCAAAAATAAAACTAAAATACTCGTTTCGCATTCGCATTTCGTGGGTTTTTGTTTTGTTGTTAAATTATCACCCAGTTTTCTGGTGGGAACCACCCCCAATGGCTATGGCTATTTATGCATCCACTGCCCCCAACCCCCCTCACCACGATCTACAGCTTAACCCAAAAGCAACACCCACACAAACACACTATCGCTCAGAGGCGTTGCATTGCTTTTTGCTGAAGGGGTCTTACAGTTAAACATACTGCAACTGTGGCATAAATTTCAAAGTAAAACTTTCAAGTTATTCAATTGAAATTTTGCATTTGTAAATACCTAAACCCCCCTCTAAACTAAACCCCTGCTGTCTCTATCACACATATTTACACATTCATGCAGTTCACGTTCGCATTATTTGGCATCCCATTTGTTTGTTTTTTTTTTCTTCCTTTCATACACCATTATGGGAGGTTTTCTCTGGTTTTTTTTGGTTTGGGGCTTGGGGTTTTTGGCCAGCAGATGAACACTTGAGTGGCTCAAAATGGGGAATCGGTTATTGTCTGGCTGCGAATTCAGTGGAATAATTTCCACCCAATCATTGGAAAAATTCAAGCATAAAAATCACTGAAATAAAACCTATTTGCCATTAGGTTTTTCAGATTAGTTTTTATCAGCATCTTCCCACACACTCTAAGTACACACAACGCCTTTGTTTCATTATCAGCATTTTTAGAGCTCGAAAAATATGCAAATATAAAAATTGACTTCTGTTAATCGTCGTTGTCAAACAATGACAAATAAGTTTCAAAAATATAAAAATTATTTGTATTTTTGGGGGTCTATGTACTTGGAGATCTTTCGTTTGCTTGCAGTGATAAAAATGCAAATGCTTGGTGGAAAATTCTGAGAGGAAAAGTGATGAGTGATGAGAAGGTTTTACTGCGAATTGGGTTCCCTTAAGCCAATAGACTTACAAATAGCTCTCCCTTAAAAGTTAGGAAAACTATTTGGAAAAATTGGAAAAGCTTTGGCTGTGCATCTGTTGCATCTAATTGTACATGAAGATTTTAAAATTTTAATTGGAATACTTTTGTTCCTCACATTTTTGCGTTTGTAAACCTCTAGATCACCGTTCAGCCAATAACAGCATTCGATGGCACAGACCCAGCGCCATTTCTATCAACATAGGGCCTTACAAATCTAATTCCACATAACGGCCCAATCTACATAAAAAATCGCTCCTCCCCTCCGCGAACAAACCCCGAACCACAAAAAATCGATGAGGAGAGCGAGGGGTATGAGTCACTGGGATGGACGTCACTGCCTGCCGACTGCCTGCCACCCCGCATAAATTTCCAAATAATGTAATGCTAAAAAAAATCCACACAAATAGAAGGAGCAAAAGAGAGGGCTATAGCCATGGGGTAGGGGCAGGGAAGTAGGATTGGGTGGACAACGATTGGGGGAGCGAAAATAAAGTTGGAAATCATGAACCATACAAAATGAAAATCCACCCTCGGAAAAAACGTTGCCAACGGTTTTTTCTTGTTTTCCCCCTCCGTTTGTTCGTTTTATTTTGTTTTCCTTCGTTCTCTTTTGTTTTGTTTAAGTGGGCAAAAAAGGAAGAGCACAAAAAGTATCTGTGTGAGGGGTGGGAAATGTATCAGTGTGTGTGTGTGTGTTTTTGTGGGGGAGAAGTGGATGAAAGTGGGGTAGAAGTGGGTGGATGATGGCTCTGTGCTGTGCTGTGCTGTGCTGTGAAACTGTTTCGCTTTGTTTGCAAAACAATCAAAAGCGAACGGAATCGTCGTCGTCGTCGTCCTAGCCGTCGCTGTCGCCATGCCTCGTATTTTTTTCGTTTCCCTGCCACCACCCACCTCTCCCATTTTTGGGGTTCAATCTCCCCGTTGACATCGTTGGCGACATTAAATATTGCTCCGAGTTCTTTCTTTTTTCCTGGTATCCCCGTATCCCTCGCATACTCTCTGTGATGTTGGCTTCTTTTTGTGCCCTTGTGCCAAACCAATTTCTAGCATATTTTTATGAGTCCTCTGTGCTGGCGAGCCCTGTTCTTGTTCCTCTCGTGTGTGCTGTGTGGCAGGCGCAGCAGCTTTCGTTTATTTTGCAAACGTGTGCCACCAGACACGCCTCCAACGCCCCCAACATGGTTGCCATGGAGCCATGTGCGAGACGCTAATAACGTTTGCTTGCCAAAAAGCAGCAGGAAATGAACCGGAGCCAGAGTCCCGGACAGATCGTAGCAGGGCTGTACTGCCTTCCTGGCAACTCTTCCATATGGCGGGTGGTTTCTGATGCTAGACGTCAGTTGGGGTTTTGCACCGGGGAAGATTTAGTGCTTTGGAGGAAGGAGAGATCTGCATACGATGTGCTTAAGTAAATAATAATCCGCTCTAAAATGAATACAGTCTTAAATCTATGGAATATTTTACTTGGGAATTGGCACTTAATTAGCGCATAGCCGGGGGCCATCTGGGGTACTAATGCGCGGTACTTGTAAAACTTAAATAACAATAGGCATTCCAACAATCTTCTATGAATTTTGTGTGATCGAATAGTCCATGGCACTAATTATAATTATACGGTACTAGTATCCTCTATAGCACCTCCCATTTTCCGCCTAGAACTCCCTCTACTCCATTTCCGCTTTCATTTAATAACCCCAATCATCGCATATGTACATCCATTCATTCGTTTTATAGTTCCCCTTACATTTTCACAGCGTTTTATATGGCTTTTTAGTAAATTACAAAAATGCGCCATTTCTAATTTCATTCTCTTTTTTTCTTTTTTTTTCTTGTTCAGAGCTTCAGGTCACACAGCACACAAAATGGTGTGCCTATAAACCAGAAACAACAGCAACAGCAGCGAAAGCCAGCAGCCAAATAACGGAAATGACAAAACAGAAACACACACACACACACAGTAACCGTGGAAAGCGGAAGGAGAATTACCCCACATGCCCAAAAATATGCAACATTTTTTATATGTTTCTGCTTCACAAAACTTTTGCGCAGGCAGCATCATAAAAATTTTTTTCTGCTGCTGCTGTCACTTTTTTTCTCCGGCGCACTGTGGCCATGGCTTTTATGTTGCCTCTTGCGAATGTGTGTGTGTGTGTGTGTGTGTTTGTTTGGGTACTGGTGTGTGTGAGTGCTTTTTATGACCCAATATGGCCGCCACAGAGCTGAGTACGTGTCCGGTCCATGCCGTTCCGTCCACGGCCTTCCTCCCTTTGCGGGTTTATGAATTATATAGATTTTTATGCGGTCGCATATTATTTTTGTGGCCTTTTTTGGCTCTCTCCCATCCTCCCTTTTCCTTTTTTGTGTGTGCTTTGCTTTTCTTTTGTTCCTTTCTTTTTGGGGCCGGCAATAAAAATGTCTTTTTATGTGTACGTTTGTCTCATACATACCATGCTATTCCGCGGCCAATATCTTTCGGTTTCAGTTTCTCCATAATGGTTCGCCCTCAGTCAGGAGGTTTATGAATATGCCTGCCTTCTAGATATGCCATTTTCAATGTGGTGTGTATATAGTAAGGGCTTTATGAGGTGGTCCTGCCGCTGGCACTGGCATGGCTTTTATTATTCCTATTTTCATATATTACACTCTCCATTTTCTGTTTGTTTCCTTCGTTCTCACGCTGCTTTTGTCATTTTTGCATTAATTTCATATTTGGTTTATGTTTTGGGTGGTTTTGTGGGTTTTTGGGCGGTCGGGTCGTTGAGTTTTTCTTGTCGCTGCTGTTTATTTCGCATAAATAATATATATTTTCGGCTATTGCGTCTGCACGGCATTAATATTATTTCCAACAGGCACACACACACACACGCACACAATTCTATTAAGGTATAGATGGTTGTGCATCCTGCGAACCGCAGGACCTCATGGCCGTGAGCTTTAATTTTGGCTCATTTTTCGCTATCAAAACATTATGTTTATGCGCCTGTATTTGTTTTTGTTCCACTCATATACATATGTACATATATTTGTACATATGTATGTATCTGTGCATACACATGTATGTACATACATATGTATTAATGAATGTACATATGTATGTATTCTTACACACTCGACGTAAATATTTGCAATTAAATATGCCAAAAATACACCAGATATACACACATATCCCTTCTTGTTTTGCCCATTTTGTGGGTATTTGATGCAGCTAAAAATATGTACATATGTACATATGACCATATTGATGTATCTTACGTATATTTGGTGTTTTTCCATGTAACTTTTAACTTTTAGAAGAAGAGAATACTGATATAGTAAAATAGTATGACAAAGTAGGAAACTGTATAGACAATATTTTAAATATATAAATGCAATACAATCGGAAACCCAAACCCAAAAAATAAAGTAATTACTCACTGACTTTCCAATTAAAATGACTTTTACCACATTGTATGGCATGCTCTTTCTAGATTAAGGTATACGATACTCATTCTGACACCATGACGACAACGACATGCGCACCTGTCCACCCTCTTGGATTAAAGACGAAATACCTTCCAATCTACATTTTTTTATTAGATCGAATCAATACAAAACATGAACTTTGCCAGAGATATCATTAAACGACAAGTTACGTACCGTTATCAATGTACTGGATTTCGGTAGGCTTTTTGTATAGATTTCGTAAGATCAAGTTCTATTTTTCCTATATCTGATCCCACTGTGAACCCTGGAATAGGGTCGTGGGAGCCCAGCGTAATGTAATCAATTTGAGTGCAAGCGCACTCGGACTTGCAAACGCTGCTGCCCCGGCACGAGGCCAATGAACAGATCTACATTATCAGTGGTGTTGAATAGGGACCCACATCAGAATCTGCCTCTGGATTGATTAAGGTGCCGTTGACAGCTAATCGTCTCGGCTAATGCAAGAGCTATTAAGCGGAATGTAACTATAATGTTCAATTGTTGAGTGTTTAACACAAACTTTAACACATGGCAACACGAGCGGAAGAGAAGGAAGGAATGGGAGAGCGCCAAACGTAATATATGTAGAGTTATGGAGTGAATGCAGAGAGTAAGTCTTAGCTTAACATGTGGCGTAGGGCACATTCTGTGAAGGGGGACTATCACAATGCTTTTGGAAAATTATCTATATCACTCAATTTATAATTTAAATATATTTTAAGTTATAAATACAGTAAAATAATGCAGAAGTCCGATCCCCCTTTGCTCCGCCACTGCCTTAGCCATTCAGCCAAGCGCCGTTATCTGCGTGATTTTGACAACAACTCGGCGTAAGCTTTGAAGGCAGAGAATCCAAGTGCTTCGTCTCGGACGCCTTGTCGCAAACATTGTGCAAACTGACGTCCCACGGGGCAGTCGCAATAAGAATATAATTAATTGAGTAACGCGGCTATTAAAAACTAAGTGAACATTACTAAGGACTAACAAAGCAACAAAGGCTAAGGCGCACAAAACCTCAAACAAAGCCATGAACGAGGGGACACAGCAGCGCAGGGGCGCGGCGGAACCTACCGAACTCAGTTTTGTGCGCGAAAAATTGCTGAAATTCCAGTCTAAAATGTTGGAAGACTTTGAGAAGCGCCTGTCCTGCATGGTCGAGGATGTCCTTCAGGATCTGCGGCAGCGAGAACTGCGTGCCCACGAATTTCGCAACTTCGAGATCCCCAATGGGGGAGTGAGCCATAATAGCGTTTGGCATAATCGCATGTCCAAACAAAAAGTTTCAAACACTGCAGCCAGCGACGTTAGCGATATTCCAAATGGTCATGCAAATGGTGCGAAGCCGGCGCCCAGCCAAGGACAGAAGCGGTCGGAGCGACGTCAATTGCCCGACAAGGTATTCGTGGCGCGGGAATCGTACCTGACCGCGCTGCTCCAGGTGGAGCACATGCGCACCATCTATCACATCTTCTACATTATTCTGGTCATGTTTCTGCTGAATGTGATCTTTTACGACTACTTTGTGAAGGGGCGCATTGATCTGGGCCTGGGCACGATTCGGGGTGGACTGAAACGTTTGCACTGGGTCTTCGGCGTGTGGCTACTGGAGCATGTCTTTGTCCTGGCGCTGTATTACGCCTTCCAGGGATGGGCAGTGGTCAGGCATAAGCTAAAGCAGCATAGTAAGTACAACCGGTAGACCGCATAGAGCTCAAACTAATCTAAGATCATGTCCCTTGGCAGATGCACTTCAACGATTCTGGTCACACAGTTGCCTGATTATGTACATCAGCTCCCAAGTGGTATTTTGCTTTGTGTCCACCTCGCTCTGCCTGAAGTTTGGCCTTCCGTTTGTCAGCGCCTGCGTCCTTCTGCTGGAGAGTACTCGCCTGCTGATGAAAATGCATGCCTTCGTGCGATACAACGCACCTCGAGTGCTGGCGGGAAAGCAGAAGACAGATGACGACCAGGAGGCCGCACCGGCCGGACGACCATTTGTGCCGCCTGTGCGAAGCTATGTGTACTATCTGTTTGCCCCCACGCTGATCTATCGGGATAGCTATCCACGTACCTCGCACATACGGTGGAAGTTTGCCCTAAACAGACTGCTGGAGGTAGTGGCCGTGGCCTTTCTCTACGCCTTCATTCACGAGCGTCACATACACGAGCACTTCGGAGAGTACGGCAGGGAGGAGGTGGGCCCATCGAAGATGATCCTTAAACTGTTTGGCATGATGCTGCCCAGTGCTGTGATATTCCTGTGTGGCTTCTACATGATCCTGCACTCGTGGCTGAATTTCACTTCAGAGTTGCTACGCTTCGGGGATCGCATGTTCTACAAGGATTGGTGGACATCGCACACCTACGACGCCTACTACCGCAACTGGAATGTGGTAGTGCACGATTGGCTGTACGAGTACGTGTACAAAGACATGTATATGCACGTCTTCAAAGGCTCCAAGGTGGCTGCCTCGTTGTCGGTGTTCATGATCTCGGCTCTGGTGCACGAGCAGGTGCTGGGATTCGCCTTGCAAATGTTCTTTCCCGTCATGTTTATCCTCTTTGGTGTTGTGGGCGTAGCTCTGGTGTATCTGATGCGAAGTGCGCCCAAAGTCCTGGGTAACATGTTCCTTTGGTTCTCCCTCATCTTGGGCAATGGCATGCTAATCTCTCTCTACGCCATGGAATACTATGCAAAGAAGAATTGCGATCTCAGCAACGAAACCTGGACCGATCATCTCGTGCCGGCCGTCTGGCGTTGTTATAACTAGTTTTAGATGTACAATATTACTGCTTTTAAACTGTTCGTACACATGGCGTACATTTGATTTGTATTTAAGTTAGAGTAGATAACTTAAATGAAATTAACAGGAACGTTTCAACACATTAAACAAACATTTATCGAAGTTTGAACTTGATCAGCTGCAATGCTCCTAAAGCTAATGGATTACTTATTTTACATCAGGATGCCCTGATAAACCTATCTATCTTATGGAATACTTTGTGAGTTGGTGGGTGGCGTCCTCTCCTCTTCTCTCTGCATCCCGACTAGGTCTTCGCTTGGCTTTATATACAGGCCGCCGCTTGTTTCGACGTCCCGTTGTCTTCCTCGACTCGTTTGCGTCGGAACAGTATCACATGTGGCTCTGGAGCGTGCATCATGTAATGGACCCAGCCGGGACTCTGCTGTATGCCAAGATTTCGCCACTCCGTTTCAGTCATCAGGTGAGCCTTAGGCACATGCTTGGCCAAATCGGAGGGTAGAATAACATGCCTGTTGGTTGGGGGTAAGAACCTAGCTGTTAGACAATTGTCTATAAATGGTCTCTTACTGGCGTGCACTCACCTGTATTCGAATTTGTCGTCAAAGTACTTTTCTGAGTACTGGATTTGGTCTGCCGGCATCTCAGTAATATTAAATTAAAGTAAATCAAAAAAAAATTAAACAAATACAAGAAATATTGTCACCGCAAAATGATTGATAAAAATATACAATCTGGCCCTCAAAAATATACCACGTAACATATACCTTCTCATCTTACAAATATTCCGTAAATATACCGTAGTCTTAAATCATATTCCCCGATTTTGATGTTCTATTTGATATTTAATATTTGCAAAATTTATTCATTTGGCTTATTATAAATTGTATATATTTTATTTGAATTTTTCATGCAAATCACTCCTTCTGGAAGCAAGGGGTTTTTCATTTCAGTATTATTATTATTAACAGAGACATTTAATAACATACATACTTTGAAATTCATGTCGAAAATATATTTAAATACTTTACTCAGTAACAGCTTCGTTGTGACTGGCAACTTTTGAATTCAATGACAGACTGTCGATAGCTAAGCAGAAGATAATTTTATAACTGAACTGGAATGTTAACAGCATAAGGAATTGATTGGAAAATCTGATTAAATTATAGTTTTAGCGCTGAGACTCCTAACTAGCTGGTAATATCACACATCATACATATAGAGGAACATAAGTTAAGATTACGGTATATTTACTGTGTATTTTTTAAATGAGAAGGCATATTTTTGGTATATTTTTGAGGGCTTTGCAGCATGAAGTTCTTCACATGTTCCAAAATAAACCATACCATCCAAAGAAAATTAAATTCCTTAGCAACGACTTCCCGTAAAAGGCCTAAAATATATTTTGATTGTTATTAATGGTGCAAATTCGTTGGCCATTGGCCTCTGGAGTGTGTGTGCGTACATACCAAAAGAACTGCTGCCGTCGCTGTTGTTGTTGTTGTGTGCGTGTGCAGAGCAGAAGAGCATACAAATTGCCAAGCGTTTTTATATAAGTTCCATGTTCCATGTTTCCCAACAATATATGCTACATACATATAAATGTAAACGCACATATTTAATATTAGCATAGAGTTGTCATCCAAACCCCCCTGGCAACCGACGTGCTGGCCCCTACAGCAATAGCAACGGCGAGAGAGCAGCAGCAGCAGTTACGATACGAGTAAATATACATATGAGGAGGAGAACACAATTAAAAATACACCAAGAGCTCCATTAGTGCCTGTCCCCAGCCACCCAGCGTCACGCAGTCACAAATGGCTATATGGAAGTGCGCGTGCTAGAAGCGAAGCCACCACCTGCTGCTGTTGCTGCTTCGAGGGACGAGTGGTTCAGGGACTGGGACTAGGATTAGGACTAGCACTACGGATATTGGCATTGCCCCACCCATCCAGACAGCTGCTTCAAACTGCGCCGGTGACGACGAGCAGTTGAGGGCAGTCGCATCTGCCCCTGCCCTAGCCCTAGGACCTCTACCCGCCGAGTGGAGCAGCAGCAGCCAGCGGCCAGGAGAACAACAAACGACGACGCCGCCGCCGCAGCAGTGCAATGAACGCCAGCCTCATCTATGAGATACTCATGTATCTGAATTCATTCTATTTCGGCATGTACGCCGCCTTCGAGGTGGGCGTGGGCGTGCTGAAGGCAATCAATCTGAACTACGGCGAGAATGTGTTGTCGCGGGAGGCGTCCATACTGCTCTCGCTGTGCATTATTGAGACCCTACGCATTGTCTTTGGCCGCAAGAGCAGTCTCAGCGATCGTGGTGAGTAGAAAAGAAACACCTTTCCAAAGGAATCCTAACCAGAGTTCTGATGATGATGATGACACTTGATATTATGGACGAGAGAGAGCTTCGTCATTGTCATACATTCTCATACCCCTGCCTTTTGCTTGCAAACGTCAGCCGCCCATAAACGTTTCGTAGTATATGTATATGTATATGTATATGTATATGTATATGTATATGTATGTATATTTATATGTATATGTATATGTATGTACTACCCCCTCCACCAAACCCCCCACATCTATCGTGGCGTATGCGTAATTATGGTCATGATGCAGATGAGCAATGTAATCGGTTAATGGGCAGAGGGACATATTTCCACTACTAATCTATTTTGTTTGTTTCTTTCTTTTGCAGGATGGCAAGCAACCGCATCCGTAATATTAACACTGCCCAGTCTTGCTATTGTTATATATTTGTGTTGTTTTCAAACCTATGTTCTCAAACTCGAAATGATTCTGAGTGCCTTAATGATCACCCTACAAGGTGCTGAACTAGTCTATGCCAGCATATTCATTTGTACAATGTGTCGACCCGTAACATACACCTAGCAGTTGATATACCACGTTGTCAACGACGACGACAACGACCACGACCAAGCCATTATCATCAGCATTAGCACTATCACGACGAGAGGAAGCAGCGGCCGACAAGGCAGAGCGACGAGGAAGACGAGAAGTGGCTTGCTCCTGGCACTACTATATCAGACGCCTAGACAATTTAGACCACTTTAACTTTAATGCAAACAAGATATTACAACCAATACATGAGATACGCTGGCGTATTGCTGTGTGTGCCCTGTGTCCATGAACCACAAAACCGAATGATCGACTGGCACTCCGCACTCCGCACCCCGCACCGAAATGAAAGGAACCAAACAGCAAAACCCACGCACAACACATTCAGATGCCATCAGGAGGCTTCCTACCATTAAGGTAACTGCTTTTCAAATTATGTAAGCCAACCGATTGCACAGAGATACGCGACCGACGCGCGTCCGATTCTATCAAAAGCGAAGCTGCATTTAATTTGAATTTCTTGTTTGCATTCTTTTGTCTGGCCTTTTGTCGCCAGAACCTCCCTGCTGCTGCTGCTCTGCCGCCTGGCGGCAGTACGCGCTCGTTGTTGGTATTTTTATACGCTTATGATGGTCTAAAATTATATACGAACTGCTTTAGTGCTCGTGCCTGTCCCCTAGGTGCAATGCACACTTCTAATTCAAATGTAATATATACATACGCCGGGCGGGACAGACACCCTCGGGTCGGCCAGAGTACCGATGAGAGATTGAGGCTACCACGGGGTCTATCATCTGATGCGTTTCGGTTCGGTCTTTGGCCCCCAATTAGCCCCTTCTTTTGGGCCAGGGATTAGTTAATATATTCTGACACTTTGGTGTACCCAGGCACAGTGCATCTGTAGATCATCTGTTGCCCAAACTACGCCAGAGAAAGCCACTAAAACGGCGACAACGACCAGGCAGAGGCAGAGGCACATTCACATTATTCAAATTTCGCAGCTACAAACCGTGCTCGGCTGCCCACTGCAACATCTAACGCAGAGGCAGGTTCCCACCACAGTCTATAAATACAGCGCCCAACGTGAGCAACACGGTGCGCCGTTCATTTGTTTTGGGGACGAAATTTGCCTTCAAATTAAAGAGCGAAAGGTGCAAAAGTTGTTAACAGGATGCCGCCAAAGCGACCGCCACCGCTAGTGCCGAAGAAGCCCAATCCCAGCATGAATTACGAAGTGTTAATCTACTTGAACTCCTTTTACTTTGGGATGTTCGCCTGCTGCGAGATGGCGATGGGTTTGCTGAAGGCTATCAATCTGAGCTATACGGGGCATACCCTGGCCATGGATTCGGCAGTGATGGTTTCATTTATTGTAATGGAGTCAATACGCCTGATACTGGGACGCAAGAGTTCGTTGGCCGATCGAGGTAGACCTAGAGATTCCCCCCTCTCTCTATCTCTTTCTCTCTTTTTGTTTGTCTCTGTTTTGCTCTCATCTAATTTTAGTCATTTGTTATCAATAAAAACAACATTTTTAATGTGGCAATTTCTGTGTTTACTTCACAGGTTGGTCAGCCATATTGTCGGTGTTTATGACTGCTCCCTGCTTCCTCGGTGTCTCCTATCTGCTGCTGCTACAAACCTACCGACTGCGCCTGGAGTACTGCCTCTGTACGCTGCAGATAGCCCTCTATTTCACCGAAGTGTGGTATGCCATCGTCTTCGTTTTCTCACTGTGTCGTCCAGTAACTTATGATTAGTAAGAACAACAAACAGCAAACCGAACAAAAACATTTATACATTTAGTACTTACAAACAAGCGGAAAGTTTAGCAATATACAAACAAAACAAAATAATGATAATGATTGATAGATCGATGAAGAGAAATTGCAGTAGGCACTCGAGACTTGCTCATATGCCCCGAAAAAACAAAAAATTAAGTACGCAGAAACTTAGATGAAAGGAAATGAGAGAAACAACCCATAAACAAAATAGAAAACTTGTGTAGTTTATATGATATATAATTATACTTATGATAAGATTTATGATAGAGAGCGCATACACACACACGGTTTTATATACAAGAATTGTTAACATTTAAGCATCAATTGGAACCAAAAGAGAGACAACAAGAAAGCTTCAATAACTTTGATGTAAAACTTGAAAAATAATTTTCACAATTTTTAAGAAGACAATTTTTTTTGTATAAAACAAAAGAAAAAATATAAGAAAAAACCATCAATTGTATGTGTGGTAAAATAATCGAAAATAATAGTTGAATAATAGCTCGAATCTTTACACAAACTCTAGTCACAAAAAAATCATGTAAATTACTCTTGAAATTCAAAAATCATTAAAAAAATGGCAACAGAAGAACTGTTGATTAAACAATAAGAGAAACCCAAAAAGAAAACTTAGCAAACCCACAGGAAAAGTCTAGACGATGTGTGTGTACTTTAATGAACAAATACTTTATATAAAAACTAGCATATAGCAAACAACAAAAAGAAAATAATAGAAAAGAAAAGGGAAAGCTTAAACTTTTAGAGAGTGTTAACGTAGGCAAAAGACCCTTCCTTCCCTCCATTCTTCACGTGTATATGCCTATTGGCAGAAGCACAACCGAAATAAGTCAAGCTCAATTATCCCCGCCTCAAAAATGGAACAGAGATTCTGCTAGTCACCAAAAACTAAAGATTATGTACCTATAATTTGTAAGACCCTTTTGTGGTTTCATAGCCAGATACGCGCACATATAGATCACAAAATGAAACACTTAAATCTCATGCTTTTAAAACTACAATTTTAATTAGAGACAAAAAAACATCTAGACAGTTACCTTACCAGCTAGAAACAAGGAACAACCAAAGCCACAAAACTATTTTTTTGATTTAATTTATTTCTATGTATAATATTTATGTACTTTCGTTGAATGCAATGCAAAGATGTTAACAAACAATTTAGCTAATAAATAAAAACAAGCAGAAAACATACCAGATTTTATGACGAAAAGTAGGCTCTTGTACTAACTAGTCAATGGAAGCGGGGCATTTTAATTCAGTTTCATTTCAGTAACACCTTTACACACATATCCAGACAGATCGATCTCTTCCAAATTTATTTTCGTCGGAATAATTTACAAATTTGTATTCTAAATTTGGGGTGTACGAAAGAAAATACTAAATTTTAATTGAATAAAATTTGCGAACATTCCGAATGGACAAGCAGCAGAAGTCTGGTAAACATGCACAAATATTTATGTTCCATGAACAATTCAAATTGTAAACAATATGCTCGCTTTTATGATTCAGATGCCTATTGCGCCCGTTCCACTTCGAGCAGCAGTCGTCGCGTCATGTGGAAAATGGACACGGACGATAAGGATGAGGAGGTCTTCGACTCGGTCGTCACCTACCGCTGGATGCCAGCAGAGGTCACCGTTAGCACCAAGAAATCCAAAAGCAATCCAGAGGTGGCTGGCAGACAAGAGGTTGCCAAGAAGAACTGGCGCATGATGGTTACCGATTTGGTCAAACGCAAGGACCTCACGCAACAGGAGCAGCCAACTACATCTCCCGCTGTTGTACCAAAAGCCAATTCTTTGGCGAAACTGGAGGGACTCGACGGCAAGGAGCGCGCCAAGGCTTATTGGCTGCATCTGGAGGATGAGGATGAAAAGGATATTCCTTTGAGTGGCAGTTCCAGCCTGGCCCTGCGCTACAAACCTTCCCATGAATCGCTGAAGTACAAAAGGAGCAAAGACCGAGGACTGGATCAAGATCAGCAGCAGCCGAGCACCTCCCACGCGACCGCCGCCAGCTTGAATGTGGAAACCTGTGACCTGCCGCCGCACCAGACGTGTGTGGTGCGTGAGCCTCCGCCAATGTTTGCTCACCGCGTGCGCATCTCAATGGCCAACGACACCGATTCGTGCAGCTCCGGGGAGGTGGAAGCGCGGATTAACGGCACCGCATCAGATGCCAGCAGCGTGACCGGACTATCGAAGCATCTGTTGAGTGTCGTACTAACGACGCCTGCCTGCAGCTCCTGTACAAGCGATCCTCAAGTGGAACCCAGGCGTTCCGGCAGGGCACGTTCTCTCTCGGTTTCAGGAAGAAAGTTGATAATACCCAGCAACAGCGTCACGGCCGCAGGGTCCCCCTCAGAGCCGGCCAGAAAGTTGACTATCGCCCGCCACAGCGTCAAGACAGGCGGTTCCCCCCCAGAGTCGGCCAAAAAGTTGACTATCCCCAGCAACAGCGGTACGGCCGGAGGTGTTCCCTCGGAGTCTGGCAATCTGTTGACCAGCTCCAGTGTCAGCGCCAAGGCACGCTCCACTTCGGAGTCAGGAAAAAACAGCAACACTACTGGCAGCGTGGTGCCTAATCTGCGCCAGCGCCAGCAGGAGCTTCACCATTACCGTGTCCTCGTCGAGAAGCGGCGCCTGGACTTGCTTGAGCTCAAGATTGCTCGCGAACGTGAGGAGACTTTGCACCAGGACATCCTCTTCCACAAAGATTTGCAAATCAAAGAGAATCTCTTGAAAACCTATGACGACAACGATGTCTCTCACGCTTAGGAACTCCATTGCAGTGCCACACCACACAACCTAGGAACAACAATTACAATAGAATAAACTAAATTCGCCAAGGTCACAGTACCTCAAAACGCATACTAAAGTCGGAATAATAAAACTCAAAGAAAGAAAGCCATAGACCGGGTAAACAAAACACCATTTTGCATTATTTTTTCGATTTTGAGGGGAAAACTATTTGCAACTGAAAGCAGCGAGCACAGAATTAAAATTATAAATAATAGTATACTTTTGTTTACTTTTATTTTTAAAACCAACCCTTAAATTCGCGCCAACAAACGATAAACGCGTCTCCCAGTGAATGTCAGCGCAGCTGCTCCAATTTACATGCAACTGCATTCCATTAAGTCGACTTTTACAACAAGCGAGAACCTCAAAGATGTTAATAAATATGTGCAGAACTTGCGGCAGGCGCAATCTCTGTGACCAAAGCATAAATCTATTTGAGCAGGCCAACAGGAAAGTGGTGCGGCATATTTTCATGATTGCTGGAATTCGGGTAAGCCGGAAGTTGTGTTTGAGACTGAGAAATGCAAATTTACATGTCCCCATGCAAATGTCTTTGTTTTGGGGTATACCGCAGTTGAGAGATCTGTCGAATGTTCCCGGCTTCATCTGCCATTGCTGCCAGTCGGATCTCAAAATGGCCATGACCTTTCGGAAGCTGTGCCTCAAGACCCAGAAACGATGGCAGCCCAAAATTGTGAAAGACGAAGACTCCTCTCTTAGCGAAATGGAATGCCAAGCACAGACAGAACCGTTGAAGGGGAAAATAAAGAATTGTAGCAAAGTCAGCACATTTATGGAATCTGATGACGAGCCAAAGGAGCCGGAAGAACCGTTCATAATAATGCTGGAAGAGCAGCCAACGAGCAATATTTTCGAGTGTGAACAAATCGATGAGGAGGAAGCCAATAACTTGGACCTGGATATCGTCTTAAAATGCGAGCCAGAGGGAAGTAGCAGCGAAGCGGAACAGCTAACTGGTGACCCAATACTAATCAAAAGTAGCCACAAAGTCAAGTCGGAAGACGAAGCCTACATATGCGAGCTGTGTGGGACGCATTCCCATTCAAAGACTGTTTTTGAGCGCCACATGCGAAAGCACACGGGTGAGCGCCCGTACGGTTGCCTGTAAGACTCATAACAAAGCTCCCAATTATGAAATGTATTAAGTCCCCATTATTATGTTTTGCAGGGAGTGTACCGCAAAGTTTTTCACTGCCGCCGAATTGCGTTCACATCATCGTGTCCACACGGGAGAGCGGCCGTTTGCCTGTCGCTATTGTGAGCGGCGATATGTGAGCTACATGGGCAGATTGAAGCACGAGAGAATCCACACCAATGAGCGCCCTTTTGTCTGCGCCGAGTGCGGCAAGGCATTCACCAACTCCTATATACTAAAGAACCACATGCTAGTGCATACGGGCGAACGACAATTTCGATGTGATCTCTGTGAGCGATCTTTTCAGCGTAAGACGCATCTGCGGACGCATTTCCAGTCAAACACTCACCAGCAGAACCTCGTGAAGCAGCAGCAGCTAGACGGTGTTTTGTGAAGTCCTATAGAATAATTCGTAACACGTACAACGGGAACCAAATGGAATCTTAGTTTAAAATGAAAATTGCTTAGCGGTCTTATTTTGAGCCAGTGTTGCACGGCGGCACCTGTACATGTGGCGATGTGTTGCGAACAGTGCTGCCAACTCGTCGGGTCATAGAAAAGAAGGTAGAAATAGCCAACAAATTTTGTATGACAAAATAAACATTTTCTGTAGAAAAAAAAAACGGATGATTTCTTATCGTTTCCATAGGAATATCATCCCCGATTCGGTCGACCAAAAATGTATCGCATATAAGTACTGAGCTTTAATATAGATCTTTGGAAGGTAACAATCACGCACGTTTTCTTGAAAAATAGCTATAGTTCCTCTAGTTCCCCGCTGTTTTACAATATACCCCGCATGAGCAAATTGAAAAAGCTAGATCTAGTTGGAAAAGAGCTAAATTGGCAACCCTGGTTGTGAATGGCCAACTGTTGTGTGGGTGGAATTTCTTTGTTTACAATTGTTAATTATTAGGTTTTATTAGCCATTTGTCGTACTAAAATGCTGCAAAACGTTTGTCGAACATGCGCCAGCAACACGGAAGACAAAAATGCATTGAAGCTTTTCAGCAGCAACGCGAAGGGTCTGGTGCAACAAATCAATTTAATTGCCGGCATATTGGTAAGATAGAAGGAATTCAAAATATATATACTATTAAAACAATAATTTCAATCCACACCTCAGCTTCAATTCGATCCCGATTTACCGGATTGGATATGCGAAAGATGTCAAACCGCCGTGCAGAGTGCCATAGAGTTCCGTGAGCAATGTCTGAACAGCCAAGAAAAGTTAAAAACCTGCGATGGGATGCCCACTGAGTGTTCCAGGTCTGCATCCACCCAAATAATCTGTGTACGCCGTAGTACACGCACCCAGAAACAGCTGGGAGCTGCTACAGAGCCAAAGAGTCCGCCCAGTCCCACAGAAGTAATGATCAAAGTTGAGAATCTGAGCAATGGCGGCGATGTGGAGGACGATGGTGTGGACCAGCTGGATAACAGCAATGATGCAGATCTTGATTTCGTATTTAAAGAGCTGCCCTTGTCAGAAGATTATGACCCTGGATCACCAGCCAAAGTCCGAAAAGGTAGACGAAAGAGACACTCAATCGAAAAGCGCCAAAAACCAACTCTAACCGTCTTCTTTTGCGATCAATGTGGCACCAATATCACTGGGAAGTCTTCGTTTGATCGCCACCAGCGTAAGCACAGCGGCGTTCGACCCTTCCAGTGCGAGTAGGCTGAGAAAACGAAGCTCCTTCAGTGCAGCTTGTAATTTGTTTGGCCCTTTTTAGACTCTGCCCCGCCCGCTTTCTATCCGCCGGGGAGCTGAAAGGACATCAGGTGATGCATACGGGGGATCGTAACTTCCCCTGCCGCTACTGTGAACGCACCTATGTCAACTACAGCGGGCGGCTGCGTCACGAACGCACTCATACCAATGAAAGGCCTTTTGTCTGCTCCCAGTGTTCCAAGGGCTTCACTAATTCATACATTCTTAAGAATCATATGCTCGTCCATACGGGCGAGCGCTTGTTTAGGCAAGTAACCAACTCATTGTGGTTCAATTTGTTACATTAACAGCGCCATTTGCAGATGTGAGCTGTGCCAGCGTTCGTTTACGCGACCAACCCACTTGAAGACCCACTATCGGTCGAACACGCACAAACACAATCTGGAAAAGGCAAAGGCCCAGAAACAGCAGCAGTCAGAGGGCTTGGAGATGGCTCTGCCACAGCAGACTGACTTCCTAGTGGAGCAACAACCGGCAATGGCCTTCACGATAGAAGGGCCTTTGCCTGTGGAGCAGGAATCCTCATTGGATGTAGCCGCTCAACAGCTCTTGGGACCATCAACCTTAGTATTTAGTACAAGCTGAACCAACGACAACGTAAAGCCAAATATACATAATTAATGCCTCAATTTTATTCGCTTAAAATAAGATTTACAAAGACCATTTAAAATATGTCTTTATATTTTAAGCCTTACTCTTCAAAAATAAACCAGCAACTGGAGACTTGATAATTTTCATTTGAAGATAGAATTATTAATGATAAAACTCTTATTACAACTCAACTTCTATTATACTACCGCTGAAATGCTACTTGTCAGTATAGTCCGCCATTACACCAATTACGGCTAATTTTATACTTGCATTTTTATACCCGAAACTCGAAGAGTAAATAGGGTATATTGTATTGTTGCACAAAATTGGATGTAAGGTGCGCGCAATAAGTCACCTTACAATCATAAAAACATTTGTTAAATTTTAAAATTTTGTTCTTTCCTTAATTTTGCCTTAAAGTCAACAAAATAACAATTCAAAAATGCCAACAAAAGTTTTTTATACTCTGGGAAGGTCTTTTGAGAATTAAATAAAAATTTTCCAGAGCGAAATAAGTGAACTTATTTTTATTTAATTCTTATTTTTTTAAAATTTACTTAAACTTACAATTCGCAATTCGTATTAAATTGCTTAAATATGATCTCCTTTGCTATTTAAAATTTCTGTTATGCGTCCTGGCATTCAATATATCATTCTTAGAAGTAAGCATGTATCCAAATTTCTCCCATTCCTTGACAATATCTTTTTATACACGGTACTCGAAGAGTAAATAGGGCATATTGTATTTGTGTGAATAACGGTTGTATGTAACGCACAGAAGGAAACGTTTCCGATCCCATAAAGTATATATATTCTTGATCAGCATCAATAGCCGAGTCGATAGAGCCATGTCTTGTTTGTCGGCTAGTTCTCAGAGACTATAAGAGCTAGAGCCACCAAATTTTGGCTCCAGATTGCTGTATTCTCACACTGAAACCAGTGTATTTAAAAAATTAGACCCGTTAAAAGCGTCTCACACGTCCCTTCTCGTTAAACTCTTTTAATGTGGTAGAGTGTCTTCCATGCATATGCACTTTGATGGAAAGTATGCACCAAAGGTATTCAATTGGGTTCAAATCAGGAACAACGGCTGGCCAAAATCTGAAATTTTCTCTCTTCAAAAAATATTTTTCTGTACATAAACACATGAATCGCGGCATTGTCCTGTTTAAATGTCTAGGAATCTCCATAATGCGTTCCCCAAAAATTAAGAAGATCTTCGTCTAATAGTTGAACGTATGTTTCCGAGCTTATTTTGTGAGTAACAAAACATATTACACACTTTCCAGCAATACCAAATACAGGCCACACTATAAGGGACCCTCTTTGGACATTTTCACATGTTTTGGAGCCTGTATATCCCTATAGTAATACTGATACCCATCTGAACCCTCTATATTTGATTTTTTCTCATCACTGAAGATGAAACTTGGCCACTCCAAGTCTCTTAATTTACGATTTTTGAAAATTCAATGTGGGCAACATTATGTCTAGGAATTAGCTGATATTTGTCAATTTGCTTTCTTATGAAATGTTCTGATTTGCTTTCTAAAGTAGTTGCACTTGATACTTTGATACGAAGAGAGCTAGTTCGTGACAAATTGGCAGTGCTCTAAGGTTTTATTTAATTGCTAGGCTTTTTGTGCGGCGCTTATCCCGCTTTTGCAGTATTGGTAAGCGGCCCGAGCGAGGTCTTTTTCCGTGATTTTCAGGATCTATTACCAATTTTCGGATCGTAAAATAGCTTTTGTTAACTTTTCTAGCAAATTGCTGGAGTGGAATCCCCTTTTCGCGATAAGTTGAAACTTTTTAACCTTCTTCATTAGAAATATAGCGGGTTTGAAACACCCTATTGAAAATAAATGTAAGGTCAATTATTTCGCTCTGCGGAACCTAATTGGATTTTCTTCTGAATTTTGTTGTTGCCATTAAGTTGAATATATTTTACGAGTCTCTGCCCAAAAAACAATAGACCAAACCCAACGAAGAAGATTTGACAGCAGGTCATAAGCATTGTAAGGTGACTTATTGCGCGCACCTTATGTAACGCACAGAAGGAAACATTCCGATCCCATAAAGTATATGTATATTCTTGATCAGCATCAATAGCCGAGTCGATTAAGCCATATCTGTCTCTCCGTCCGTCCGTCTTATTGAGCGCCTGGCACTCAGAGACTATAAAAGCTATAGCCACAAATTTTAGCATCCAGATGACAGACACTCTAGTGCCTCCTTTCTACACGACAGCTTAGGTTTGATAGACAGCTTAGCTTTTACACGCACAAAAACACAAAACGGCTTTGGACCATGCTTACTAGCGCGGTTTTCCTCGTATCCTAATAGAAATTTCCATACTATACTATACCTACCTGTTGACAAGACACAAATTGTCAAAAGACGATTTTTGTTGGTTGACCTTTTTAGTTTTAAACTTAATTTGAAAACATTCCAAGAAAAGAAGAGAGAATTGATTGATAAATCGGAAAAATTACAGTTTTAGCGTGGAGACTCCTAACTAGCTAGTAATATCAAACAGACGATCAAAGTCGAGGAAAATGATTTAAGGTTACGGTATATTTACTGTAAATTCTGAAAATGCATGGGTATATTCCGAGGGTCTGTCGGTATATATTATCGATACCAAACATTAATGGAGTTCATCGACAAAATTGAAGTAAACCTGTAATTGTTTACATTTCCCGCCGGCCCGACAAAACATAAAAAAAAAACATTTGGTTTTATTATCCAATTGTACTAAAATGCTGGAAAAAGTTTGTCGAACATGCGCCAGCAACACGGAAGACCAAAATGCATTGAAGCTTTTCAGCAGCAACGCGAGGGGTCTGGTGCAACAAATCAATTTAATTGCCGGTATATTGGTAAGCTAGAATGGATCCAAAATATATATACTTTTAAAACAATCATTTCAATCCCCACCTCAGCTTCAATTCGATCCCGATTTACCGGATTGGATATGCGAAAGATGTCAAACCGCCGTGCAGAGTGCCATAGAGTTCCGTGAGCAATGTCTGAGCAGCCAAGAAAAGTTAAAAACCTGCGATGGGATGCCCACTGAGTGTTCCAGGTCTGCATCCACCCAAATAATCTGTGTACGCCGTAGTACACGCACCCAGAAACAGCTGCCAAAGAGTCCGCCCAGTCCCACAGAAGTAATGATCAAAGTTGAGAATCTGAGCAATGGCGGCGATGTGGAGGACGATGGTGTGGACCATCTGGAGACCAGCAATGATGCAGATCTTGATTTCGTGTTTAGAGAGCTGCCCTTGTCAGAAGATTATGACCCTGGATCACCAGCCAAAGTTCGAAAAGGTCGACGAAAGAGACGCTCAAGCGAAAAGAGCAAAAAACCAAAACATGCCTGCTTCTTCTGCGATCAATGTGGCACCAATATCACTGGGAAGGCTTCGTTTGAACGCCACCAGCGTAAGCACAGCGGCGTTCGACCCTTCCAGTGCGAGTAGGCTAAGAAAACGAAGCACCTTCAGTGCAGCTTGTAATTTGTTTGGCCCATTTTAGACTCTGCCCCGCCCGTTTTCTATCCACCACTGAGCTAAAAGGACATCAGGTGATGCACACGGGGGCTCGTAACTACCCCTGCCGCTACTGTGAACGTACCTATGTCAACTCCAGCGGGCGGCTGCGTCACGAACGCACTCATACCAATGAAAGGCCTTTTGTCTGCTCCCAGTGTTGCAAGGCCTTCACTAATGCATACATTCTAAAGAACCATATGCGCGTCCATACGGGCGAGCGCTTGTTTAGGCAAGTAACCAACTCATTGTGGCTCAATTTGTTATATTAACATTGCCATGTGCAGGTGTGAGCTGTGCCAGGCTTCGTTTTCGCGACCAATATACTTGAAGGACCACTATCGGTCGAACAAGCACAAGCAGAATCTGGAAAGAGCACAGGCCGAGAAACAGCAGGGCTTGGAGATGGCGCTGCCACAGCAGACTGACTTCCTAGTGGAGCAACAACCGGCAATGGCCTTCACGATAGAAGTGCCTTTGCCTATGGAGCAGGCATCCTTACTGGATGCCAACCAACAACTGGAGACTTGGTAATTTTGATTTGAAGATAGAATTTATTAATGATTAAATTTTTATTACAACTCAACTTCTTTTATATATCTGCTGAAATGCTACTTGTCAGTATAGTCCGTCATTACGCCAAGGCTAATTTTATAATGTTGCACTTTTTAGTTCTAAATATTTAAACTATCTTCCTCCACCTCCTCCAATTTATGTTCCTTTTTCTGTTCCCTCTCCTGTGTGATCCCGGCCTTCTCCATGTGCCGCTTGTGCACACCCGAACGGAAGTGCGTGCTCAGATGAGTGGGGAGCATAAAAGATTTGTCGCACAGCTCGCACCTTTAAAATCGAACACGTCAAAGCAATTATGGGCAGGAATTAAGCTGTTTACTCACCTGTAAGCGCGTTCGCCGGAATGTATTAGCATGTGGTTCTTAAGAATGTAACCGGTAGTAAATGCCTTGCCGCATGTGCCACAGACATATGGTCGTTCATTGGTGTGGGTACGCTCGTGCTTTACGCGAGTGGTGTAATCGGTGAAGCAGCGGCCGCAGTACTGGCAAGCGAATGGACGTTCTCCGGTGTGCTTACGCATATGGCGCTTCAACTCTGATGTGGTGCAGAAGCGAGAATTGCACAGTCTACAAAAATAAATATTAATTGTAATGGATACTGTAGCTGCGGGTGTTGTGTGGGGGACACTTACTCGCAGCCATACTGCTTATCGCCTCTGTGGCGACGGCAGTGCAGCTCGAAAGCCATGCGGCCCTTGATGTGATTGCCACACTGCTCACAAATGTACATGCCGCCAGTTCCACGTCGCCGCGGGTCGTCAGAGCGGGCCTTCGGCTTGGGCGGCAGACTGGACTTCTTCACGACAATATTCTCGTGCTCATACTCATCGTCTAACACGTTGTCCAGCACGGCCACTTCGTCATCAGAGTCATAGACATAGCCGTCATTGCCATCGCCTGTAATGAGTTCCCCAGATTCATCCATCATCTCTTGCACCTGATGCATTTGATCCTCATTTTCTTCGTCTGCCATGAGGCTTTCGTACTCGGCCTCCTCTATAAGCGATGCCTCGTCCTCCTCGACCACGTTGTTTTCGGCCAGATCGTAGAAATCATTGTCATATTCGATTTTTGTTTCCATTTCCTCCTCGTCTTCCTCCTCCTTTGGTTCGATATCATCATGACGATAACTTTCTTCAGTTTCTCCGTGTTCAGGTGGCTGGGCCTTCTTGTCGTCGTCCTCCTCCTCGCCTTCCAGATCAGTGCCCATAATGGCAGCTTTGTAGAACGAGGATATCCCCTTTTGCTGGTCTGCGGTTAGTCCCGTTAGCAGACTCCGCTGGGCGCCTATGCAACGCTCGCGAAATTTGATTGCAGCACTCAGTTCCATTGAGCAGCACTCGCAAATTAGATCCGGAAGACATGCAAAGGACTCCAGCTATGAGAATATATGATTTCTACAACTATTAAGAATAATTTCCGGCCAAGATACAGTACCCGCAATCCAGTGATCGTCTCAATGTTCTCAATCAGTTTTAGATTTGATTTGTCAAATAAACGCGGCGATCTTTTAGTGCTTGCATACTTCGCACACACCCGGCAAGTGCTATTCAAGTGTTTTAACGACGACTTGGACATCTTTTTGGTTGCAATTGTAAGAATTTTTGACTTTTTTATAATAATTTGTGAACTCAAAAAGTAAACGCGTCGCTTGTCAGCTGGATTTTTGCCATTCACAACGCACGCAGACATGCCCATTCGACGCGGCTGTACATGTTGAACAGCTGTGACTGTGATGCCGACAACAACAACCAGGACGCTATGTCGAATTTGGATTGGTTCGTTTTCAGGGAAAATGTACAACTATTTGTTGATTAAAATGCCCATTTTACTCTAGGGTGTGCGTGCCGCGTTTGTATGAAGTGAGGAAAAACCACTTGGCTGGCCGTGCCACGCTGGAGCATCCGCTAAAACAGCAGACAGTCACGGTAAGTCTTGGAATATGACGCCCTGTTGGACTTTAGTTTATGAACCCTCGAAATTCTTGCATGAAGATGGTGGACAGCAATCCTTTGAGCCAGGCTCTGGAGGGTACTGATCCACTTTCACAATTTGCGCGCCAAGATGAAGAACTGAATGATCCACTCTCCCAAATGGTCAGCGAATTCGTAAGTGCGTAATCCCCTAACCACCCATGAACTGAGCCTTCCCCTTCCATAGGACCTCAAGTCGAAGCGTCGCGAACGTGACAGGACAGAGCCAGAGGATAATACGCTGCAATGGAGCACAAGGCGCTTGGGTATTCTCAATCGCTTCACCACTAATGAGAAGCTATCGCTATCGACTAGTTTTTTGGTCGCCTCTGGCAGCTTGGATGGCGGCAGCGAAAGTAGTAAGTCTTGTGGAGTGATGTTATTCCTTTGCTAACACACTCAATCTTAGTCAAAGCACAAACTGTGGTGGCAGACAAGACCAAGTATCGGTTGGAACAGCTGGATCATTTTGATGATGGTACTATGCGGCACATGATGGACCTCACGCAGCCGGAATACATTCAGAGATTCGAGCAACTCAAGCAGGAGCTCACCCAGTCCTGGAACAATGATCAACGAGTGAAGGCTCTGAAGATTGCCATACAGTGTGCCAAGATGTTGGCGGACACCACTGTCCTGCAGTTCTATCCCAGCCAGTATGTCCTCATTACGGACATTTTGGATGTCTTCGGAAAGCTGGTGTACGACCGATTGCGTGCCAAGGCATCGGGACTGCCTGGTGCTTCGGCGGCCACATTGGAACGCGAACGTGAAGCTGCTCGGGATACGTGCCAGAATTGGTTCTACAAGATTGCTTCCATACGAGAGCTGCTGCCGCGCTTGTACTTGGAAATGTCCATATTCAAATGCTACGAGTTCTTGACATCCGATCGCGAGGAATACGAGAAGTTGCTGCGACGCCTGACGCACCAGTTAAGAGGCATTGCAGATCCCTTGGTTTCCAGCTATGCGCGTTGCTATCTAGTGCGCATGGGTGTGACTGTAACGCCCAGTAAGACATATATTCGTGAGAATTTTGGCGATTTGTTCATTGTTTATCCTCAGGTGAGTGAAAGTACTGTCTTAATGGCTTTATTTGATCAATAATTCTGGGATAGATCTTTCGCTTTGTGGCCCGTTTCAATCTGCATCCAGAGATTGTCACCGCCAGCTCGTATCTGCAGCTGTATGCGCCAGCATTCGATTATATGCTGCTGTGTTTGGTTCACAAATGTGAGCTTCATACGCAGGATATGCTCAACGAATGCAAACAGTTGAAAAACAAGTGAGTGGCAGTCCATATATGTATGTATTTAAATGAATCCCATTCCAACTCTTGAATGCCTCAACAGCGGTGCAATACTGATGTCCATTCTGAGCTCCTTCAAATCTGAGTTCATTGCCACAAATGCATTGGAGTTTGTAGAACTGATAAATGCCTCAGAGACGCCCGGCATATCCAAATCCCAGCTGCTTCGTTCACTGGGAAGCTGCGTCAGCAGTTGTGCGCCGCTGCAGGAACAGCGTGTGACCTTTCTGAAGGCTGCCTTTGAGACCATCAACAAACTGACGGATCCGAATGAGTACATCAATTGCGTAGAGACCTGGGCTGTCTTCGTATCACAGTATTTTACGGTGCGCTAATACCGTGATTTAATCTATACATCTCTTATTAATTATTGATTATGTTTCGATAGATACACGAAGTGAATCGTTTGCTGGGAGAACTGAATACTCGCATGTGCTTGGGCAAGGCATATGAGAAGCACTACCCACAGTTGCAGAATATTCTGTCGAGGATTATGCAGAATTATCGCAGCATTGAGCTGCTGTTAATACAGCCAAACTTCTTGCCCTATTTGGATCTGTTTCAGAAGGAATCAGTGCGCGTGGAGGTCTGCAAGACAATACTCACATATTACAAGCAAAACAGTGAAGAATACACCTGCGATGCTGTTGTCACGAATGCTCTGATGTATCTGGGAAAGATTCTCAATGATTCTGTGAAGTATGTGCATCTTTAATCTTGTAGAAATCTTTTTCCCAATTATCGTTTCTGTTCTTCGTGCAGTGCTCTCTCGATGGAAGATGAAAGACGACAGATATCGCAGCTTATTAATGTCTTTATACACAAAGTACACTTTGGTCGCGACTTGGAGCAGCAGCTAGGTTTCTATGTGGAGGCTAGGGGCACATTTAGCAATCTAGATGCGGTATATGTCACCCTGGTGCATGCAGCTTGCAAGCTGGCAACGCGTAATACCTCAAAATCGACTGGCTTCATCAAGGCCTGCATTGCCTACTGTTTTATAACCATTCCGAGCATCAGCGCCGTCCAACAGCAAATGGATTTGTATCTGCTTTGCGGCCAGCTGGCCCTCAGGCATCTGTGCCTGGGACAGGGTAAGGCATTTCTTCAATTAATATCTGAATTTCTGTTTAAACAAGTTGAGGTTTTCTTAGCTGATTCCTGCTTTGAGGCCGCTTTGCAGCTGGTGAATGAACTGCCTGCCGCCACCGTGGATTTCGAGGGTAAACCCCGCAGCCTGGAGCGCTATTTAGTCACGTATCTGTGCAACATGCTGGCCACGTTGATTGTGGTGCCCGATAGTCCAGAGCAGGGAGTGCTGTACTTCTTGCGCCTGCTCCTCGATGTCATTGGGAAGCACGAGTTCAAGGCGGACAGCACGGCGCCGAGCGTCATCTATCTGCATGCCTTGGACATGCTCTATGTTCAGTCTCTGGAGAGGTATCCCTATCACATACAGGGTGTGGTTTCCAATGATGATTTGTACGGTCATGATCCCAAGTTTCTAGTGGAGATCAATAATCTGTGTGTCCAAGTGGTGGATGCCATTCTGCTGCAGCTCAAAGCCCTAGGTGTAGCCCAGCAGCAGCGACAGCAGGCAGAGCTATCCCTAGATCTGTTCTTAAGAATTGTGCGCTATGCCGATTTGGAGAAGGAAACTGTAGCCCAATTGGCATTGAACCTCTGGCTATTGGCTAACAAATCACAAACACAACTGGATGTAAAGACTCTTGTATGTAAAGCACAAGTCTATCGTTTTTGGAATCCGTTTCTTATGGATTTATTGTACATTTTCAGCCACAAACATTACGCGTTGTAGAGCTTCTGTACAAACAATTGAGGGATGTGGCACCTGCGCAGGCACAGGCCATTGCCAAGCTACTCCTGCGCATGCGCAACAGCTGAGAGATGGAGCGAAGCCTGGTTGCTTGCTGAGATTATTCAATATATTCTTATACCCTATATGCATGAATCTTTTACGGATTCAAGGCGTGCATTATAACCTACCTTCAGTTTTGTGCTTTTTTTAGCTGATATTTGTATGTGCAATTACAAACAAATGTATGTTTACATATAAAGACTTGAAACAAGACTTGATTTTTGACTGGATAAATGAAACAAAATTTGTTTAAAGAGTTTTGTAAAAGCGCAGTATTCAAATGCGTTTATTCAATAATAATAATACGATTGCCGGGAGGCCCGTTGGCCACAGCTAATATTTAATTTGAGCTGTGCGTTAACCAAAAATTACACCTTTCTGGCTGTCAAATGAATCTGTTGTTTTCGAGAGAGACCAGAATCAAGAACACACACAGCTTACACTCTCATTCTCTTTGTTATGCTTCATACATGTGTTCTTTAATCTTTTATAAGCACCCAAAGAAGGGTACACCTTAAAGCATATTTCACTTCCCAACAGTTGGGTTGGTGTAAAAAGGTTTACGAATGAGGGATTGGGAGTGTAAAAATATAATTTACATTTTGTGTTTCCTTATTCTGTGTTCAGTTTTTATCCTTTTTTTTTTTTTGGTAGTTTAAAACATTTGAGGCATTTCTGTCGTACAAATAAATGGCTACAAAATTATGGCTGACAAATGAGTAGAATTCGAATATTCAAGAAATTAAAAATCAACAAAACTTAAAGCGTAATACGATTATCAAAGATATAGAGATACAATATATAACTATTTATGTATGTATATCGGGTGTATATATGTATACTATATGTATGTATATAGCAATGTGTAGATTTATGAGTGAGAAAAAGTATATCCAAAAAGCTGGTTCTGCAGTCTAGAAATTCGTCTCCTTAAATTCCTTGGATTGTAGCACGGGGGAAAGTGTCGTCGTGGTCGTTCCCTCATTTTCATTGCCATTTCCCTCCGATGCTCCTCCTCCTCCACCTACTGTGTAGGCCAGCACTGTGGCATGATCTAATTTCCCTGGCAACGCGACAAAGGCACTGCTGTCCACAACCCTCTTTCTGGCCGCCCGATGCTGCATTCGATTGAGCTGCACCTCCCGCTTGGCGCCATCAGGTCCCGTCGATAGCTTGTAGAAGAGCTCTCGCTGCTCCAGGGTCTTGCGGCGCGCAGAGGTTATCATTCGCACGAAATCGATAAGCAGGTGGCAGAGCCTCCTCGCCGAAACGCAGGGCGAGAAGGTGCCATTGATGCCATAGCTGAGGAGATCTTCCAGGCGATACAGCGTCAGAGCATGCCGTTGGGGTCCTGTCACAAGCGGCAATCCAGAGATCGACTTTGGTATGCGCTGCGGTGCCGTCGTCACAGCGGCTGGCGTTACCAGTCCCTGACGTGGTTCAATCAGCGTCTGAGACCGCATATATTTCGGTCGACTGGGCGCATTGCTAGGCGGACTGCCCGCCTTTACTTGCCTCGCTGGCCGTGTGGGTGGCGTCGAGGGATGGAGCCGTGCATAGATCGCAGAGGCACTCTTATTCTGCCGCTTGGGCGCCAAACTCGAGGGCTTCCCAACAGATGTCTGCAGCTTTACATCGGGTGTCCAGGCCTCGGCGAATTTCCCCACCACCGGATCAAAGTTATCGCTAATTCCGTCCGATGTGAGAAACACAATGTCCCCGCTTTCGATGCAGCTCATCGTAAATGTGAGGTTACTCAACTCGGGCTTGTTGCCGTCTGCAGGGCCCAGGGCTCCCAGTGCATCACGCATATCCCTCATGGAGCTGATGTCGTGGGAGGCTTGAGTCAACTCCCTAACGCCATGCTGCTTGGAGTACACAAATCCCAGGGAATCGCCCACATTGCAGGAGCACACCACATACTTTCCGGGTGCGCCGTCCAGCGGCAGCACAACGGCAATGGTGAGGGTGGACAGTGCTCCTCCCACTTCCAGTATGCAGCCGTGGCCCTCCCACAGGCTGCGCAAGAGACTGACAAACACTTCCTGCGTGGTGGTGGCCCTGCATTCCAGTGCCTGTCCGAAAACCGCACGATCCAGGTAGTCCAGACAGCCATGGACAGCCGAGCGAGCGGCTAGACGAGCTCCATCACCTGCAAAACGTTTAGGAATTAATATCAAAAGGGATTTTCTACCTACAGTATTGTTACCCCAATTGACGCCATCTGCCATGGCCATTGCAGCGGAATCTCCACGCACAACCATGCCATAGCAATCGGCAATGGGATTACCCATGGGCTCCTTCGTTAGCATATTCGTTTCGTAGAGGGACACGGAGATTCCATAGGCAAAGTCGCATTCCATGCGCCAGTTCTCCACACCAGCAACGACCGCAGGAGGAGATGTGCAGGAGGGGGACGAACCACCCTGATTGCTTACAGCCTCGCGGAGCAGACGTTCCCGTTCCGAATGGGGATTGGCATCCGCAGAGGCCTCAGTCTTTGCATTCAACAGATTTCTGTTGTTCTGATCCTGCGACGAAACACAGGAAGTGCTGGCCTTTCCGCCATCTCCGGAAGCCGCAGCCGCCACAGCTGCCGAGAGATTTGCAATGCTGCTTTTGGAGTTTTTCCGCGAACGCATGCCCGAGGTGGAAGCCGATCCTCCCAGCTGGTCTCCCGCATTGCTTTGCCTTCGCGAACCGCCTCCACCACCCACCTGTGGCCTTCCAAATTTATTCGTGAGCCTTGTGGCGGAGGTGCTTTGCTGTGCGGCTGTGGCAGGAGCCCGTGCGGTGGCATAACAATCCTCGTTCTCCTGCTGCGTATCAATGAAATCAATGTCATCCGCATAGCTGGCACTCAAATGGAGTTTCGAGCGCTTTATGCCCGTCAAACCCTCGTCGGGCCCAGTGCAGGCGGCAGTGATGGTGCAGGTTCCAGCCTCATAGCCACCCAACTTCAGGACTGGCATCTCTGTGGGATTCAGTCCATTGTAGATCTCTGGGCCATCCACAAATTGTCGTTGCATGCGGCTGCCACACAGGGAAAGATTTCTATTAAATTTTTATTCAATTTACGCTTCGAATCGCGCGAGTCTTACCCCTCGAGATATTTGGTTATGAAGTTGCCATCGTCATCCCCATCGTTTGCATTGCCACGACGACGACCCTCGCGGGGCTCTGCAATGAAACTCAATTGACGAAAGTACGTGGTGACCTTCTGACGGAGCGAAGGCATCTTAACTCCCAATTACAGAGAGGCGGCAGTGCCTCTTAATTACTGGAGAGCGGATGGTGCTTCTGGGATGCTGTAGGGCTGGAGGGATAACCAGTGCAGCAGTTCGTTCACCTCATCTGCGGGCCAATTGTTGTGGGAGTCACTGCAGCTTCTGTTTCCTACAAACGACAGAGAGAGAGCGAGAGGGAAAGGGTTTCATTTAATTATCAATAAATTATGCAATTAAATGAGGCATAAAAAATTAAATTGCAATAGAAGTAGCAGTCAACAGCCAGCAACCAGCAACCACCAACCAGCATCTCTTGGCATTCTAATGACAGGATGTGCTTTTTAGTTGCCGCAGGCCATCATCCTCCTGCCTCATTAGAGGTAGAGAACGTAGAGGAAGCCCCAGACAGAGCCTGCCTCCTCGAAAGCCCATTCATTCCCCGTCTGGCAAACTCATTTCGTATGCCCAAACCCCCCACACGCCACCCTCTCTCCCTCTCCATTTGTGCGTTTTCTGTGTGTGCTCTGATGATTAATGAATGAACAGAACCAGAACCCGAAACCAAAACCGAACCCGAACCCGCTCCCCCTCGCAGCAGCTGTTAAGTTTTCGAGTCGCTAAAGATCTGCATTTCAACAGAAAGATGATATCATATGGGAGTTCCATGAGGGAACAGCAAACAAAATACAGCATTTTGAAGGATGATAGACATTTGAAGGGTAAAAGCATATGAAAGGCAGCACTTAAGGGGTAGAAACAAATGAAAGACACCACTTGAAGGTCAGAAATACCTCAAACGGAAGCACTTACACGTTGAGTAGTAATAGATCTACCTTTTGCTCTACCTTCGTTCCCACTTTAACTGCCATAAACGCCCCACACACACAATCATTATGCAAACCTCTGCGCCATAATTGGCTCCTTCTTGGAGACACCAGTAAATTTTACAGCGACAATAAATGCTAATCTTCAACAACAATTGCTCTCTGGAGAGCCCTGAGATGAGGCTTTTCCTACACACAAAACGATTTATATAAACGATCAACAACAGCCACAAGAGAAATGTGTACAGAGCGTGAAAGTGCTCTTGATGACAGGCAGGCGGTAATTATTTTCAGAGCACACAATTTCGCCAAATGCTTCACATATAACAAATAAACTACAATAAAACTGGCTTTAATTTATGGCATAAAGTGGCACTGGCACTTTGCGGCCTGACAAATGAGAATGAATAATGATGAAGAGCTAACACAAAAATGGTGCATGCATTTCCCAATGTTTCCAGCTATGTGGAACTACAAAAATATAAGTTTAAATTAATCCTTGAACTTATTGGACTCTCCGAGCCCCATCGAACTTTCAGTATTCGCTTTGATCGGTGATCAATCACGAATCAATCAGCAGAACCGGCACTACAGTGTAATTCAATTGAGTTCAATCTGTTGGCAATTTCTTGGCAGAGAGAAGTGATCTGATCTGATCTGATCTGATCTGAGATCTGATCTGATCTGCACAGATCTCCACACCCACAGTGCACGTAAATGCATTAAAATCAAATTAACCCAAATTACATTTCCATTTTGCTCTCCAAGATACAAATCAAAATGAATTGAAAAAGTCAAGACAAAGCCAGAGGCTAAATAGAGTAGTGGGAAGTGGCACAGGCAAGGAGCCAGAGGGGGAAGTGGCATGGGAATGTTGTAGTAGCTTGCAAGCCTATTGAAGTGCAGCCAACTGAGTGCACACTCGTAGCCAGCCACAACCACCAGAGCCAATGGCAATCAATCGGATGATTGAAAAAGCCTCCACTCCACTCCATGGCATCGCCACAGCCAAACAGCCAAAGAGCCACACAGCCATTGATGCCTCCGCCTACACAGCCACTGCATAACATTTCAATTTGGCCACAACAATGTGTACTGCAATATGCAATATGCGATTAAATGTGCAGCCAAAGTGAGATTACAAGCCACAGGCGGCACCGCAAGAGTCGCGTCCGCCACAAACATCAATGCTCAGGCCACAGATTCGCATTCTCCCTTCTGCCTCTACTTCGCTTGTGCTCCAGTTTGAGCCCCACCTGAGCGGAACTGAGCTCCAGCTTACAGCTGTACGTTCCTCCTCCACGTCACAGCGTCAATCAAAGTCATCATCATCATCAACTCTTGACATACAAAAGGCGCTTGACTCACTGCGGGAAAAAGACTTCAGTATAGAAACAAGGTTAGTCCTCAGAATGTTACGAATACAATTTTAATATGCAGTGTTGAAATTGTTAGAAATTACAACATATGTACCTAGATCTAGAATCTTTCGATCTAGAAACAACTTTTACGCAGTATATAACGAATTAGGATTGAGAAAACTAACCGAGGAGCGCTGCCGCTTGACGGAATTAGAGTTGAAATAAAAAATATTTAACACAAAACAACAACAGATCTTTAAGAATATCTCTTCGAGCATCCAATTTCCAGTTTTTAAGCTACCTTTCTATTATTGTAGAGTACGTATTATATTCTTATTTTTCTCAGTGTTTTTCTTCTCGATTCTCGTTTGACTTTTGTGTTTTCTTTCATCTCCTGAAGATGACGCTGATGATTCTGACGATGCTTTTGTGGGTGAGAGCTCTCACATAATAATATTTAATGTGAGGCCATTGTCCACCTGACAAGAGCACGTGCTGGGACGAATGAATGGAAACCTCAAGTTATATCATAAATACAAGTGGGTCTTCAATTACAACGATCTTTTCCACAATCAGGCATGCCTCAGTGCAATACAATTCTTCTATAACAAGAGGCGACACTCCCCCTAAATCAACATACGATCCCTCGAATTAGTGAGGCGTGCGCCACAATCAATCGACACTTTGATGGAGAGCGTTCGCATTGGGCCACATCGAATGTTTCAACACCCGAAACGAATCAAGCATGTATGAAATGGGGAAAAACTACTCGTACGAGGCACGAGGAGTATTGTGCAAGGTCTGGGGAGGGGCACAGCAGCAGCAGTTTATAAAAGATCGGGTATATATGTATGTCTATGTGTTTAAATATTATCTCAAATGTGGAGCAGATCTCGTGAGTTGCTGCTGCTGCTGCCACAGCTTGTGTTTATGCTCGAGAAAACCCAAAATAAACAACGAAATGAGTTTCCTCAAACTATAAATAATCGAGACGACGGATCGCCCCTGCCGCCACATGTGGGGCGATCCCAGAACACCAAATACCAGACCCCAGACTGATTCTTAAACTCATCTCTGTCTTAAGATTTCATCTGGTGTAACCTGGAAATAGCTGGAAAATACAGAGTACAATTGTTGAATTATATTCATTCAAACTGTTAATCAATTCACACGCGAAGTTAATCAGAGTTACTACATATTTAACACATGAATCTGTGTTTACTCTGTGGGTTAATTAGATGTGGCATCAACAGAGTACAGGGGGGGCAAGGTCTCTTCATCATTTGAAAAGAGTCGTTCATCTGAGGTTGCTCTCCACCAGAGAGATTCTTTTATGTTTGTTTTTGGCCTTTGTGCATATTCAAAAGTGTTGACTTAATGCCATGGAGACCCCCCTAAAGAGGGGGACAGAGCGGGAGAGACGTGCTAAAGCCATAAACAAACAAGTCGTTGAGAGACAGAGAGATAATGTTCCGGTCTTTTGGTCTGCACACATTTGCTGCATGGAAAGCTACGACCATAAGATGGTGACAACAAGTTGCAGAGGGAGAGAGAGAGAGAGAGAGAGAGATGTGTATGCTCCATGGAATCTCAAGGTGCAGCAGTTTGCTGGCGTTTTTCTATGGTTGGGGAGGTCTTATCACAAGTCAAGTGCATAGCTCGCTGAAAAGCCAAAGCCAGACAGAAACACAAAAGAAAAGCAGAGACACACACGAAAGTAAAAATTTGTGGGCAATGCATTCATGGCGTGTGGGGTGTATCTTTTCCACACCCAAACGAAAGTTGAAGGCCGTCTGAAGATCAAGATGGAATAGCAAAAAATAAAAAACAAATTGTTTAAGTTGAAAATAATATAGCAAACAAAGCTTTAACTGTTGGGCAACAAAATCTCAAGTATTCAATATTTTTCTGGCTCAAATAAACAGTCTTTTTAGACCCTATAAATACTATCTGTAAATCAGATTAAAACGTATTTAAAAGTGCAAATGCTTTGTATATGGAAAACCGGTTTTATAAACCACAAAATGAGACCCCGGGAGGCAGCCGCAGAACCCGAATGAACAATAATCTCTCGAATAAAAAGAATACTACTCTTAATTTTCATTTCCTGATTTGCCATAATAATTTTCCATTCCCCTGAAGGCTTATCAAGCCATAAATACGAACAAGAAAATGAGGAAAAGAAAAGAAATAAATTCATTAAGATGTGTATATGTGTATATGGGTAGGTTTTAAGAGCTGTATCATCTTAGTCCACTGGCATAAAATGCAGGGAATCATCTTCTATATGAATATGCATGAAAGCGATAGATTGTTCATATAACTCTCCCCTCAATCATTTTGTCAGAGAATTTCCTATTCCCTACCCCACCATTAGACAAAAGGCAAGCAAATATGTAAACAGGTGTTGGACCACTCATTGGAAAAGCTGTTGCCTGCATGAATAATACATTCTAAAACCGCCCCTAAAGCGCACTCACAAAACAAATACACAGCCAAGTGCCGCTTGGGGCTTCATTAAAATCGGGTTATTAAAATTTTACATAATGTAAACCGCATGAAAACAATCAGAAAAGGAGGTTCCTTGACCTCAAGAAGGGGATGGATCGTTTGTGGGGGTCGACGACATTGCTGCATGGAATATAGCGTGTCGTCGTATGGGGGGAAATAAATATAAAGAAAGAGCAGCCAAGCCAAGGGGTAAGCTCTGTACCGATTCCCCCCAACATGGTCGAAACATTTCTTAAATTGCCATCTAATTGGCATTTTTTTTTCATTGGGTGCGTGGTACGCTCCATTTCCTGTTGCAACAATTTGAATTAATGGAGTTTTCTGCTGCCCCCAGCTGCATCCACAAGCCACACATCCATCATTCCATTTGCGAGTGGCACAGCAACTCAATTCCCATTCCGCACATTGACAGCGCGGCGAAACTGAAAGTGCAATCCAAAGATCGGGGGCAGGTTTCCTTTTGTTTTATTGCTTCGCAACGAGGAGGAGCTGCATTCACACTTCGTTCGAGTATTTCTTAGAAGGGATTTCACCCCTAAACCTTATTTCTTTCGTTGCAATTTCCAGCCCATTTCCGCTTGCATGTTTTTCACTCATTCTGCTCGAGCTTTTGAGGTCGCGCTACTTGGCCCAAAATGAAAACCCATTTGGAGGGGAGGCAGAGTTTTCCTCCCGCAGCAGAAAAACAAGTCGAAGAAGTACTCGTACAATAAAAGAAAATGTGGGGCAAGGCAAGGCCTAAGCCTTAGAAGCAGCTGTTGTGAAATAGTAAAGAAAAAAGAGGAGTGTGCCTGAAGAAATGTCTATTGTTTTGGGGCAACTTTTGGTTTGAAGTTGGTAAAAGAAACATCAGATTGTGGGGGATAATCCTCTTAGAATTGATTAAAGAAAAGCCCCACAAAAGTTCTCACACTGATTGGTTGTGCCTCATAAATCTGGCTTCCTGCTTAAAACCTCTTTTTTCCATCCACAACATTATTTCTATAATTGAATTGAAAGTCCAGGTAGCAGACATAGCTGTCGTCAATGTTTCTGTGGCGATTTATACACGACAACTAATCCTACATGAATACATTAAATGTAGAAGCCTCCACAAATTAAGGCTGCCGCTTTGGGTTTGCATTTCGGTTTGGGGGCTTGGCCCCGCGTTGTGTGGCATACAAATAAGAGACGACGCCTCAACTCCAACTCCTTCCTATGCAAATTTGCTGTGGAGAAACCCGTCAGACGACTGAAGTTATAGTACGAATATGTGCGGAGCGGTGACTGGGTGTGGGACTTACATATTAAATTAAATGTTAATAACGAACAAAGACAATTCAAACGGAGTCAAGGCCCGGGCAAAGAACTGTGTTGGGGCAGCACTAAACACAAAGAAACAACAAGAGACTGAGGCCCCCCTTAAGCAATTGTAAAGCCACTTTGTCAGCTCCAAAAACCTCGCTACTCTTACTCCCAATCCAAGTCATGGTCGTCGTCTGCTTCTGGTGTCAAATGTCTGCCCACTGGATGGACAGGCGTCTGTTTTCCAGGTGGTTGGTTGACTGGTTGGTCTCTTTCTGTCTCTATTGCGGGGTTAAATGACCCCTGACCGTATGTCTGTCCTTCTTTTGGCCACGTTTTAATTTGAATTTTATTCGGTTTATTCCCCTGTTTGATTGTTGAGTCATACTGACATTTGGCTGACTAATCCGCTGTAGGGGGAAACGATTGGCGCTTGCTTAGAAAAAGCCATAAAGTAAGAGAAGCCACAGAAATATATGTAAGACTTTTAATTTATTTCTTTAATATACATTTATGAAAACTTGGAAACAATAGCTATACTATAGCACTGGCTAATAATGAGGGTTCCTACCGCCACCCTTTCCTGTTTTCATTGAATCCAAATTTTGTTTGCTGTTTTTCCATTAATTTAAAATTGGCAAAATTTGTTTGTATATTTAGCAAAAATTTGTTTGTGTATTTTGCTGCTGGTCGAATGCTTCCGCTCAGCTGTGGGCTCTCCCTCTGGTCGGTTCTGGTTTTTTTTTTTTGCTAATCGTTTGACTTGGATGCTCCTCTTCATCAAAGGCCACACAAAAAGACCAACAATTTCTAAATGTTCGCCAGACAAATTGATTTTAATGAGCTGGAAACTTTTTCAGCTGAATAGAGTTTTTCTATTGTTGAGAGTAGAAGCAGAAGAGGCCACTTAATGATGGCGAACAACCCCACTCTGTAAGCGAGTTAAACAAATATAGAAATTCAATATTTATACAGAGCTTCTGCTGCAGGGAAGCTCCTGCGTCCGGAGCTAATGCATTAAAGAAGAATGAACTCTTCTCCTGTGGAGCTGCAGAGCCCGGGCAAACAAACTTCTCAACTTCAACTTCCACACGAGCAGGACCATGGACCAGAACTACGTCATAAAACCAGCCATCGAGACAACAAAGGATGGTCGTGGTAGTGGCTAGAGAATGGGGGCAGAAGCCTGGGAAGACCGCCAGTTGGTGGCTGGCAGTCCCAGACAGAACAGCTTCATGCGGCACCCAACCAACATCACCATCCCCCCACCCCTCTGGGCATCAGAGCCAGACGGCAGCTGACTCCTTCTCCAACAAGAAACCAGGGAAAAAGAGAAAATAAAATGTGGAAACAAAATATTCCATGAATAGTTCAAAGTTTGTGTGTGAAAAACTAAGAGTAGAAAAAAGTTGGGAGGAAATTTCGTTGGTTGCCAAGCGAAAGTGATTGAATTCCTAGGGATTCCGACTGGCGCCGATACTTGGTAAGGAATTTTTCATACGTTTTTCAAATAAGCTCAAGTTTTTGCCTAGAGTGGGAAGAGTATAAAACGGGGGATAGTTTGTTGGAATGTTTCACAGCTTCCAATCGAAAGCCCACCAACATTTGATTTGTTACTGCGAAAAGATTTTCAAAAAAAAAATATAATAAAATCTAAATTCACAAAAAGGACAAACAAGCCATGAAAGTTGCAGTAACTCAAGATGTCTTACGTATTTTGATAGTGTTACTGGCCCTTTCATTAATTCTTAGGGGAAATTTGTGCAGCAAAACAACGATATTCATTTCCTATTACAACAGAAGCACAAGACAGCGAATATGCTCCGGATTCATAGGCAAAACCTTCTTGATAAAGTTATCTTTGGATTTTATCTTGTGGACAAAGTGGTTGTCAGCCCACAAAAACGTCGCCCCAAAAAAGTGTCCCCTTTAATTTACAGTTTATTTCCGGCTGATTTCCCCCTGCGTCAGTTTTTACCGCAATTTTTACGCAACATAACAGACGACAGACGACGGGTTGAAAGTTCCCATTTTCATTCCCGGGCCATGCGCCACATCACGTGCCAGGAATGGGACAGAGCAGGGGGAGGAGGAGGCATGGATTCTCCAAGGTATTGTCGGTCTTTGTTGAAAATCGATTTTGCGGCATGACGAACGTGTTATCCTTGGAGCCGCAGTGGCGGTGTGCAGGCAGGAGCTTATGTTCAAAGAAAATGATTGCTGCTGCACTTACTTTACCCCTCCCCACACAATGGCCTATAGTGCCGTTATGTCGTGCCAGAGTAGTGGGTGCTATAGAGAGAGGGAGATGAAAAGAAGAAGCTTCCATTACTTGCAGGCAGAGGTAGAAAAAAGCTTGGCAATGGAGTGACGTTTTGAGTGGCAAAGTTTTTGGGTTGTTTGCAAAATATACTTGCACTTCCTGTGTCTGCCAGTAGAAACAGTTGCGAAAAATAGATTAATTTGCAACTGCAGCTCTTTTGTGAAATTATCGCTCTTTGGCACCCGATTAGTTTTCTTTAATTGTTTACGAAAAGCCAAAAATAACAACAACTACAACGAACACAACAACAGCAAACAGCGAAAAAGTTATTAGCACAGTTTCGAAATTCGATAAAGGTAAAAACCGGTTATTGCTCTGCCATAACGAAAGCTGCTGCGTCTTTATCGTGCGTTACGGTTGTTGTTGTTGTTCGTCGCAGCAGCAGCTGAGAGGCTGGCAGACATACAGAAATGCCAAGACGAAGCTTTTGATACCCTTTGAGTTCCAGCGAACATAGGTTTGTTTGTACGGATTGGATTTCAATTGTTTGAATCTACGAAGTAAATATATTAAACTATGATAATGCCTTATTTCGATTCGATTTTCTGTGGAAACAACACAGTTTCCCTTTTTCTTTGCGTTGCAAACACTAACTGAAACTCGGAATAGCCTTTGTAAGGGCTTCATAAAGGTATTTACCTCGGCAGGTGAATCAACACACGCACTCCCTCTCCCTCTCGCACGCTCTTTGAGGACTCAATCTAAGAAGGAAATACTAAAGCACACCACACACACAAACACGCTCAAAAAGGCATGAACAAAACAAAAAGCGACAAAAGGCGGCAAAAACATATGGGGCCAAAATCGACTCGACACAAAAATCAATAGCAAAAGCAAGAAAAAAAGCAACAGACGGAATTCACTTACTATAATTTTAGTTATTGTTGTTGCGTTTGTTTCGTTATCGCTGCTGCCTTCTCCCTTTACATGTGTATGTTGTTTTTGTTATTGGCGCCACACGTAATGTGCGTGCGTGCGTTTCGTGGGAGGGAATCGGCGGTCGGGCGGTGGTGTGTATAAATATTTAACAATAACGAAGGGTTGTTTATGAAACTTTAGCTCTGAAGCATGTTTTGACTGGAATTTCAATGCTTTGCCTAATTTTCAGTTATATTTTTATGCACTGCACTTGTCAATTCAAATACGCGCGTCCAAAAGCTCGACCGCTTGGAACAAATTTTACGAGTTTTCAAATATTCCAACCTGTCTCATACGGTACTTTCAGGGGTCTTGCGGTACTTTCGGTTTAGCTTGGTCGCACGACGATGAATCCGCATTGACCATGTACTTTGGTTCGGCGATGGGGCTGTCGATATTTCTTGAAAAGGTTCGGTGTTGCTGTCGATATTTGTTGATGAGTGTTGCTATCGATGACTGTTGATGAGGGCATGCAAGGTATTGGATTGGAAATGTTATTATGTAAGCAATATAATTCGTGTCGTGTGCAAGAGTTTAACAAATTATAAAGTAGTAAAATAACATTTAATGGATTGATGTCTAAGTTTAGGTGTAGGTGCAAAGGCAGCAGAAGGCTGCCACAGAAAGTAGAAAGAACAGAAGGTTGCTCCTCAAGATGAGTTCTGATGGCACCGAGTAACCCGACCTGAATTAATTTAGTGTTTCGATTCACAACTCCAAATGAGCACCATTAATAAATTTGGCCATTTTCCTAATAAGAGGCTCTTTTTGAAAATTGGATAGAAGGATTGCAATCAATCGGAACTTTTATTTTAAATTTTCTCGAAGGTGAGAGGTAAATTAAGTATCAGTCTTTTCATTAATTCCAATGTTCTTGTGACCGGATATCCAGTGCACAATAAAGTTGCTGGTGAAGCAATTGTCCATGTTGAGGTGGATTTCGTCTGGTAAGTGTGAATTAGATTCATTGCTCTTCAGAGCCTTTAAGGCGCCTTGACAGAGAATTAAAGTTTTACTGTATCCTATTGTGTTAGATATCTTTACTGTACCACTCCTACAAGCTCTGCAAAAACAGATGAGGAACTATTTTCAGTCCTAAATATTTAGCTATTGTTACTAGTGTTATCTGGGATAACTATACTATATTCACTATCGTTGTTGTCCCAGCCCTAGTTTCCGGCGGAACTATCGATAAAATATACCTTCTCATTTTAAAAATATAGCCTAGTCTGAAATAATATTCCTCGATTTTGATGTTCTATTTGATTTTGCTACCTTGCAAAGACTGTTAACACTAAAAAAATAATTGAATCCGTTTGAAGAATCAATTTGGCTTATTATAAATACTACTTTTTATTGGATTGTATACCTTATGACCTTATATTTTACACATTTTTATTTGAATTGTTCATTCAAATCACCCCCTCAGGAAGCACGGGAGCTTTGTCTTCAGTATATAAATGTATGTAAATTATTAAAAGAGACATGTATATTAACCGAAAACATTGAACAATTTGAAAAATAGAGCGCACAACAAAAGAGAAAAATAAATTCTATTGTTATCTTGAAAAGGAAAGGGAACATAGGTTAATAATATAATAAGCTCGGAATGGTTTGGGGGAAGTTCTTCTATCCTTACAACATATTTGGGGCTAGACTCCGGCTTATACATTGGAATTACTCCTTTCTTTTGCTAAGGAACACAGGATCACCAGCTCGCTTTTCTGGAGTTCCACTAGGGGTGGTGGTCCACTCGGGATCCCCCGCAAAGCAATCTTTGTATCTCGTCTTATACCAGAAGCCACCTAAGCTCTTATCTTTTTCGCCACCTGATGACTTTATTATAAGTAAATTTAATTCCAGAAATCTATACTTACTGTCCCTAAGATTTCAAAAAACTAAGGAAGCATTTCTCCATCCAATATCATTTCGTGGGCAGTTTTTAAGGTAAACTCTTCAACCTTCTGGTTTTCCAAGTATCTGTCCTACTTTAAAAAGTCCGCCTTTACGAAGTACCAGATAATTGGTTCTTTGTCTGTCTTTGCTCAATATTCTTTTGCTCGCTCTCAATTTCTTACTGTCAATAAGAAATGTTACAACCTATATCTTTCCCAATGTGGTAAACATTTCCTTCCTTCTTCCATTAATTTACAGGATAAAAAAGAAATTTCTTTATTTATTTTATTTATTTATTTATGCCACCTTTCAATCGATGTACTCTCAAATGAGAAATTTCAATGTTTTTTTGCCGTTTGGAACACAATGAAGAAGAAAATTGTGAAGTAGGGTGCCATTTTGCATTGCATTTAAGCCACAGTATAAGTCACTAGCTATTGTGGATGGCTAGAGTTTGATATCCAGTGTAATATTCTTATATAATGAAAACTCTTATGGAGAATGCTTTGTGGGACAAAAACTTAGAATATCTTGGATTTTTAAGCTTTATTTTATAGAATCTTGCACTGATAAACATATTCCCATTCCTATTTTTCTTCTAACATTTTGAAAAAAAATAAATAAAAACCGATTTTTCGTAAAAAAAAGGCGGTACTACGCCCATTTTCTCAAAAAACATGCCCCTTGCTATTCTTAACTAATATACAAAAACTAAATCAAAATATCTTATTTCGTTCGCGAGTTATTAATTTAGGACAACAAAAGTTGTCCATAGTGCAGAACAACCCCCAACCCGTACTTCCACACATGAACCAATATTTAGGATTACTTTTACCATAATCCAATATAAAATTAAATTGTATTTAAAATTTTATTTTGTAAATTGTATTTAATTAATATTATATTCGTTTAATTTAATTTATATTTATATAAATAATTATGTACATACATTTATAAAATATTTATTATAATATTAATTAATTCTTAATTGAACATACTTACATACATAAATAAATAAATACTATAATCCATATATTGTCTAAAGTCCAATATTAATACATATTTTAGTTTATATATGGTTGTCTCATTAGCTATTCGAACTCCCTTAGCAAGGAAGAGAAACTCCCTTAACGATGCAAGCTGCGAAATTTGTACCACAAATAAAGGTGTCGACGACAGGAAAATAAGTCACAAAAATTCCAGTGGCGCCAGGTAAATTACACGGCGTTTTATCCCAGAAATCCTCTCCTGTGTCTTAACGTTCAGGGAAATTCTCTCCTGCCAGACGCTCTCGCATGCACTATAAGGATCCTTTCAACAGGTGCGAAAAAGGGGGGAGCTTTGAAATGTTCGTCCTTTTTTACCTACATGCCATACCTTGCGGTCACATGCCGAAGAGAGGATTAGGTCAGCAGAGAGACAGTCCACCGCCACCTAGCGGGTGCTGGCAGAACGTTAAGTTAATTTGTTCTTTTTAAAAAGCGGGGCTATGAGGGTTAAGCTCTAGGTATATTTATGGTATGTATTAGGTATATTTCAGTATCTTTCTAAGGAACAGACGGTATATTTTCTCGATAAATCTGCGGTCACACTGATTGTGCGTTGCTCGATCCTATTTGTTGCAATTTTTCAAACTTTACGTGCTATTAAAGTGTTTTTTGTGTACAATTTTGAAGACCATCAACTAAGAGAATACGTTCTGCGTATAAACAGTGGAATTAATCCAAGAATTGGTAAGTTTTTCCCCCAATTTCGGTTGCTAAATGCCGATGCACACACACGCACATTGACTCGCACACATACTGGCTAAGCGACAAGCGAAATTGCGAATTTCATTTTGGCCTGGCTCGTGCTTTTGTTGTTGTTGTAGGTAATATGTTGTATGTGCTAAACATTAATTAATTGTCGCAATTTCTGTTTCGCTATAAATATGTGAAACGTGCTGTCGGCATTTGCTTTAATTTAATGGGCAATTGCGTTGCTTTTTTCTTGCCGGTATTAGTGTGTTTGTTGGCGCGGGCGAATGGCGGGCAATTACACACACACACACACACACTGGCGTTTGTGCAGATAGTGGTTTACGTTTATGCGACTTTGGATTTGGATGTAGTATAAGATAATATGATCATTATGGGGGCCTTCTGTGCCATTTGTGCAAATATTTTATCAGAGTTGTTCTTACAACGGACACCAGCGAACGCATAAACGCCGCGTGAAACGGCACACAAATACAGACACAGCGCACATACAGGTGAATGAACTTTTTTGCGTTGTTTTGTAATCTCAAATTGTTGCTGTTTTCTGTAGTTGTGTGCGAATTTTGTAATTGTTTTGAGAGCGCGCGCAAACAAAACCCACACATGGCGTTTTTCTTTTCTCCTCATTTGCTTTTTTCTCGCATTGTTTTCAATTTGCCGCCCCTGGCTCTGGATTCTCTGTTCCTCTGACTTTGCAGCTGCATTTGCACACGAGTTAGCTATTGATCTCGCTCGCTCTCGTCCCTTCTCTTTCTTCCTCAGCAAAGTGCCGATTTTTGTATACCCTTCCAGGCTCTTGTATAATCTTACCAGGAAATTTCAAAGTATACAAAAATTAAGGATATTCTTTATAGATTTGACAGTGTTGATTGCACAAAAAGGCACAAGAAACAATGGATCTTTTAGGGCATTCAAAGATTCGCTTGCGAACATACCCTTCCTCCTTCCTGCTGGTATTTCTTACACATTTTTTTTGTCTTTTTCGTGCGAGTTCATTTGCATGTTTGTTTAATTTGTTTCCACAGCAGCTTTTTTTGCAAATGTTAATGAACCTGCCGCCTGCCAACTGAAATTTGCAATAAAATGTTTTACCAAAAATGTGAATATGTGCATGCCACATAAAATGGCATAAATGATCTGTCGATCTGCTATTTATAGAATGTAGTCATCCGTCCGCTCCACTCTCTAGGTAAACCCTTCCAAAACATTTCACACATTTCCTGTAAACTTTTTAAAAGAAAGTATTTTTCTTGTATTTAAATAATTTTCTTACATTCTTTGTGTTGTGTTTTGTTTTAAGGCAAAGCGTTTGCATAAAAATACACTTGTTGTCCATATTTATACTTGTAGCATCTCTTGTTTTGGTTTTTGATGTTTTGTTTCTATACAATAAGTTTTGTAAACCATTTTTTCTAAAGCACTAGATGTTCTCAATACATTTGTTGCTTCAAAGCGTACCCTACTTTTTGTGTACAACTGTACTCCAAGTAGGAGCTCTAAGTAGCCGTCTAGTTCTACAATTCGTGTGAAGTTTCGTTCATTCTGTTGTGACACTCTTTTAAAATCCTTCCAACCGACGGAAAGCATTAAAGTATTAAAGCAGTTTCAAATTGTTACAAGCAGTATGGGGCACTAGTTGCTTCTCCTTCTAGCTGCAGCAACAGTTGTAAGCAGTAAAAGCAGTTTTATACAGGGTGTACTTTCCAAGCCGTTTTCCTAGCTTTCAACTGCTTGTTTCTCCATTAGATTATTGCTAAATTGAAGTTTTCTTCCAATCAATTGGGAATATTTTAATCAAATGCCACACACTGAACAGATAATTCTCTACTTTCGATTTGGTTAACGCTATTGCAAGCGAATCTTTTTACTAGAAAGCACTTTAAAGCAAAAGCCTCTGTTTTTTGTTGTCGTGTAAATAAATGTCTCACAGTTTACATATGCTTTTAAAGTTAGTTATAGATTATAAGTAGTTGTAGTTTTAGTTCTGGTGTCGTGTAGAATCGTGTAGAATACAAAAAGGGGTAAGTGGGTTAAGTTTTAAAGAGAGAGTGTAAATTGAATTTACATTCTGGTTAAAGTACAATAATTGTTCACAATAATGTTTTATAGAGTAAGTTGTGTATAAGAACAAGGCAATTGAGTTTTTGTTTGCTTGGTACATTAATATAAGATTAGGGAATAAGAGCACTCATTGAAGAACGATTATAAATAAGTTTGATAATAAATTACACCAATAGATGGAAACAAAGACAGTTAGGTTGAAGCCGGGGGGCAGAACACACACTCTACAGAATGTATTTACCCTTGCCCCCACGATGCTCCTTTTGCCGCTGCGACGAGGTGACGGCTGCCAGAAGGAAACTGGAGCTGCCACCGCTGCTGGTGCTATTGGTGCTGCCGTAGCTGCCATAGCTGCTGCCGGCATATCCATAGCCGCCGAGCGGCAGGGCGTTTAGCTAAATCATTAAGGCCGAAAATGGGTTATACCGCATGATCTTTGACAGCAAAATCCACAGCACCGATGTGATGGCGCACAGTACAACGCCGCCCCAGCCCAAGTCAAGGCTCCAGGAAGTTAGGAATATGCGTGCGCCCAGCAGAGGCTTGGCCATGATGGCCACTCCCCCGGGGCGTGCCACAATGCCATCCACAGTGCCATCATAGTCGCTGTCCAGCATAGGTCGTCCCTGCTGTCGCTTAAAGTGGATGATCATCAGCGTGAAGAGTGCAAAGAGAGCTGAAAGTATTCGATTTATCAACGTTTGAGTGGATAAGACATCTCCAAGGACTCACCTGCCAGGAGATACATCACACCTGTGATGAGGATTGCACTAATCTGACGCTGGCAGACGCCAAAGGCTCCAACCAAAGCGGCACTGCCCAAAATAATGAGGCACACCAATGAGCAGGATATGGAGAGATTTTGCATTCCTATAAGACGGATATGTTTCACTTAGATTAACCATTCCTTCCATGGATTAGATATATTAAGAAGCTGCTTAACTCTGTAGATTATAGTGTACGTGCAAGTACAAGTGCAAAAGATTGATTGGCAAAGGCAAACGCAGAGATCTAGGATGATGGAATGATGTCTTAAAAGGGATTTTCTTACCCAAGTGAATGGAAAATAATCTGGCTCTGCTTAATTAATAGTCTTAATTGTTACTATTAACCCCAAATGTTTGCCACCTCAAATCTTGTTTTTCTCTGAATCGTTTTCCTATTATGGTTAAAAATGATTTTTTATAGACCTTAAATTAATTTGTGGCCATACATAAAATGGAACTTTTTGTATTTCCACACACACACAAACGTTTAGAACCAATTACCCAATAGAAGGCACTTTTTCCGACACTAACAGCAATTAAATCATATATGTGTGGTGGTGGCAGTTCCCACGGAACCATAAAAAGGCTGGGAAAAGTGGCAAATGCGATTTTTTGAACGCATGCAGGGTAGGAATGGGAGGCAAAAAGGTAGTTGAACCACACCACTTGGTGACCTATATTTCCCCAAACACTTGCTACACCTCTACCTCCGGGGCCCCCACTTTCTGCACCTCTCTCCCAGTGCCACCCATTGCTGCTCTGACACTTGCTGTTCCACTGGTTCACCGTTTGCTGCCACCGGGCATGCAACTATCGACACGGATATTTTTCATCTGTTGTGGGTTGGTCGGGAGAGCGCCAGGGAGTCGATATGGCAATATAGGAAACCGAAGGCAAACTCAGTTAACTTTTGTGGCAATTACTTTATATAGTAGACGGTGCCAATACAAGGACACAGGACACATTCGGTTATGCTCCTCCTCTGGGTATTTGCAGTTGTCTTTGCTTTTAATTTTTATCTGCTCTACTCTGCTCTATGGGAAATGGGATTTGTGGTAATTACTTGTGAAATGTGCGACAGCTTGGAGCCAACATTTTAAGCCAGAATGAATGGTGGAAAGGTTCAAGAAAGCGATGCGAAAGCGGAAGCGTTTGAGTAATGTGAGAATGACATTCAAAATTGTATGTTTTAAAGAGTGAACAAACATTTAGTGGTGGTCTTCTACATACATCGAAAGTGACGTCTAGGGCACACAACCTACAAATGTTGTTTAGGGTTTAAGGGAATGAAGGAGGGGACTACAAAATTAGGATAATACTCCTGGGATAAATCAAGGAAAACAAAGCCAGCTAATCCTATCTTCTATCTCTATTCCCCAGATTTATCTCTACTCTCTGCTGCATTCAATATTTCAATATGTCTGCTGAAGCTGAAGCAATTGTCACAACGGCCGCTGCCGATGCCACCACATCACCGACAACAATCAAGAAAGTAGCCGCCGTCGATGCAGACACCACACCCGACAAGGCTGTGCCCGTGGCCACAGATGGTGCCTCCGAGGGAAACGGCAAAGTAGAACAAGAGCGAGCCGAAAAGATACTCAAGGGAAAGGAGCTGTTTAGCCAGGGATCGCGTAACTTTCTGGTCAAGAGCTACGACGAGGCCGCTGATGAATTGAGCCAGGTGTGCCAGCTGTACGAGGAGGTTTACGGAGAGCTGGCCGATGAATTAGGCCAGCCCCTGCTGCTGTGAGTGTGCGGCAGACGATGGAGAACGGTTGTAGCTTTATTAATCTTGTATGCTTGGTCCTTCCGTGTAGATATGCCAAGGCGCTGATTGCCATGGCTCTGGATGAGAACAAAGTGATTGATGTGCCCGATGAGGCAGCCGATGACGATGATGAGGATATGGACGATGATGAAGAAGCTGGGGACGAGGCAGATAAAGCTGGAGAGGCCAAGAAGGAAGGTGGAGAGGCCAAGGAAGCTGGAGAGAAGGAGAAGAAGGAGGAAGCCGCCCCATCCAAGAAGGAATCCAATGGCGCCAGCAGCACAAATGGCAAAGCGTTGGAAAACATCAAGGAGGAAACCGATGAAGCCGATTCCACTGTAGATGCCGCAACAGATGAGAAGAATGCCAAGAAGGCATCCACTGGCGTCGAAGAAGTTAGCAGCAGCAATGGCGGTGCCTCGGTCAATGATGATGAGCGTCCCAGCACCTCGAATGGTGAGGCTGCAGCCAGTCCCAGTAATGGAGCAGCAGCTGTAGCTGGCGTAGAGGATGAGGAGGAGATCGAAGAGGGCGTCAGTGGCAGCCTGCAACTGGCCTGGGAGATCTTAGAGGCAGCTGCCAAAATCTTTTTGCGCCAGGGCCTCAATGGACTCCCGTACTTGGCGGAGGTTCAAACGGAATTGGCAAACATTGAATTTGAGAATGGAATCCTTGAGGCGGCACGTGAAGATTACGGTGAGTAATCCTTGAGCAAACTTACTTTATTTACTAACTCGTTGTATTTCCATTGCATTTTCCAGAGAAAGCACTCTTAATTCTGAGCGACCTACCAACCAAGAATCGCCGCGCACTCGCCGAGCTACACTACAAGATTGGGCTGACATTTTTGATGGCACAGCAGAACAAGGAGGGAGCCGCCTCGCTGCGCCTCTCCAGTGCCTTGATTGAAGAGGAAATAACAGAGATCAAGGGCAAAGAGGAGCCGTTGAGTGAGCGCGAGAAAAACAATATGTTGGACTTGGAGGAGACCAAGCAGGAGATACTGGCTAAAATACAGGAAATTGAAGAGATGCAGGCTCAGGTAAGGGAAATCTTATTCCTTTCCCCGTGTTATTATTAATTTAAAACCAATTTGCAGACCATCGCCGAGGTGCGTGCTGCTTTGGATAGCTACATCAAGCCAATGGGCAGTGGCAGTAGCAGCAGTGGAGGCGGCGGCAACAATGATGCTGCTGCCTCTTCATCCACCAATGGGGCAGCCAGCTCTCCATCATCGTCCTCATCGTCCAGTGCTGCTGCTGTTACTTCTGGTGCTGTTGCTGCCACATCGTCCTCGTCGACCATTAGCAGCAGTTCCACCGCCAAGCCCACCGATATAACGCATTTGATTAAGCGCAAGAAGCCCGAGGAGCCTGGCTCTGAGGCCGAGGCCCTCTGCTCGCCGGCCAAGCGTCCCGCCTTGTAGAAAAAACAGCGGCACATTCCAGTGGCACACACTCAATCACCCCCCATACATCAGCTACTTAAACCCCCACAACCAAACCCATGAAAGAACACCTTTTTATCACACACACTTGCATTTTATAAAACACAAACACAACTGTCCCCATGCTCTTTGCCCCTCCCTACTATGATCCTATTTATGCTCTATGTTTGCTGTTTTTTCTACCAAAATTCTCTATAAGTCTCTGTAAGGTTACAATCACAATTTAGTGCGTAAGAAGTGCGTAAAAATAAACAAATGTTTTGTATTAAACAAATGGAACAAATGGAGAGGTATAGAGAGATTGGACTTGGATTCAGGATGGATTGGGAATTGGTCCCCCACCACCAGATACGTACTCAGATGCGGCTGCAGAGTGACCTGTGACTCACTGTGCTGCCAATCGTTGCGCTGCTCCTCCCCGCGTGCATTCTCCATGGATCCCGCCAGATAGTTGACGCATGGCGGGGCTCCACGTGGGAATTTCGGATTGCGTCGCAGTTCCTGCAGCTGCTGGATGGGCAGATCGATGCACAGAGTCCATATGCCACCATGCATGGGCACCAGGAATACAGAGTCGCGACGAAAGCGATGATCGGCTGGAGGATAGCCGGAAAGATAGGTAAAGTAGAGCTGATATAGATGGACTGGGGTACGTACCTCTTTTATCTGGCTTCAGCATGGCCACCTGATCCTCCAGCAGCCACTCCAGATGCAGACCCGATCGATTTGTGTAACGATCCAGACTATTCCGATCCCATGTGACGTGCTCCCAGTGATCCGTCATGATGGCGGCACACAGCATGGCCGTGGCACTGGTGGTCATCAGGAGGGTGACAAAGAGAAACAGCACCGGCGGTGGACCCATGCAGCAGCTGGAGCAGCAAGCACTCCCTCCCGCCGTACTGCCCATGCCCAGGCCGTCCATGTGTGAGGCCAGAGATGTGGGGGAACCACTGCCGTTGCTACCACGACGTTGGATTACCTTCGCGCAGCTGTTCTGCGTCAACAGGATGCTGTTGCTGCGCCTCAGACTCTCGACGGCAGCCGCTGCAACGGCGGATGTAGCTGCGTTAGCGCTCGAATTTCCTGCGTCGAACTGCAAGGAGCCACCGACCACGGACGAGGGATGCTCATAAATGCTGTTGTGGCGACTGGGTGCAAAATAGTAGCAGGTGGTCTGCCTCGGCTCCGTTAACTGCTGCTCGCCGCCGGGCAGATCCTCCTCATTGCTGCTGGAGTAGACGATCGATTGCTTGAACTGATTCGAGTAGCAGTTCTGCTTGAAGCTCTGCGATCCCTGGGGATGCTGCTGCTGCTGTATGTACAAAGCCTCGTAGTCGCAGTGGTGCGGATTGCGATAGATGACGGGCCAGGAGCGTGTGGTCTTCGAGTTGCGGCTATAGCGATTGCTCGTGGATGCTCCTGTGGCTTGGGCGGCAGCGGCACTGGCGCTGGGCTCCTCCTCCACCAGAGGTGTTAGCTCGTTGGGTGGCTCACACGATGCCTCCAAGGTTAACGGCAACTTCTGCAGCGGTTCCCGTTCCCGATCGCTGTCCAAATCCAAATCGAGATCCTCCTGCTGCTGCTGCTGTTGCTGCTGATGATGAACGATGGTGGTGGTGGCCAACTGTCGCTGGAGCACGTTCTTGGCGGCCACACTGCTGACACTAGCCGCTGCCAAGCTGAAATCCTCCTCCTCGACCAGAGTGGCGCTGCCCACAGCAGGGCCTATGCCTGAAGGCGTGGAGAAAATGCTGTTAGACGATGACTGTGGCTGTGGCTGTGAGCGACTGCGCTGCAGCAGCGCAAAGTGTTTCGCATTGCTCTGTGGTGCCGCCTGTGGCTGTGGCTGTGGCTGTTGTGCGATCGAGATGGGACTCGGCAGCGGCAATGGTGCCTCATGGAGGAGGCCACCACTGGTGGGCGATGTGATGCTCACTTCTGGTACACACGTAACCTTGTACCGACTGCCGCTGCCAATGCCAGCGCCCAGACTGACGGTGGCATGGCCATGGCCCTTTGAGCGCATCAGTCATAAGTCGCTCGAGTCTCGCTTCTTGATCTTATTGAGGCTCATATTGTGGTTCGTGGTGTCGGCGATGGTGCCTGTGGCTGTGGCTTTGGTGGCGATGGTGGTTTGCTTTTTGTTTTTGCTTGGAATGTTTGCTGAACTTGTCGGATGGATGGTTGGTTTTGTTTTCTGTCTGTCTGTCTGTTTCGTGTTTTGTTGAATTCGTTTTGCTTTAAGTGTGCGGCGCCTAAAAGTCTACTATGCAAAATGTAACTTTGCGCGGTGCCTCGACAAAAGAAATTTCTATGATTTGTATCTACTTAGCGGCGTTTGTTCTTGTAGTAGATGTTTGTTATTGTTGTTGTTGTTTCTATCTTTTTCTTGTTCTATTTTTGTTGTAGTTTTTGCTTGTTGTTTGTAGTTGTTGTTGTTTTTTTGTTTGTTGTTGCGGCAACACAACACGACTTTTTTGCCTTTGCTTTTTGTTTGCGAGTATTTTACCAATTTACAGTTTTATGTTTATTGATTTTGATTTTGTTGCTCTTTCTTTGACTACTTTTAGCTTGAAAGCTATATTAAAAAAAAGAAAAGAAGTAGAAGAAAACAAATGTACAACATGAGTTTTGAAAAAGAGTTAGCAGGAGGACAAAGACGACAGACAGTTACGATAGTTACTAGTAGTAAGATAGTACTAGTACTTAGAAATGGCTCAGCTACGTAGAGAGAGATTAAGAGTGTGTGTGCTAGAGATGAGACAGTATGCAGTAGAGGGATAAAGTGATTTAGCTGCGAGTGTGAGATAGAGTGAGATGACTTTATTAGTTAAAATACAAAAGCATATATCGTGCAATCCTTAAAATGTCGTATTCCATTAAAAGCCATTATAAAATACAGCATATATAGAGCACCAGTTTCCGCCTAATGGACTCTTCAAATTCCAAAAATTGCATTTAAAATTCGTTACGAGTTACGATTCCTAACCCCCACTGGAATTTAATCTAATTTCATAGTTTTCCAACTCCAGGGGCAGCCAAATATTTGGCCTAAAAATTTGAATTGGCACTGAGTATGAAATTGCCCAAAAATTCAATTGTACGCGACCCGGATCCGAGTGTAACGACTGGGAAGCGGAATGAAGGCTGTTGCATATTGCATGAGGCTCTGGCCCCAGCTCCCAGCTCCCAGCTCAGCGGATATCCGCTGGCCAGGCTTCTGGCCTTTAGCCTGATGGTTAGAGGTTGGATTCCTCTAGTCTGGCTGCCACTCTTCTCCCATTTTCCCCACGAACAAATTGAATTTGCTGTGTGTGTTCGCCACTGCCCCCCATTAGGAGGCGCACCAGGTGTACTATTAGGCCCCGAAACGGAACTCTCTAGTCCAATGCGGATGTTTATGAGGGATCTAGATCCACCGCATGTACACCGGGTTCTCCCCAAACCAGGCTGGCCGTCGGTCTGCATATCATTTGGGTTTGGTACTGGTTTCGTGTTTGCTTTTTGTGGTCCGGCAGCTGGGATTGCAGCAAGTGGTTTTGCTTTCGATTTTGCTTTGTGGCTGCCACGAGAGTACGGGAGAATGAGTTTTAATTTTCATTTTAATGAAACACTTGCATTTAAATTAGGCCAAATTTTGCTGGTTGTAGTGGTATTTTCGTTTAGAAGGCAAAAACACATTTAAGCAATTTAAAATACTTTAATTAGATGCCGGAATTTAATGATATACTTGCATGTTGGTGCATTTGTGTTATTTCAGCGGAATATTTGTGATGTTAAAGAGATGTATAACATAATATAAATAGGGGAATGCTGAACATTTAATTAAATATTTTAATTCTCTTTGGAATAGATAATTTATGGCCTCATTCTAATTGAATTTTTATTGGAATTCTAGTCTAAACAATTATTTACGGCAGTCGGTAATCGCTGAATGAATCCTTGGATTATGGTGAAAAGTAGTCCCATGGCTTTATTGCAAGGAACTAAATAATGAAGGCATAAATAGTTTCATAGATTTATGCCCAAGACAACTCCCCTCGAGAGTAGAGATACCACGAAATCGCTTTAAAAGTTGCAGCCAATTGCCACCGAAATGTATGCCATAAAAAACATTCGCACATCATCCAGAAGACGCCCCAGGATCAGCACCTGGCACGTGCGCGTGGTACAAGCATCTTTTTGTGGCATATTTTCACGGTTCGTTTGGTTTGTTCAATTCTTAATGGAAACGAAAGAAGAAATAATCCGCCACTCGACTCGTTTGCATAATTGATCAAGTGGCACACGTGTTGGGGCAGACCGAATGGGTTGCCTCAGTTCTGGTTTGGTCAGTGGCTCAGGCCAGAGGTCAGAGTGAGTAGCAGCTGGAGCAGCTCAAATTAATTACAACGCATGATAAGCCACCTGAAGCCTGTCAGCCAGCTCTGTGGCCAACACACACACAATTCGGCTTTGGCACGGGGCATGGGAATAATTTGATTATGGCAGAGAGTTGGCCACTTGGCAGTCGGTTCAGCACTTCCTTTCAGAGCGGCAGAGAGTGGCAGCCAGCAACGACCCACACACTTACGCAATGCAATTGGCAGCCGACACGTTCCACACACACACACACACACACAGAGGCAGGCTGCAGCTGCAGCTTCAACGCTGTGTACGTGAGGGTTTTGCACAAAAGTTGGCGAAAAGTGCAGCAGTAACAGCAGTAGCCCCTCCACCCCATGCATGGGGTACTTAAAGCGAGAAAGCAAAGTGGATTGAAGAAGGGATGGTGGGATTGTATGGGTTGGGTCCCTTGTGACTTGGTGTGTGTGGCTGTGCTTGCCACAAGAGCAGGTTGCAGAATGTGGATAACTGTGGAGAATTGTGGAGAATGCTTGTGGCAGTGTTTACACTTCCAACGAGCAAAAGACGAAGAAGCAAACCGGAAGACAAAGCAGAAGGAGGTCTTGGAAAACTTTAGAAAATATTTGCCATAGAAGAAAGTTCGCTGTATAAAACGGGATCTAGGGTTTATTTTTAGTTCACTAAAAACTCTTAGACTTCACGAAAGAATCTGTCACGGGTCTAAGTTTCTACACTCTATTTAGTTCTTTCTTTTACTTTCTTCTTTAAAGCACGAAGCGCCCTTTCTTGGTTCTACTAAAACTCTCTTCCATGAGAAAATTAACCTTAAACATTCATGGCTATACCTTTTGTTTCTGCAACTTCAGGGGTGGATTTTTCCCCCAAGCAACAATTGTTATGGGAGTCGCCTTATGGCTAATGTCTTTATTTTTTATGCAGGCAATTAAAAACAACACTTAACATACATATTCTCCTTACACATGTGGCAGCAGCAGAGGAAATTTTCCCTGCTATGCCTTTTGTTGTATTTGTTTTAGTTGTTTCCCGGGCAACGCGGCCGTGCGGTCGCCTTGACAATCAACGAACAGCGACAGCAACAGCAACAAGAGGAACGAACTAAAACAAATGGAGAACCCCAAAAAAGGGGGTCAGCCCTAAATTAAGAGTCCAAGCAGACAGTGAGTTCTGGCACAGCTACTGGTACTGGTACTGGTCCTCCTGCTGCTCCAGCTCCTGTAACTGCCTTCCTCTTTCTGTACAAATGACGCAATGCAAATGAAAAATAATGAGAGAACATTTGGTCAGAAGAGGAACAGGAGCAGTAGCTTAGAGAGAAAGAGAGAGACGAGGAGCAACCAACCGCAAGTAAGAAATCGCCGCCTGCTTTTGGGCGGCGCTCGAAAAACTTTCTTCTGTAGTTCCCCTGCATGCTCCAGCTACTTCCTGCAATTCAGAGGTTCCTGCACCTCAGCAAATGTTTCTTCCCTATGCACTTCGGAGGATGGATGCTCCTCAGGCACTGCCTAATGCCGATGCGGGTACTTGCGAGCTTTCCACTGCGGATACACAAGTTGAAGTTTCCCTTGGCTTTTGGCTCGACTGCAGCCCAAGTTATTTATTTAGTATTTCTGGCTGCCACTGCTGCTGCTGGCACAGGAAGTTGCCCAAACTAATTAAAACTAATCTTATGCAATTTCTGTGTAATTATGCACATAAATCACACCATGGGGAAGAAGGTGTGAACAGACTGAGACTGCCAAAATATGTGAAATTGAATTAAATGCTGACACAAGATTTTCCTTTGGGACAAAGTTTTCAAGTCAAAATGAGTTACGTTCTTATGGGTTAAATAATGTGGTGATGTATGGAGTAGAAATACTTTATAATTGGGAGCTATTGATACCTCTCATTTAAGCTATTCAGAATCAATATTTCAACACAGATAAATCACCTTTAAAGCCAGCGAATAAATTTCACTTGCGCCCCAAAAAGCACTTATATAATTATAGAGAACAAACTATCACTTAAATATCTTTATATCCTTTGGCTTGGTCACTAATTAATGGCTATACCAAACACACACAAACACATACTTAAACACATGCCAACCGAGCCGTAATTTAGTAACAGGCATTTACCAGCTACCGGTTTTTCTCTCTCAGCCTTGTGCTGGTGTGTGTGTTTTTCTGGCTCCAATGACATGGAAAACATTTCCACTAAATTAATGGGTTGTCACATACACAGACGTGCAGTACCGTACGTTTGCCAAACAAAAATAAAAAGTAAAACTAGATAAAAGCAGTTAATTTTGTAAAAATGCCAACATGCAACAGAGTCGTCTGCAACGCCCACCACTCGCTATCTGTGTGTGGCACTGACTCGCATTAATATGAAATGTAATACCCATAAGAAGGGTGGGGTGTGCCATGAATATAATCCCTCTTTAATTGCAATCTGCATTACGAGTATGCCAGAAACGGGACACAATAGGATTGCTGGGATTAGTTTCTGTGGCATTTCCCATTGGCCCAGTTCTGTAGGGGGGATATCTGGGTCTGTGATTTGGCCAATTGCCCAGAGCCAAAGCTCTTTAGACCCACTTTCACTCTCGCCTGCTGCTGTGCTGTAACACTGTAACACTGTTGCTCTATTCCTCGCACCAACATTACCTATACGCAATCCTCGAACTGGCCAAAAAGTAACTGCATTCAAGGGCGCGCCTCCAGTCGACATTTCTCCATTTCAACCTTTACCCGGTGGCATGGCAGCAGGCAGCGGCTTGGTTATTTATATATCTTTTGGGGCGCCTGCTGGATTACATTTTGCCAGCGATTTTTCACTCTCTGTCTGGGGCCACCTCATCCTCATCCTCAAGGCCAAAGTCGTAAAGTTTGTGCCAAAAACTTTTGCTTAACGCGCGGATTTTTATGGGCAGCAAATGCATAAATTGAATTGAGACCGGAAGCTGCTCCCTTGCTCTTCGTTTAGAGGTTTAGCAAGCTCAATTGTTTCGCCCACAGCATCCTCTATCAGTTTGCACACAATAATGTGGGGCGACAATCCAAAGCTCATTAGACGGGTGCCCCTCGGGGCGGAAGTTCAAGGCAACATGAAAGGCAGGTCAAGGCAGGTCGCTCACTCACCCTCTGTATAGTTTTTCCTTCTTTGCTTAAGTTTTCCCAAATGTCAGAGGAGGAGGAAAACTCTAAGCCAGCGATGATGTCAAAGGTTTCTGGTATTCGGGTCAATCTAAAAAATTTATGAGGCAATCGTCAGGACATGCCATGGCAGGCTGGCATCATGTCAGCACCCACACTGTGGGGAGGACCACTAGGAAGTGTAGGTGGATGTGGAAGAGAGCATGAGTAGGTGCGGGTCTGAGCCTGCCCCCGGGGCATGTTCGTGTCTAGTGCAATGAAGTGGAGCTGGTGGATGTTGCACACACAGCAATGCTTTGAGCAGCTGTCCCGTCCAAGGCCACGCCACACGAAAAATGTCAAATTGAATATAAATATTTCAAGTCAGCGAGAATGATGCAGCAGAAAGTTTGTTTTTCTTCGGCTTTGAATTTTCCGTTTCCGAAAGAAATCGATGGTGCGTCTAAAGCAATTTCTCAGTTGACTTAGGACCTTAATCCCAATGAAATATGAATTGTCCTGCAAACGCCCACACTCGGCGGTGCACGCCCCCACAAAAACACTCAAGTGTGTGGTTTAGCCACTTGGCATTTTCCATGAACTCTGTAACCCCTCTGCACTTTCTTTCCTATATGATTAGCCACTTTGCTTTTAAAGCAGGTTTTTGGCATGTTGTTTGTTTAGCTTAACACGTAAATACACTGCGTTTCATGGCTGTAAGGCAGCTGGAGGGCTATGAAGACTGTGTGAAGAGTGTGGCGTAGTTTATTGGATTTATAGTTTATATTGATTTTGCTATGAAAAAACAAAGGAAAGGGATATTGGCTACTGGTACACTGATGTTCGAATGTTTATTCCTGTATATCTATATATTCCTCTTGCAACTCGTTTCGTAAATTCTTCGAAATTCTAATTGCATTTGATGGGAAGTACATTCGGCCGTTCCGTTTCTCTGTACCTTTTACACAGACATATGTAAATGTGCTGTGACCTAAAGTGTGAGTGAAAGTGTCTTTACATGAATATGAATGGCTTAGCCATGTTCATTGAACGAGTGCACAGCAGACATTAATATTCATATTTTCCCTTCCATGATCCCAGTGTAAAAGTGGTTGTGTATCTGCGGTGCCATGTCTGTGTAGTTGGTGTGGCTGTGTTTGTAGATGGTGTATCTGTGGGTGGAGTAGATGGTGTATCTATGAGTCACTGTACAGCAATTCACTTCGTATTCAAAATGTTATCTCTTTACACAAAATTTAACAATTCCCTTTACTAGTTTTTGCTCATACGACAATTGAAGTCGATTTATTTATGAGATTGCCCCGACATGAAACCCATTTTATTTTGGCACACTCAAACAGCTTCCATAATTCGGATTATAGTATATCCTATTTGCAGTGTTTTATTTGGTCAAGGCTAAGCTTCAGAAGAGTTTGAGTTCTTTTTGGCAGCAGCTGCGGCTCCACAAACTTAAGCTCTTTCGACCTCCAAATATTAAGTATACGCCGTCGTTTTGTTTGCTTACGAAGGAACGTGCGTTAAAAGTTGGCGTAAAATAATTCTGAGAATCTGAGAACAAGATAAACGTTTCAATATATCTCCATATACCTTCAATTATCTATGATTTTTCTTTCATTTCTTTATCTTTATACCAAACCAATAACTCGTAAAAACTCAGCTTATCAATAGGTGCAAAAGTGCCATTAAAATAAGTTTATATTTCATGCATTTCCACACATAATTTCCTGCGCATCTTCCCCCTTCATGCATCTTTCTGGTATCGATTTCTGTCGACTTCGCTCCTGTCTGTGGCAAGTGGCACGCCTCATGGCACAAATTAAAGTTGAAATTTAAAGTTTTAACGTTTTGCTGGCCAGACAGCAATTAAAACGCTCTGCGGACTTGCATAATTTTGCATAATTTCTTCACTTGTTGAGGCTACGACGTTCATAACTTTACTGTAGAAGTCATGTCCTGACAGCCACCCGTGACATTTGCGTGTGCACTCGAATGCATTTCGAAAATTGCAAAAAATTCTTAACAAAATTGCAAGCGGGTTGCAAAAGAAGGATGTGGGTTGCGCCGCCATCGGCCTGATGCGTGTGTCATTCCACGACTACAAGTATTTTGCGCTTTCCGTTGGGTTCTCGTTTTCCGTTTACCGGCGTTTTAAATCAAGCGAAATGTTTGCATGTCCCAGGGGCCTATATATAGTCCATATAAAGCTACACTGATAGATATAGATTATAGGTTTGTGTGTGTTTGTGAGGACCTGCATTGACGTCAAGCTTTAATTATTTAATAGTCAAGAGCTGTGGTTTTGGCAGCCATCACGATAAAAAAGGTTAATTAAACTCTATGGGTAGCATGTCAAAATGTTTTTTTTTTCTTCTGGTTTAAATTTGGTGTTCGATTAGTTTTCCACTTTCTATCTGAATTTTGTGGAATTTTTTCGAGTTTTTGGGTTTCCATTGAGTGGAAAGTGGAAAAGTTTGTGTTTAAAGAACAGTAAGAGAACAATTTAATTTGATAGAACATTAGGCCCTGGCATTTCCTGAGGTATTTATCATTCCCAGCAATTAATAAACATTAAACTTCAAATGAAATAATTTAGCTTTGAGATAAACGACCATAATCTGCCCCTGGCACACAAGTCAACTGAATTTTAATTAAATATTTAAGACCATCAGAGGACGTATGGCAATTGAGCGAAATTATTTAGTCGCACGGACAACAGGGCGTGTGGAAAGGGCCAACGTTTTATTTATCATGCTGTTTGTAAAGCATTTTATGCGTTATATATATATATTTGTCTGGGTAATTCAATATGCTCTGTGCTTCAATACAAAACGGTAGACAATCAATTCGATGCCGGGTCTCGTATTTTACAATCAATTGCCCGAGCCGAGCACTTGTAGCATTTAAGCCATACTTTCAGTTCTTCTTTGTTTGCTTATCCTTCAGTTTGTTTACCGTATACATGGTATGTATGTATATATCTGTGTGTTTACGAGTCGAAAGTCAAATCAGGCCATTTATCAAGTCAAAAGTCCATGGGGGCCCTTGGACCATTATAAGGGGGCCATTATAGCCCCCACGCAACGCAGGTCAGACGCTGCTCTGTTTGCGCTCATTTTTCAAGGCATGTGGAAAGTTTACCCTCTTTGGCCTTATTTTCCTTTATATATAGATGGATATATGTGTATATATTGGTACATCTGTGTCTTTGCAATTATATTGAATTTAAAGCACTTGTTTTTGCCAATTTTCCAAATGCGAATTTCAATTGAGCGTCTCCCTACCCAACCCCCAGTAAGTTTTCTTCGCAACCAGAAAAGACACACAAACAAAATACCGAAAAATACAATGAGGGCAGAACAACTTTTCTTTTCTTTGGGTCTTTGGGTAAAAAATCAGCCAAATGAAATACGAGTACTCGAATTTCAACAATAATATAAACAACAAACTTCCAGGTAAGCCAAAGGAGTAGCCAAAAAGGTAAAGTTTTCTGCAGAAAAATCAGTGATTGTTTTCCTTAAATGAGGCCAAAGATTTGTATGCTCTTTTGGAGGCAATAATAATGTTTGTGAAACGTTTTCAGGAGCTACAAATAATAAAGTTTCGTAATTTAGGGAATACATTTAAAAAACTGCAAAGAGTTTAAAGATTTCTTTTTGTTCAACTTAATTGTAAATATTTGTAACGACCTGTTCCCCATTGTTTTAGGGCATTAGGGCAACTTTTCTTTCATAATTCCATGTTCTTGAATAAGTCTTTGGCCCCTTAATGAGACCACACCCACGAGGCCAGCCCCTGTCGTGTTGGCCCATAATTTGATATGGCAAATTGATATCAGTATATCCATATACACTACATATGTGTATAAACACAAATATATACGCATATTTGTATCTTTATCTTTGGCCGTTGCTGTTGCTGTTGCTGGTGCTCTTGCCGGAATTGTTAATGCCACTTGGCTCTCACTTTGCATAATGAAAAGTTGGCCAAGTTCAGACATTGTTATTGCTGTTTTAGCCGCTCGCCTGTACTGGCTATACTGGCTGCTTCTGCTCTTCTCTTATCCTCGGCGAGTGCTTTCAAATTAAGGCTACAAATGTCGCATGTCTTGCCAAAATACAATATGTGTATACTTATGTATGTACATGTTGTATATAACATTTTAGGAATATGTACAAAACAAAATACACCAAATAAAGAGAGAGAATAATAAGCAGAGGACTTGGCCATGGCCTGCACCAGAACCATAGGCAGAACCAAAAGCCGACAACAATTACAGGCTCATGTTTGTGGGGCTCTTTGTAGCTGTTGTTTTTTTCGTGTCATATAACAACTTTTTGCAATAAATCAAATGTTGCCAACATGAAATGATTATTTATGATTAAGCCTAAACACTGTGTCTACATTTAGGCAATCTATACATCAATTTATATGTACATTTATCCACACATATTGCATGTTTTATGTGGTTTAATTTAAGCATAGTTTGGGGTACATTGTGCAGCATTTATTAGGCAACCACTTGCCACAAAAACAAAGTCAACAGCTGACAATGAAAAGTTGCAACAATGGCGGAGACACACAACATTGTTAACCATAAGATATTGTATGAACAAAATGAAGCACAAGGCCAGGCAAGCTTCAGCCAGACAATGGCCGTAAAGGAGGCAAAGAACCTCAACGAATGCTGTTCACTCTGATGCTATGGTGGCGCCACAATATGCATTGTGCTGCCCCCAGCTCCATTTCTATATACATATGCTTTTAATACATACGAGAATATATATATTGTATACTGTCGTATAAGATTCCCTTTAGAATCCCTGACTCTCACAATGCACCAACGCTTGATGCGGAAGCAAGCATTTGTAAAATTCTTCGCGAATGGCTGCCGATTGCTAGATGTCTAAGATGACTCTTTCTACCTGTTTGGCATGCATTCAAGACTGCTGTCACCCAAACACACACACTCACACTCACACTCGGCTCCTCCTATTCGTACAAATAGACAGCAAAATTCTCCTCCTGTCTGCTGACATGTTGGTCACATGTCAAACGGTTCGATTTTTATACCCCGTAATCGAAGAGGCGTACAGAGGATGTGATGTTTTCGTGTAGAGGTGCTGCAGCGGCAACAGGAAGGATGCCTTCGAGTGAACAATCACGAATCACAGACCCCTACAAGTGCTACAGCACACAGATTTCGGTTTCCTACCAGTGTAAGACAGTTATTTCGATTGTTTTTCACTTTTAAATTCAGCTACAACATTTTCCACTTATCACAGAGTAAAATCCCAAAGATCATGAAGACTCCCTGGTCCAAAACAGCTCCAGTGCTCCTAGCAGCTTCTCATCTTTTCACATAAAAAACTTTTGGCTCCGCCAGGAATAAATGGCAGAACTACGAGAGTAGTTCAGGCAGGCGGTGTGGGAGCAGGGTGGATAGAGGATGATGCCGATGTGACAGCCACGCCGGATTGACATTGCTCTTGTACCTCCTACAAACATACATACATATATCCCCGATGCCTGCCAACCTTTTGCGAGTGAATTGCATTGTAGTCATTGCACCTGTTTGGAATGTCATGCTCCATGCTGAATAGCATGTTGCCGCCGGCATCAACGGATGTCGGATGCCGCCCTACACAAATGGGGAAATGTTCCGAGTCCGAATCAAAGTTATCATTTACAAGAGGGAACATAAATCTGACAAGCAAAAGGCTTACAGAAAAGTTAAAGTGTGCTCAACATTAAATGGTTGTTTAGCTGCAAAATGTGTTTCCTCCCATAAATGTCTACTCTTTAATGAATGCTTCGTCTTCGTTTTGGAACAGCTCACTCAAATGCAGCTCATGTGTCAACGGAGCTTAGGAACCGTGGCATGAACTATGCAAATTAACGCGCTTGTCAGCGTTGCAAGCAGGCAGAAAACCCTTTTACCCTCTTAACTCCTTGGCATTTGGGATACACTTTAGAGAGGGGTACTCAGATTACCAATGAATTACCAACTAAATCTGAAGATTTCTTCAAATTTACAGACTTAAAAGAGTAAGGAAAGACTTGCAGTAGTTATTTTAGGGTATTTTCCACTTCGGTTTTGTGCTTCCAAATTTGTTCACTTGTTCTATTAGGAGTCTGCCGTTGTTCCAGTCTGGAAATGCATGCATCTGACGCGTTTGCTCAGCTGATTGCGGTCCTTATGACACAGTCATAGAGGGGAAAAGTGGGGACTACGTACCCATATCTCTTGCACACACGCACGCTGGCCATGTCCATGTCCTAAAGCAGAGAAAACAGAGCGGGACGACGACATGCCATAACAAGAAAGCAAATTATATTTTCATATAATGCGACGTATGAGTAATCCCCCCTTCCGAGCAGAGATAGCCGCGCATGAAAATGTCATCGTCAGTGCCCTCAGTCTGTCGGACTAGCGCTCGTAACTCACATAACTCTCATTTATTTATAGAGTCCTCGAGAGCTGAGTCGCTAATGTGATTTCCATTGGCAGGACGAGATTGGACGAGAGGATTAACAGGAAGCGGGCGAATGTTAAATCAAAATGGAGATCATCATAAATGTGTGCGGAAATTGCTTAAATATTTATAGACATAAATGGTTGAACGGGTGCTGGCTAAAGTAAAGCATATAAATTAAATTGAATTTCGCATTCAAAAGGCATGCCATTAAAGCTGAAAGTGTCACAAACTGTATTGGATTGAATGTGGTTTAAATGAATGGTAAATGAATGAAAGTATACGAGTATGTGGTATAGTTGGCAGCACACAGACAATGCAAGCACTTACATAAATATTTATGTATACATATCTCTTATGGTTATTTATCAATTAGTTGGGGGATTATAATAGATAGACTGAAGGCTCAACAACACTTACGTAAAATACGGCACAAAACACCTTCAGCCAATTAGTTAAACAAATGCAATGGACAATGCACGATGCTCGAACGGTGTTGATGATATTTTTTGGGACTGGATTTTGGTATGATTGGGGCACATGCACAGCGATTTCTTGGACACAAATACAGAGGTGGAGGCGTGGGCGTAGACAGAGACACAGGCGCACAATGGAACATGGTGTGTGGCAACAACAATCTTTCTCTCTCTCTCTCTCCACTCGCTCGCTCTCTCTGTCGCTTTCTCCCCTTTCTTTTCTTTTCCGCTAAATGTAGACAAACATGACGTAAACCCCAAAAAGTATGCTAGCAATTCCTTGGGATTATGTTTGCTTCTAGCACTTAATAGAGGGTTTACTTTTGTAGCTGTTCATTGAGTATTTCTGTTTTCCATTTAATTTTGATTTAGATTTCATGGACACATTTCCTAGAAATCAACAAAAATAAATCAATTTAATGTGAAGAAGGCATTCAAGCCTCTGTCTAGGCGTGGCGGCAGTCAGACACGACGACGGCGACGGCGACGGCGACGACATCAAGGCCATTAGGCGGAGGGCCCAAAGTACAAACAATAGCCACAAAATGTATGTCACACAGAGACACATGCATGGACACGCACAAACAAAGACACTACGCCGATAGGCACGAATCAAAGCAACTCTGCTGATCGAATAATCCACTGTGCCCACAGATTACACAACACTGGTCCCTGCAGTTCACTTTCTCACTCAAGTGGCACCACGGCTGCAACTGTAACTGTAACTTTAAGCCCCGACTGTCAGTTCAGTCGATATTGCAATTGGCATTGGGGCCTTTGGCTTTTGACTTGGCTAATATCAAGCGGCAACAACACGAACACTAACACAAACACTATCTTGCATTTGGGAGGACGACTCATCAGAGTCTGTCGTGTGTCGTCGTTTGGTTGTTGCTACCACCAGCGATTGTTGTTGGTATTACTTGATTCAGAACTCTCTGGTTTCCAAGCGCCACAAACACGTCTGTTGCACACGAATGCCGAGGACGGACTGAAAGCGAACTGAAACAAAACTCCACTAAGGACTCGCTCGGCACACTCGGCTGGGTGCTGCTTCGGCTCTGAAGGACTCGACTGGCACTTGAGTGAGTTTTTGGTGCCCAGTTTTGAGTGACTTACCCTTCCTCTTCCACCCACCAAAAGCCTCTTTTTGGCTTCCTGCCATTTGCCGCTTGCATTTTTCTTTTTAAGTTTTTTTCCCTGGCTGTGCGACAAGACACATTTCCGGCTTCCGTTTGGCATTAGCGGGTGGCGATAAGCGGTGGGGGTTAAGGGGTTAGCATTTGCCCCCAAAAATGATCAAATTTATACACCTACGATAATTTATTTATTTTGGTTTTTATTAAATTTTCCACAATTGGCCCAACAATCATTAAATTTGCATACAGATTTCACGCCATCAAACAGCGGATAGGGGTGGCAGTCCTCCAGGGGAATGGATTGCAAATGAGCGGGGTTGCCGAGGGGATCGATGGATGAATGGATGATGGAGGCGCGAGGTTTACATTGATACCCTTTGCAGAGGGGTGCCATGATTATGTAAAAACATAAAATGTAAAGCAGAGAATGGAGTATAACGTAGAAGCTTCAGCTTGAGTTTCATCACAGGCCAACTCTATTTAATAAATGTATTTTCCATCAACAAATATCTTTGGAACCCTATCTAAGGGTATCAAATACTTCGCTGCCTGGTTGCCTTTCTCTTCTGTTGTTTATGGGCGAGACGTAACGGTTAAGCGCACAGCAAATGGCCAAAAGGTGTCTGTCTGTCGGTCTCCCTCTATTGCCCTACCCTGGCCCTATCCTGCCTTTGTGTTTGTGTTTGTTTTTGTGTTTGTGCATTGAAGGCAAACACATGTCTCGCTGCTGCTGCTGTTGTTTTTGCTACTACTGCTGCTGAGGGGCAACCTGTTGGTGCCTGTGCGTATAAATTTAACTTACCCTTGTCCTATGTATGGGTGTATAAACGTTTATGTGTAAGGTCGTATCAGTGCAAGAGAGTACCTGTGCTTTCTTCTTTTTCTTGCTGTTGCTGCTGTTGGAAAATCCACTCTGGCTGGCAGAGCACCAATGGGTCGTAAGAGCAATTATTTCTCTAATGACTCTGGCTTATAGCTTAACCCTAGAAAGGCAGTACAAGGCCATCAGGGTAATTTAAGCTATATCGGAGCCCCAAGAGTATTTGCCACTTTAATGGAACATAATTTAAATGTAATTTGCAACTTTTTTGGCATACCGCACCAAAGAGTCGTATGCGCAATAATGTAAATGAAAAGTAAATTCATGTAGATAGTATGTAAAAGTTATGTATATTTCTGGTAAAAATGTAGAAGTCAAGTATTTCGTGTAGTTATGTTTCCCAAATGTAGATACCGTGTAGATTAACTACACATGACATTTTTCCCACAGCTGCTGTCATTTCCGTAGAAAGTTTAACGCCCATTTGGCGTTACTACTCTCCCCAAAAAGCTGTGGGGTTGTCATAGCATAGAATTTATTCCGTACTGAAACTCGTATTGAACAAACAAATTTAGACACAAATTAAGTGATATTTTCGCAATAGTTTTTACCAATATAAAAGGCAGAGGACCTACAACCGCCTCACCATGTCCTTGAATAAGCAGCACACTTATGCATCGACGGTCCGTCGCACGATTGTGGCGCGGGCCAATCGGCCCATAATTAATCGCATGTTGCGCTCCGCGCGCATGGAGTCCGTCACCAAGGATCTGGCCGCGTACCAGAAACGCACCGAGGTGAAGCCCAAGCTGTTGCAGGTAGAGCAATCGACCAGCAGTGGAATGAGCGGCTTTTCCCAGCTCAAAGAGCGCAAAGGGCTTGAGGGCAAGGCCTACTGGAACGAGGTGATCGATGAGGTGGTGAAGGCAGCCTCATGCCGCACCCGTCCCCGGATTCCAGTGGTAGATTACTCGCTGGTGCTGCCTCCCCGACTGCGCGAAAGGGTGAAGCGCATTCAGGACTATGAATTTTCCAAGTCGGATGATGATATTTACATACGGGATGATATGCGGGAGGAACGACCCGAAGACTATTTGAGTGCCAGCACCCCCGACAGTGAGGAGGAGGAGGCTCCAGTTGTAAGGCTCTGGATAAAAGATTCTTAATTGTCCTCCTTAATTTTCTTTTATCTTATTTTTGAACAGCTCATCAATCTGAAACGGAAGGTCGTCGAAGAGCAATTCAATGAGAGCGACCACTCCGACATTGTGCGCATGGATCATGAGTTTGTGAAGTTCGATCTGCGGGTGGATCAACCCGTGGGCCACAGCTATCGGACTGTGGACAAGTCCAGCTGGTATGCCAAATTCCTGTGCGCTCCCAGCGACAAACGTGTCTGCTGGCAGTCCCGCGTGGAGCATCCCGGCCAGAGTCACTCCATGTACACCCTTGACGAGCAGGCGGAAGATCTCATGGATGCGGCAAGTGCACTTTGGAGGCTTAACGGCTCGAAACTCCATCTAATCTTTGTATAATTCCTGCTCTAACAGTCGGCAGAACGTTTTGTGGAGTGGTTAAACTCTTTTGGCACCAAGGAGAGCAGCCTCACGCCCGAGAAGGTCAAGAATCTGTTCTCCATCAAGGGAGATCGCACACTGATGGCCTCCGTTAAAACCGATCCCAAAGAAGTGAATGCCATTGCCCAGACTGTGGCCGACAAATGGAATAAGCCTCATGTAAGTATGCGGAAAATACCTAAAGCATATCTTGCTAATGATCGTTATTGCCTTTACCAGATGGCCATCGAGCTCAAGTATGAGAAGCACATCAACGATCAGGCCTCACGTGTGAACAAGGCACCCATCATCAGCGCGTTTGGGCGCACAGTTCCGCTCATGGAACGCCCATGGGTAAAACGATCAAATGACGTAGCCATCAAGACTGTTTATCCGGAGGAACTGTTGACCCGCGAGAAGATCTTCAAGGGCATCACCCATCTGCGCAGCACCACGGCTCTCATTGACTTTTATCTGGCGAATCCCAAACTTCCACGTCCCGACTATCTGCTCAAGAGCGGGGACTTTGAGGTGTCCAGTGCCAGTGAATCGGCGATGGAAGTGCCGCTCTATGAGCTCCTAGGATTGCGCTATTGATGCTCAAATTTTATGTTCTTCCGAATATCTATACTATAATAATGTTCAACAACTTAAGTGTAGAGGATCGTCTAGAGGGTCAGAGTCGTTTGTATCCACGGCAGATAGGTGCCCACATTCACGTAGACTCCGGGCACACCGGCCTGGGCACAGCCAATGCCCCAGGCCACCAATCCCACGACATACCACAGCCCGTTGCTGGTGCACACAAGCGGAGAGCCACCGTCCCCTGTGCAGGCATCCTTGCCAGCTTCGCCGCCAGCGCAAATGAAGGATGTGGGACTGAGAGCAAAGGATGCACCCAATCGAGTGGCCTGCAGCGCAGCCTGGCAATTGGCATTGGGTATCAGTGGGACATCCACCTGCCGCTGTATGGCCTGGTAGGCACCCGTCGGACCAAAGTCATTCTTGCCCCAGCCGGCCACCCAGCAGCGTTGGCCCACAAAACTCGTGGTTGGCAGGCAGATGGTGCCCACGGTGGACTTGCTGGTGAGGGATACGGGCTGGACCAGCTTCAGAATGGCCACATCGTTCTGCAGATTGTTGGGATTGAATGCGGGATTCACATACACATTGGACACGAACACATCCTGGGCGGGAATCGGTTCACTTGTGCTGCTCGCATCCCACTCCCCCAGGCGCACCTTAAACGATGTCAAACTGCATCTGAATGAAAGGACATTCGGAAATGAGGAAATTCCTTTGAACTCACGCTAAATTGTAGACCTTGTGGGCAGCCGTCAGGACATGCTGGGCCGTGATCAAAGCCCCTCCACCCAGATACACATCGGCGGTTGTCAGCAGCGCCGCCTGCCAAGGGTATGCCCCGAAGCTTGCCTGTCCCGCTCCGGCCTGGGAGGAGCCCAGTGGAGGCGGGAAACGGCGACCACACTGATAGCTTCCCGCCTGGCAGCAGGCCACCTGTCCATAGCTGCAGGTCAGAGTAGCAGAAGTGCTTGGGATCGATGGCTGTACGGAGATTATATAGTGGATTAGAGAAGTGTTTATCCTTGAAGGACTCACTTACAAAGGCTCCCGTGTTGACGATGCGTATGTCCAGCTGTCCGCTGCCATCGCTCGGTACGGTGGGCAGTGGATTCGCACAGGATCCGGGCGGTACACACCGGCAGTAGCTGGTTCCGCCTGGCGACACAATGGCGGGACTTGGCCAGGGTCCGGGCAATTGTGGAGGCACCAGGGTGCCCACAATCAACTGTCTGGTGAGTACTTAAGAGAGGAGAGGCTCATTGCAAAGGGGACCTCAGCGATTCTGAGCTGAACTTACTGGTATGATTCGCCGAACTGGCCACATCGCTTGGTTGTGGCTCATTCTCCGCCTCCTGCACTGGCCCAAAACTCCAGCCATGTCCGCCTTCGAAGTGGAGCAACTGCAGCAGCAAAGGCAGCAGCAACAGGCAACTAAACTTTGTCATAGCCCTGACCAAAGACAACTAAAACGAGTCACCAATACTGCCCCTAACTATATAGGGTCGGGGGTTTCATACTGGTTGTGGTTCTGTTCGCCCCGAACAATAAATTGCCCGACCAACGGCCTCCTCAGCTCAGGGATTTTCCAACAAACTGCATAGAGAGCCACAAAAAGCAATCATAAAAAGCAAATTAGGGCGTAAATTGTTGGCAGATGGCAACAACAACAACAACAACAACAACAACAAAAACGAATACAAATTACTCTAGAAATATGTTTACATAGTAATGAAATTTCCAACCAAAATTATAAGTTTTGAGTTCGCGTAACCACAGGGGGAAAACTGAGTAAAATGATTAATAAATACAAAGCCCATGCTCAAGTCGATATGCTTCACTTGGACACAAACCCAATGAGAGCCAACGCCAGTGAAAAACTTCATACAAGAACTCCATTGAGAAATAATCGTACTCGTATGTGTGTGAAATATTAAGCGAATTAACTCTTGAATCGCCGTGTGGACAGCTCGATAATTTCATTCAGCTCTAAATTCCCATTGTTATGCGGCACATATTTGTGGGTGCTCCATATTCAGTGTGTCATTTAATTTGATTGTAATAACTTAATGGTTTAATTGGTAACAATTTGATGTCGATTTTTAGTTTTGACACTTGCTGCGGTTGGACGCCCCTGCAAACAAACACTCAACCCTCAAGCAGCGCCGGCACCCACTGAAACACAGAATGGTTAACAATTTAGCACTTGAGCTTGGCAACATGACACATTCCGTTCAATCTAACAACTAAAACCCCCCTAAAGCTGTTTGGAAATGTTTATTAATCTTGAAACTAAAACCCCTGTAGAGCTGTTTTTTTGCAGATAGCAAAAGCTTGCTCTCTCTTTTCCCGCTTGTCGCTCTCTATTTCAGAGCTTTCATATCAGGCACAACGTTGACCAATGTTCCATTTGTAATCAGTGCGTTTGGCAAGGCGGAACAGAATGGGCCACGTTGAACTGGATTACAGGGCCATACCCAAACTGCATGGCTGTAAAAACTATTGGCAGTGGCGCATCCTTATGCGCACCTATCTGGAGAGCATCGAGCTCTGGAAGCACAACGATCTCAAGGATGTAAGTCGCTACTCCACTTTCCTTACTCTCGAGCACTGTTATATTTGTGGGTTATTCTCCCATAGACTCCACAAACAAAATTTCTGATCTTGGCCAGCGTGGAGGCCGATCTGATTGAACCCGCCTATGATGATCAGAGCTGCAAATATATATTCGATAATTTGGAGAGCCGTTTCTCAGCCTATAATTAAATTATAATGGTAAATAAATTGTACGAAGTATTTAATAAAAATGAAATATTCGTTTGTTCTGCTTGGTGAACTTTGCCCTTTGGCCTGACTTCTTTGCTGATTTCTTTTATGTGCTTTTCCATTGAAGTTTTCGTTTTAATTCTTCTTTTCTTTTTCATCAGACTTTTCTCTTTATTTGCATCCATTTTCACCGTCTTTTACACACATCTGATTAATTCCATTTCTGTCATCTTCTTTGGATTCTTTGGTCTTTTTTAAATCTTTTTTTCCTCATCCATCACCATCCTTTACACCATTGCACCTGATACATTGCCTGACTTCTTTCCCCTGCCGATTTAGACATTTTCTTATTTCTATTCTCCAAGCTTGATGATGAAATATTAACTAAAATGATCATAGCAAAAGTGGATTTTATTCTCTCATTTTGGACATTTTGTCATTTAGTTCATCAAATATTGTGGCGATACCCATCTATTTTGCTTCATTTTTTTTGTTTTACATAATGGCAAAAAATTTGTTTTAATATTAAATAAAAATTAAATATTCGTTTCTTCTATTCGTTGTTATCTAATCCTTCTGTTATTTTTGTCCTTTTTCGTCGGATTTTGCTAATCTTTTGCATCCTCCATCGCCTCCTTTTCCACCCCTTCCTGATCTGCCATCTTCGCCGTCTTTACCACAGCTCTGATTGTTTCCCTTCTCCATCTTATTCCCATATTTTTCTGGAGTCTCTTTTTCGTCTTCTTTGGCTTTTTGATCGTCTTTTTTTTTTCCTCCGTCACCACCCTTTCCGCCACGCCCGCCGCCTCCGCCACCACCGCCTTGACCACCACCATTTCCACCATCGCCACCTGTACCACTTCCTCCAGCGATGATGCGTTGACTACATTCCTCCACCGATTCGGACATTCTATGACTGTATAATTTAGAGATTTAAAAACAAATATTTTGTAGATAATGGAGCTGTTATAAACCAAATCCAGGCATGGTGATGAAAACTTTTTGGGACTTTTATTTCTTGGCATATGGCTCATCAAATGATCAACACGCTTAATCTTTAAATTAAAAACAATTGATCTATTTTGTTGGCATCTCTAACGTTGAGATTCTTGGGTTTTTTATTCAAAATGATTTTGGTGTTGTGTCAACTAACGTGTGAAGGGCCCCCGAAGGGTATCTTAGGTTACTATCAATTCTATCGACTCATGTACAATGCATTGCTCTCTCTCGCTCTTTCTGCTTAATAAATACGATTATAATTTAAGGCACTATTTAAAGCACTACAAATACAATTCTAGTCCAATCAATTCAATTCCTTGAGCGCAAAGGGGCGCTACACGTCTCTCTCCCTTCTCTTTTTTGCGTGGGGAGCTACATAACAAAACAAATCTGAACAAAATATCTCTCATGTAAGTAAATCCTATATGTACAAGCTAAAAATTTGATGCGCATGTGGGATTGTGTGGGGAGTCAACCATTGCTGTTCCCCAACCCATTGTGATATCTGATTTATGTTTGACTAGCTCGCCTCGCGCCTGGCGCCTGCCTGATGCCCATGCTGGGATCATAGAAGTAGATGCTGGGCGACCACGGTCTCTTGGCTCCGACCAACATCTCCGGATGGCTGGTATGTGCCACCGTTTTGCAGTTGCCCACAGGCAGATCATCGCCTGGAAAGTCCTGGCCTATTGCCTGGGCCCGCAGCACAATCTGATGCCCCTTTGTCACATCCACACATCCCACCACAGCGGCCTCGTGTCGGTAGCTGTAAAGGCGACTCCTTAAATTTCCATCCACGTAAATCTGCATAAACGAAATCCCGAATTAGAAACGTTTTTTGTTGTATGAAATAGTAAGGTTTTGTCTCACCTCGTATCCGGCAATGCCGGCGCAGTCCTGCACATCCCATTTGATGTAGAGAGCGGTGCAGCCCAAACTGGAGACAGCGCTGATGGTCACGGGGAAGCCTGTTCCCTGCTCATTGCCCAAGCAATTTGCACTTACATCCTACAAAATATTGCTTGAAATGTATTTTCTACACAAAAAACAATCATTTGTTGCAGCTTACCTTAGCCTTTGCCTTTTTGTTGTCCAGCACATGGTCCATGACCTCCAAATCCACAATCATAGAGTCGATAAAGTATTTCTAAAATAAATTTCAACCATCAATGGAAACATCTACTGGCGGGTTTTCCTCTCTCACTTACCATTTCACAAGCTGGATCGCACAGGGCCGAACGCAGAGTCTTGGACACGGTTTTGCATTCACTTTCGGACTTGAGGGCCCGACAATGACAGCACTGGCAATGCCCTGCCCCTTTTGGGTCTCCATATGGTCTGGTCGCCACCTCTGAGCTCTGACATGACTGAGATGGTGCCAGTTTATCACAGGCACCACAGTCCACCAGGGCCTGGCGCAGCAGCTTCTCGCACAGCTGACGTGCCTCTGGACTGAGTGGTCCGTCGGGCAGGAGATTGCCCAAATCCGAGGCACAGAGCTCCTGCTTGCTATCGATCTTCTTGCCTTTATCCACAGAGGTGCAGGATACCTGCTTGCTATCGATCTTCTTGCCTTTATCCACAGAGGTGCAGGATACCTGCTTGCTATCGATCTTCTTGCCTTTATCCACAGAGGTGCAGGATACCTGCTTGCTATCGATCTTCTTGCCTTTATCCACAGAGGTGCAGGATTCTGTCTGTTTGTAATTCTCCACCGTCACACAGATCTCTGTCTTCATGGCACTGGGCACTTGACTGGGTGCTGGCGTAATCGTTGGACAGGGCTCAATCTTTGAACTTTGACATTGTGAGGGGCAATATTCGTCCGAATTGCCTTTGTCTAGCTTGGCCAGACTTTTATTTTGAGAGGCACAGGGATCCACTGTAGGTGCCACTTTATCCGGCTCCACTTTGACATTCGATGGAACTTTGGGTGTAACTTTTTCCGGCTCCACTTTGGTATTCGAAGGGGGTTGGGGTTCCGCCATTTTGGCACATGAATCGCCTTCGAATTTGTTACGATCGTAACTGCGACAGGGCTCTACAACTACAGACATGTCACACTCTTTAGGACTGGGTTCCCTTATTAGCTTTGTCATTTGTTCGAGGAGATGGCGTTGGCTATTCGGGTCCAGGAACTCGTCGTCGTTGCCGCATCCCTGACCTTCCACATCCTTGAATATTGTCGAATCCGCAGATGGCAGCCACCGGGCACAGGCATCTTCTCTATCCGAATCCGAGTCCTCTTCGAGTGCATAGATCTCCACCTCTGGCAGCTGTTTGGTTTCCTGTTTCATGAAGCATTTGCGCACGGCATCGTCCAACGTTTCGAAGCACTCAATGCGGCGCCGTTCCTTTGAGCCTTTGACATTCTCGTCGACTGGCTGGGGGTCATACTGCTGTTGGATGGCACAACACTCCTCGAAGGTAGGCTTTGGTGTCTTTATTTCGTCCTGCGGCGCGACGGCACGCTCCTCCTCCATGCGCAGCATGAGGGCCAGCTCCCGAAACAGATTCTGTATCATGGCCGGACGATCCTCGTTGCAGTCACAGTCAGCGGCATCGCTCAGCTGCTGCACCATGTCCATGATGCGCTCCTTGCGGCTATCCCCCACCACCTCCTTGCAGGAGGCATCCGTGTACTCGGTGTAGGCCGATGTGTCCGGCGAGCGAAAATAGCCGGACTCGCTCTGCTTATCCAATGATGGGTCGTAGCAGCTCTTCATCTCCATGGATTGGGCGTCGTTGCAGCTCTTCATCTGAATGGATGGCTCGTAACAGCTCCTCAGTGGCGCCTCCTCATTGTCCTGGCCGCAAACGCTGATGTATGTTCCAGATGTGTCAATCCTGGAGTGCTTGCAGTCAATCTGTGACAGACCACAGCCGCACGGACACACAGACGTATTGTTAGGCGCACCTTGGTCCTTGCTGTAGCAGCTGGTGATGATCGGCAGCGATGATGAAGCATCAGCATAGGACAATCTGCGGCTGCTCTTCGACTTGACAGACTTGACGTTGGAGTTGAATGAGTCGCAGTCGCGAAACACATCCTGTTCCTCCAGGAACACCTGCTTCGAGCGAGACTGTTCCTTTGATTGACTCTTCATTTTGGCCATGGACCGGCACCGCGATGTGCACGTGCACGTGGACTTATCGCACTTGATGGACAGTGGCTTGGGTGCTACACCGCGCACAGAGCTGCCAATGGACTGCATGGGATCTTGGGGCGGTGGACATACCTCACAAGTGTTGCAATGATCGGAATTGTCTCCCATGAGCTCATCCCCGTACTGGACGTGGCCCTCTTCTCGTGGACCCTTCTCGAAGTGGTTGTTGTATATCGATTTCTGGTCCGAGGAGCAAAAACAGGTGATCTTGTTGACGACAGAGCGCGATCGGGAGGTGCCCGAGGTCTGATCATCACACCCAAACGGCGGTGGTAATCCTTGCGTGCCGGAGGTCGTGTAGCTGTACTCGTGGTCTGAACCTTCGGCCTCCAAATTGCCCGAAGTTCCAACCATAGGCAGCACGCTTGTTTGGGTGCCACACGTTGCTTCAATGACAGTCGTGTCCATGTGGAAAGCCAAGGCATTTGTGGAGCTGGTATCTGCATGGCAAGAATTCGACACGGCCTTGGATATACACGAATTAAAGAGTACCTTCGATGAGGTGGGATCAGCAAAGCCACGGGATGAACATGGATTTAAGTCGACTTTCGATGTGTAAGTATCTGCAAAGGCTTTGGATGCACAAGGCGCTGGCAAAGACTTCAATGAACAGGGATCTGCAATGGACTTTGATGCACAAGGATCTGGCAAAGACTTCAATGAACAGGGATCTGCAATGGACTTTGATGCACAAGGATCTGGCAGAGACTTCAATGAACAAGGATCTGGCAAAGACTTCAATGAACAGGGATCTGCAATGGACTTTGATGCACAAGGATCTGGCAGAGACTTCAATGAACAAGGATCTGGCAGAGACTTCAATGAACAGGGATCTGGCAGAGACTTCAATGAACAGGGATCTGCAATGGCCTTCAACGAGCAAGGATCTGCAATGGCTTTGGATGCACAAGCATCTGGCAGAGACTTCAATGAGCAGGGATCTACAATGGTCTTCGATGGGCAGGGCTCTGCTATGGCCTTCGATGAGCAGGCACCTGCAAAAGTGTTTGAAGTGCATATAGCATCATTGCTAGAATCCGTTTTGGTGCCACAAATGATGGTATCCGTGACTTCCTTGGTTTTTGCAGACTCAGTCAGTGCTGTCGAGGAGCACATACCAATGGTGCTGGTGACAGGACAAGCACTATTCGCGCATGTATCTGGTCTATCATTCCACGTGGTGAAGCTCTTGCAGCCCTTGGATGAACCCTTCGACAGGCATAAGTCAATGGTGCTCGTAATCGGACAGGCACTGGTTGCCGTTGAACAAGGATACCCATGGGGTGCCAGTGTCGTGGCCATGGATTCTGAGTTCTGAGTGAAGCAAGTGGTGGCCGCACTCTGGTACGAGGTATCCTCCTCGTTTTTCGCTGCCCACTGAAGGCCGCAGTTGGTCTCCGCACTCGACACGGCTATATGCTGGGCCTTCGGATTCGGTGTCCAAGGCGGCAAATCGCTCTGGTGCTGGCCTCCACAGAGGCATTCGTGGCAAGTCATGGGTCGCGGATCACAGGCAAACGGTGGCCTGTTGTCCATCTCTGATCTGGGCAAATAATTATGCAGACTGCATCCACATGCCGCATGCCGCGTGGATTGAACTGAGCTCTGACAGGGCGTGTGGTAGAACTCTGATGTTGTGGCACTCGAATTGTATGGACATGGCCCGCGATTGCTGTTTGGATTGCTTGCCGTAGTGTAGATCGTTTCGTTACCATCCTGTGGATTATCGCATGGCATGAGCTGTGTGGGATGCGTGAGCTTGTCCACGGAGTGCAGCATTTGGGTCTGTGATGTGCGCTCCTGCGTGAGCTTGTCCCGCTGTTGTTTGTATTGATCGTTCACGTAGGAGGACGCCGTCTGCGAGTCCTGGCTGCTGTGGTTACCCTCTGATTGGCTGTCCTGGGCATCATTAAACTGTGGTTTCTTGTGGTCGCGCAGATACGAGGTCTCCGTCTGGGACGGCCTGTGGTAGCCTGTCCCTGCTCCTGATCCTCCTGCTGGGCAGCACAGGCTCACTGGCGACTGCTGTCTGTGCTTCTGTAGGTACGATTGGTCGGTCTGGATATCCTGGGGGCGGGAGCGTTTGTTGTTGCAGGTGTTGTTGCGGCGTCGGCACTCGTCCTGCAAGTACGTCAGAGCTGGGTAATCTGCGGACGAGACAGGAGACACAAAAAAGGGACAGGTTAGATTTTTCTATTGGATTGTTTGGCGAACACTTTATTCTTCTTTTTGCGCAGCATTGGGGAGGCGTTTGGTGTGCGGATAGGGTGTGAGTAGTTCCTTGATTTCCGCCAGCTGCACCTCGCGTCCCCGGATCATCTCCGGCTCAGACCACATCTCGCAGTGGTACAGCTCGAGGAACTTTGCCTCCGCCTTCTCCCGGCAGGGACACAAGTCGAACGAAGAGGTCGTGCTGCAGGTCTCCCTGTCCCCGAAGCTGGTGAAGATGGTGCCGCGCGTGATGCAGCGACACACCTTCACCTGTGTGTGCTCGACATTTTCGTCGAAGTTGCGCGGCTTCCAGGCACACTGGCAGCAACCGCAGTTGCCCGGACAGAACACATTCCCCTCATCGTCCACAATGGGGCTGGGATCGTAGCGGCACGGCGAGCAATTGGAGAACTCCTTGTGCTGCGGCCGTGCCAGATAGTAACGTTTACCCGCCGGCAGCTCAGGCACTGGCTTTGGCTGCGGCGCCTCAGTCTTTGGCTCTGGTTTAGGTGGCGGCGGTGGCTCTGGTTTCAAGGTTTCGATGGATGCTGTCTCCGAAATCTCTTCAGGTTCCGATTCTGGCCTTACAGACGACTCCGACTCCGTCTCGTACTCCTGCAGCAATGGGGGGAATGGTTCTGGCGGTGGCACAACCATTGGCGCTGGCGGTGCTGGCGCTGGCGGGGCTGGCGCTGGCGGTGCTGGCGCTGGCGGTGGCGGTGCTGGCACTTCTTTAGGTGGTTCCGGCTCTGGAACTGGCATGGGACACGGTTTCGCGCAGGGTATGGCTGTTATCGAGATGACCTCCCGCGAGTCCTGCTCGAACCAGCAGGTGTGTGTCTTGCAGCGGCATTGGGTAACCACGCGGGATGTGGTGTCGCCACAGCTGCCCACGTAGGAGAGATCCGGATCGAAGGCGTAGAACTGTTCGCTATCTGTGTGGCATGTGCCGCACGAGTCGCATGTCATGTACCGTTCGCTGACGATTCTATCTGCGGCAGCACTGGGCTCGCAGGCGTATAACTTTTCGCCAGCGGATTTACCTGTGCCATGTCTCGTCGGACTGGGGGGTCTGCTACCACAAATTGAGGCCTGCATCTGGTGCTGCTGTTGCCCCTGGCAACTGGAGGTCAATTGTCTGGTGCGCGGATCGAATTGCAGGGGCATGTGCACGGTCACCGGTTGGCCAGTGATGCGTCCGCTTGGGCCCGGTCGCTTGTCATCGTTGACCGCCAGGGCGGTGGTTATCTCTAGGGTGAAGTCAATGGGACGATTCGGAGGCGACATCTCATCCAGGCTGTTCAACATCATTTGGATATTTGTGGCGGTCCGTTCCAGGGCACAGCGCATGGCGTCCGAGTCGTGGCCCACGTCCCGCTCCCGATCCCGATCCCGCTCCCGGCGACTCTCACAGTCCTCGCTGAAGCCTTGGCAGTCGAAGAAGGCGTCCTGCTCTGTGCCTCCCGAAACAAAGTGTCGCATGAACATCTGTCGTATGGGACCAACGCCCAGCCTGGCCCTGGCCACGATTCGTTCCAACTGATCCTCATCCATGGCGCACGAACGGTTCGAACTGATTATTCCAAACAAAATTTCCAAACTTACATTAAAATTTGATTGTGTATTGTATTACGGTGTTGCCTACTCAACGAAAACTAAAAGAATGACCCAAAAACTAAACTCAATGACAGTTTGAATCAACTAACTCTGACACGATTGCTTTGTTTGTCGCTCAATTATGCTAGGAATGAAATATTTATCGTTAGCAAGGAGCACCTTTTATATAATCAATCAGTCGATAGCCTATCAATACATATTCCACTACAAACACTCAGCCTTCTCTTGGCTCCTCCTTGCACCAGCGAACTTTACGTACGCAGGAGCAAGACTTCCGCTTCTTGGTGTTGCACCTGTCGCCAGCATCGTCGGGAAGGCCGGCGCCACATTGACGACAGTCACTGATAGTCACCACAGGCCGGGGCTGGAAGATGTTCACCTTCACTTGACCGCTCTCTGGATTCAGCTCGATGGGGAGCTTGAGTTTCACCGGATCGCCGCGTAGTCGGCACCGGCGATGCTTGGGACAGAGGCACGACTGCTCCGAGTTAAGGGTCACAGATACCTCCAGCGTGGCTGGATAGTAGTGCATCCCGGGTGGGGCAGGATTACGTACAGTGGGTGCCACGGGCGACCCATAGCAACCGAGCAGGTTCTGTGTGGCGTGAAGGGCATTCTCCAAAACGGCACGCATGTGCGAAGGATCCTCCTGATGGGCGACCACCTTGCAAACATCCCCACCAGGGGCACCATTATCGTCCCCCTCCGTATCGCTGTTGCAGTCGTAGAAGCATTCGTGAGCCTCTCCCTTGCGGCTCTTACAGGGACAATTAATCGTGGTACAATTATTCATCGTGAAAAAGAAAATTTGGAATTTTATCAACTGTGTGTTCTGCTCTTAATGGGAAAATTAACTACAACAAAGTTGGGCTCCAAGTGAAGCTATAGTCTAGGCACAGCTGATCGTTAAGAGAAAACAAGTGAGTGAAAATCATTAATTTCGTTTCGACATTTGTAGGAACAGCAACTGAAATGATCACTTCGACTGTTTCATTTCTTTCCACCGAGCATCGTAAAATCTGAACAGAATCTCTGTGGCCTTGAGGGCACATTCAAGGACCTCCCGCTTATCGATGGGTCCAGCATAGCGAGTGAAAGGCTGATGTACCACCTCATAGGCATAGCCCACAACATACTCCTCTGTCTCGCTTTCACTGGTCTGGCAATCGTAGAATAACTTGAAACGAATAACTAGAATTTTGTAATCTGTAATACGAAAGAAAGCCCTAGGCCAGCTCCCACCCCACAACGCATCGAATCCCCAGCACTTTAATTTCGATTTTTATATTGAATGTCTTTGTATCAACATCTCAAGCCAACACCCATTAACTCGAATAAATTATTTGGTCGGTCAATATGTGTTAAGGGTTTCGTTTTCTTTGCTGCATTGTCCTGATGTTCAGCCTGTTCCGCCCTTTCCTGATTTTCCTCAGACTGTTCCTCCATTTCCTGATCTTCCTCGGCCTGTTCCGTACTTTGCTGACCTTCAGCATTTGCTAGAGCTTCCATCTTTTCTGCCCTTTTCTGCCTGCTCCACCTAAGTTCCTTTTTGCAGTGGAACATCACCAAACGTTCGTTGATCCGCTGCTCGATTTTGTTTAGCGTAAATGAAGTCTTTGGCTGGAGGATCGTAGCCAAGTCACGCACACCTCCCTTCGCACTGACAAACACCTTCATGCTTTCCAAGGGCTCGGGCTCCCGCGTCCAGTACAGATCCTGCACCCGTTCAATGTTTTCGCGAAAGGACTCGCTGCTCTCCCACTCTTGCAGCAGGCGGGCCCTGAACCCTTGCACATCCTGCACCTCCGACTGCAGCAGCTCCACAAATCTGCGTGTTCGATCCGGCAACAGCAGCAGACGCTGCTCCACATCCACAAGATCACATTGAATGTCACACTCCGAGGTCTCGGGGGCGGCCTGCACCTCCTGAGCGCAAGTGGCCATCGACTCCGTTTGGACAATGGACACGCAGCACGCTTTAGCAAGTGGCAATTCCACACAACTCGCATGCTGTGAACGCAGGGACAGGAACGATGTGTCCGAATGGAGGGTGTAAATGGAGGACATCGAGTGGAAACTGTTGCTGGAGAGACTCCGCTGCAGGGCACGGCGGCGCACTAGTCCGCGATAGATGCGGCTACAGATGTATCGTTTGAGGCTCTTCCGCTTGCGTCGCATTGAATGGAGTTTCTCGTTCGGCTCCATCTCTGGATGGAGTACACTCGTGTCCTCATCGGCGTCGAAGAAAGAATCCTCTGTGAGAGTTTGCATAGAAGCAGGAACCTCGTTGAGAGTCTCCATGGACACAGGAGGCTCGCTGGGAGCTTCCATGGAAGCTGGAAGCTCGCTGATAGCTTCCATGGAAGCAGGAAGCTCGCTGGCAACTTCGATGGAAGCAGGAAGCTCGCTGAGAGACTCCACGCACACAGGAGGCTCGCTTTGAACGTCCATGGAAGCAGGAAGCTCGCTGATGTTCTTCTCCTCATTCTTGCTCTCACTCGAATTGACAGCATGCAAACGTCGATATCTGCGTAGTGCTGCCTGAACTTTGGAAGACCTGCGTTGTGGTTTCGGCAACACTTGAACAACAGCTCCACCCTCACCACGCACATCTCCTTCTTTTCCTTCTCCTGCTACTTCATCAACTCCACGTGCATAGAGCGACTCATCAGAGTGGCAGGACTGGTACATGGTACTCACCTCGGACGGATTCTTGGAAGCGAGTATGTGGTCCGCCAGCTGCTTTACGTTGCATGCCAGCACCTGGAACTCCCTGTTTGAACTGAAATCTGTGTCGCTGTTCCGTTGCTAGAGGTAAGAAAAGAGAAATTACAATTGATGAGCCTCATTCTTGTGTACTGTTACCCACCTCGCGTAGGGCACAGCCCAGTCCCAGGCTGGCAGACTGCAAGTCCTTGATCTCCTCTCGTTTGACCCGCTTGGCCGGACTGTCGTAGAGCTCGTGGGCGAGGCTAAAGCCCTCCGGGATGACTCCAATTTCGCGCTCCATGCGCTGGCACAGCTCATCCTTGGTGCGCAGCTCATCCTCCAGGCAGCGGGCGCGCTCTTCGGACTCCTTCAATTGCGACTCCATCTGCCGGATCTTGTTCTCCAGCGTGCCGACCTCCTCCTTCAGCTCCCCATTGGTGACTTCGATGTGCATGAAGCTCTTGCGGAGATCGTACATTTGGCTGCGCAATCCCTCGGCCTCCTGCTTGAGCGCCTCCTCGGTGCTCGCCTGCAGCTTCTGGGCGAAACTGAGGTCATCGATCAGCGCCTGGCAGCGTCGCTTCTCGCTCTCCAGCGCCACGGCCATTTGCTGCTCCGCCTCCAGTTGCTCCTGGGCCTTGTGGCTCTCCACTTGGGTGCGCAGCACGCGATTATCCTCGAGGAGATCGCGATGCTCTTTGGTCAGCCGCATCAGGCAGGTCTTCAGTCCCATTTCGGTCTCCTCCAGCTGCTGAATCTTCTCCGCAGCCGCACGCGAGTCCTCGCGCAGGCAATCCTGCAGCTGGCCAATCTTCTGCTTGAGGGACACCTCTTTGGCCAGATACGCCTCCTCGCGCTCCTTGTACTCCTGCTCCTGTTCGGCCCAGTGCGAGTCGGCCGACTCCATGGCCTCGTAGTGGCGCGAATTGAGGTCCTTTAGCTGGCTGCGCAGCACCTTGACCTCTTCCCGCAGAAAGATGACCTCCCGAGCGTCACAACTGTGGCGTGGACTCTCTCCTTGGCTGATTGTGTCCTCGGTGCCATCACACTGTCCGGAGTAGAGGCGGGAACTATCGTTGGTGGACATGTCGTTGCCCATTTTGGCCAAAGCCAGCAGGCGACAGATCAATAGAAGTGGCAGAGATCTCCGCAGCGCCTCCAACTGTCGCTTCGTTCGCTGACGCTCCTCGTGCAGATGCTCCAACTGCGTCTCGGCGGCAGCCAAATCCTCTCTCAGAATCAGGCACTCGGCCCTGCAGTCCTTGTACTTGGCACTCAATGCGTCCTTGCTGAACTCTAGCTCGACGTTCCGCTGCCGCGTGATCTCCAGCTCCACCTCGTTGCGCTGCAAGTGCAACCGCGTGTCGTTCTCCGCCTCCTCGAACTCGCACTTGGCCTCCTCCAACAGGGCGTTCTCCTCGATCAGCTGTCGCACGCGATCGCTCAGCTCTCGTGCCTCCTTCTCCAGCAGCACCTCTCGCTGCAGTCGCTGGGACAGATGCTGCGCCTGCGTCTCCCCGGCACTCTCGTAGACCAGAATCTTGCGCTCCAGTTGGTCCAGGCGCTCCTGGTAGTACTGCAAATGCGGGTGCTGGTAGACAGTGGAGGATGTGGACAGATCGCACTCTACAAAGACGCCACTTTCGCTGAGGCTGCTGCTCTGCCAGGCCGCTGCGGCTGCGGCACTCGATGATCGCTTGCTGGGCGTTGGTGGGGCACTGGGCGGGGCACAACAGTTGCTGTACGGCTGAACGGTGGCCACAATGCGATTGTGGCTCTGTGTATGCCGCAGACGCTGATCTGCTTTCGTCTGTAAAGTAACGAAAATTTATGTAAAATTTTGTGTGTATTTTGCGTAACAAATTGAAGTGTATAAACAATTGTAGAAATATATGATGGCATATCCCTGGTGATTGACAGTTTAAGAACTGACACAGTGGCCGGCGCTTGCTACACACCTGTTCGCCCGATGGCATCATGGCATCCAAATCCAATTGCTGGACGCATTGCAGCAACTGTTGCAGGCAGCGTTTGTCCCGATCCTCCAAGTGCTGTGCGGACTCCTCCAGCAGATTCTGCAACCGCTGACAGTGACCCTCGCAGGTGCTGTCCATCTGTGCAATGACCATAAAGAATCCGAATTAGATTGGTTCTTGTATCTAACAGTCTAACAGTTTATTTGCTCAAATTAGCATCAAAATTGAATGCTTCGCTACACACACAACACCCAGACACGGACACTCGCTGCTCCCCTCTCTAACATTTTTGCCAATTTCACTTTGCTTCACTTTATAAATAATTACTTTTTGGTTGTTGCAATTAAGCGAATGAATTAGATTTTCAAGCTGAACGACTTAACAGCTAGCTGGCTGCGCTTCGAACGGAAAGACGACTGAAAACGGTTTGGCGCGTTCGGCTCTAAAAATCAAAAAGGTATCAAAACCAAAGCAACGAAACGGAGGGGAATCAGATGCGAAGATATAGACCTGTGCTGCACCCTGTACTACACTTTATTTCAATTATAATTACTTAATGTGGAGTCGAGTAGCTTGTTTGGAGGATTATCCCATTGATTTGTGTGGTAAATACTCAAATTTCACATCTACTTCGTGGTTAAAAGATCTTATAACAGTTTTGAGAATATATTTTGGATCTTTATTTTCTGCTTACTCATTTCTGTAATATGCTAATATGCAACCAATATCTTTTTTTGTATTACTTCTTGCCGGTTTGAATTGCTCTCTATATCTGCTCCATCATACCCTTACAACCCACATTTACTGGGCACATTTGGCTTTAAGGCGTGGGTCACACAAAGGCTTAGCCCCTATATGAGTAATAGACACAAAATACAAACAAAAATCGAATGCAAATCATAGATGGTGTCCCCACTTAGGGTCTCTCGGCACTGCCACCTTATAAGTAAGCAAAACATATTAAGCACTTGTTACTGTTTTGGTTAAAACAACTCTTGGGATGAAGTAACCCTCTTTGGATATGCAGAGGCATTGGCATCAACCATAGTTGGACAGAGTCTGTGACTGTGTGTGTGTGTGTGTGTGTGTTCAATCATTCAATCAATGGTTAAGTCACACCAACAATTGGAAAGTTTAACCGCAAATACTCGTACTCCTAGCAATTGACTGAATATTTTATAATACAAAAATAATGAGATTGCCATTAACTGGACTACACTGCACTGCTGCTCCACTAATACAATTTTCAAATTGCTTGGAAAACCAAGAGAAAATATTGCTTTGCTGATTGTTAATCGAAGACAACAATTTCCGCGCTCGCACTGGCGTTCGCGGGCTCTCTGCCAGCTGCCAAAACAAAACTGGCGCCATTGTTCCACACGAAGACCAAAAAGCTGGCCAAAAGCTGATCTCCATCTCCGCTCAATCCACAACGAAGCTCGGCCGTCTGTCTAGCTCTCAGACTCGCAGTTCATTCATAAAACCAAGACGAAACACACTCAGAGTCAGCCGCTCGTTGAGTGGTTTCCAGAGACACACAAAACTGGATTTTGAGCGTTTCTGTGTGCACCTATGGATCTTTTGGCTGTATTACCTTATCGCTATCATCCTCTAGTTCGAGTATGCGAAACTCGAGAAGTTCATTCTGTTCGCGCAGCTCGTTGGACTCGTCGCTGATGTGCATTTGCTGCTCTTCGAGCTCCTTGATGCGGTGCATCAGCTCATTGATATGCGTGTGGCTGATGGCTGCCTTTTCGGCGCTCTCCAGCTCCTGTTTCATCAGCTGCACTTCGGCTTGCAGACGTTCGTTCTCCTTGTGATACATTTCCGCTTCCTTCTGCAGTTTGTCCAGATCCTGCAGCTGTAAGAATGGAAACGAGGGTGGAAATGAGTCCTGTCTGCCAGGGGTTAAGTTGCACTTACAGTCTGCCAGATGACACCGCTGTCGGAGCCACTTGAAGGCGGCTGTGGACTAATCGAAGGCGGTGCCGATGAGAGTGCCGAGTCCGTATCCGAGTTGTTGTTGTCCTAGGAGGCAGTACAAGTAAGCAGAGTTCAATGGGGTCGTTCAAGGAATCACTCACCTTTGTCCTGGCTGTTGCATGGCCATTTAGCAGCGTTGTCATCCAAGTTGTGGCTCCAATCTGCTGCTGCTCCTCCTTCTGGTTGTTGCTGCTCTTCAGTGTTGTGCGCATCTCGAGCGTTGATTTATGCGCATTTTTCGTATTGTTGATTAGCTCAATGTTCTTGAGTTGTGTTATCTGTGTGTGCGTGTGTGTGCATGCCAGAAAGAAAAGAAAAACGAATGAGAAAATGTCGTGCCTTAGTTTCATTCCCTTCATTAGGTTTCTCCCTGCCCTGCCATGCCCCAGAATGGCAATTAACCACAAAAGAATTTGTTCTGCTCTGTTCTGTCTGTCTTTTATGTCCAAGCTCTCAGTGCTTTTACGCTGCGGTCTTCAAATCGAATGAATGTCTTTCTGTGGCTTGAGGCTAGAATAGAACCCGCTTTTGTGGCTCGGCTCCACACATGCTTGTGTGTAGAGTGTGTGTGTGTGTGGAGGGGCCACAACACTTAACAGTTATGACTTGATTTCTTGCCACACAAAAGCAGAGCATTGCTAAAAAAAAACAGCCAAATCATCACAAGCGACCGATAGAGAGACAGACAGAAAGACAGACAGACAGACATACAGGTTACTTTTGATTTGAACAATGAGCCGTGGTTCCAGAGGCTCGCTTCAGGTTCAATGACATTTCCCCCCTCGCCTTCTTGTAAAGATCAAAGAGTCACAAAGAGTTGTTGTATTTTTTTTTATAACTTGTATTGTTATCAAAAGCTTTTGGGCCCAAGGATTACCAGGTCGTGCCAGGCCTCCTAAAACCCTCACGAATTCCAACGCACATTTAAACAACTGAATTGTTATATATGCAGGTATCTTCGTGTGTCTTTTCCCATCACGAATTTTCATGGTCACGAAACCTCGTTTCCCTTTAGCTGATTGTCAGCTAATTAGCCCACTTAAAACCACTCAAAAAAATCAAAACTCGATAATCCATGAATCCCACTGCCACAGCCACACAACTTTAAATCACTTTCCAATCAAGCAACGCCCTGTTATATGTCTTACTTTCATGTCAATTTGAATTTTTTATATAACATCCATAATATAATAGTGCGGCATGTCTATGTTGTTGCTGTTGTTGCTGTTGTTGCTGTTGTTGTTATTATACGCATAATGCTGCATTATGCTAATTTGTGTGTGTGGCAGCGGCTCATTGAACATGTGTACGGGCCACGCTCGCTGCAGAGAAATCATTAATCAATTGAGAAACGAGGTAGGGTTCAGCCCAAAAACAAACCTCAGACTTTGCTCGAATGAGTAGTACATAAATGTATTTAAAGAGCACAACCCAAGCGGTGCAATGACCAATCGAGTCTCTGCCTCACTGGGTCCCTGACTCCCCATAAAAGTGGTGCCCACCCAGCTTACAATTGCGATCATAAGAATAGCAGCGAAGAAGGGTCTTATGTTTGTACCTTAGCAGTCTTGTCACTTAATTTGTGTAACAAATAAGGCAAAATATTGTCATTACCCACCGACCGGGGGGGGGCACTGCCGCATGAATCATATTTCCATCGAAATTTTAGGATTTTTAAAATGAATAATTCTTGTGCATCTGCTTTAGATTTTCATACTAGTTGTTGAATCTTATCACACCTATTATCATGACCGCAATTGTATAAACATATATCTCGTATACGATCGTATAATTTCCCAACACAGCCCCGGAGCTACTACGCATATGAATACTGAGCTGAAATGAACTGAACTGAACCAGCGGCCCAGGGCACAGGAGGCCCAAAATGGAGTTTGGCGTTGGTGTCGCATGCCTGCACGTCTTCACCATCGTCGCCGTCGCCTGTTGATTGGAAATTATCATCGGTTGGATGTCTGAGAGAGCCAGAGTATAGATAGCCTGAGAGACCACTCTGCCAGCGACTGCTGGCTAACAGTTATGGTAATTTCTTGAATCGATTCCAAAAGAACTCTTTTTTTTTGCGTAACGGACACTGACGAAGCTAACGAACTTCTCGATCAACGTGCTCTGGAGATTAAGCAATTTTTGTAGCAGCCAGTTTTAGCTCCACTCCCCCATTAACGTGCTGGGTATGGGGATTATTTTGATGGCTCTATTGATGGTACAATCCGCACAACTCGCATATTCAGATTGCGCTAAATGCAGCGCCAGACGTTGCGAGACGGCCAAAGATGCGCCGCTGCCATCAGGTAAATTTCAAACACTGAATGGATGGATGGATGGATTGTTTGTTTGTTTGTAAATCTGTCGACAAACTCTCAACCTGCTGAGCCATATACAACAACCATATGTATATACAAGCATCTCAAATGCATGCATAAGGTTTATGTGTTTATGTTTTGCCGTCGGGTTTGTCTGCCTGGCTGTCTGTCTGTTTGCACAAGCCGCGGGCCAAGTGATTGTGATTGTGATTGTGTGAAATGATTTTCCTTTCTGTACGGACAGGTTTCACTTCGATCTCTAGTGACTGCGAACGGCGACGACTGCAACTCTCAGAGCGGCTGCAGTTTTTAGGCAGCAAACGTCGCGACGACGACGACGACGACGACGTCAACGTTCCGGGTTCGACTCCCTGGTCCGGTGCAAGATTACGTGTCAAGCGGCAGTACAATCTGTAGACCGGGCACCAGCAGCAATCCAGCCATCAAAAGGCATCGAGACGCGATGCTTTATATATGTAGATATACAGAAAATTTCCTCGTATTTGCATTTGGCATTGTAATTCAGGTTTTCAGTCTGCACAAAAGACATTGCCTTTGATTTGATCTTGCGAAAGCGAAAGTTTATATGCCGCTAATGAATTATATTGTATATCGAAAGACACTACTTCCCAACGGTTTGGCCCCACCCCAGTGGCGCAATCCCCGGGGTGGTCTTCGGGGGGTTCTGCAGCCAAGCGTTACACTCCACAGCGTTCGGGGGGATACGATAATTGAACTAATGAATGGATTTGAGCGGACTCCGTTGACATGTGGAGTGGAGTCCGTCCCGTCCCCGAAAAACATATGCATTATGCTCGTTAATTTGTATCGATATCGCACAACGAACCCCGAGGATTAATCTTCGGGCAGGCAACCATGGAAGATAGTCGTCGAGGCCTTTCCCTTTCGATCTGCGATACCACAAAAGACAGACAGACGATTGATTATTCATCCGTTTGTTGTTGCCTATAGAAAATTTCATATACTGTGCGTTACAGAACTGTAAGGCCATACAAAATAAATAACTTTCTTCGCAAATTCTTTTAAATATGATGGTTTTGATCACCCAAAATATAGCACCCCGTCTGACATTATACATTTGTATAATTCATTGCCATAAATCATGTTTGCCCATCACTTTCATTGCAATTCAAAGCTCATTTCGTATGTACAGCACGTTGTATGAGCAATAATTGTGGAATTGCTTGTGGTTTTCTCGGAGTAAAATTGTTTAAACTATACATAAAACAAAACTGTAAGTAGACTTTGACTTAGACCCTTGTCCAAGGGGGTGTTCGTTCATACCTTGACATCTCGGCGGTTGTAGTAGTAATCCATTGCGTCAGGTGTACAAATATTTATGCATTATTTAAACAATTAACTAAACAGTTTGTCAAAATTCAAAGTAGTTTTCACCGTGGTAATTTCACTAAAAACACATCAAAATTTATAGACACATTCAAGCAAAAAAACGATATACAATTTGCATATGGTTCACATTTCCACAAAATTTCACACACACCCCTTTTTTGTTTCCTTTCATGAGTGGTGGGGTCTTTTTTTCTTTTGGTTTTTTTTTAGGTTTTTTGTGCTTTGCTGTTGTGATTACTTTGCATATTGGAAACGTCCGGCGTCTACGAGTATGTCTTGTTTTAGCAACATCATCATCATCATTATCATCATTTTGGTCGCTTCGCTTTTACTGTCGTTTGGACATGGCGATGGATGATGGGGAAGAGGAGGACGACTAAATTTTTGCAGCCAACATAGACACATATCGTATTTAAAATAGCGTTAACATTTTAAAAGCTTTTCACTGACCCCAATTGGTGGTGTGCACACCACAGCACTCCCCAGAGCAGAGTCACAAGAGTCACAGCCACCACTCAACACACACTTTCCTTAAAGACTCTCTTCTGTGCATATTTATTGATGCCGCCCGTCTATTTCTTGTTTCCAAGATGACATCGTTTTCCCGATTGCCGCTGCACTTTTGCTGTATGCAAATTATGGATAGTTTTAGAAAACTAAAGAAACTTGCACACTGCCAGACCCAGACATCTGAGAGTGATCTGCGGAAAGGCAAAGCCAAAATATCACCAAAAGTCATGGCTGAATGATCCCTCAAGATGGTAGATATGCATGGATGGGAGGGTGGGGGCAATATTGTTGCCATAACAGATTCTCGATTACTTTTGGCCCAATCGATAGAAACAATTACTAGCGGTACTGGCCGCTGCGATTAATGAACTGTAAAATTGAATTCGATCACTGGAACGGAACGGAACGGAACGGAGCAGCAGCACAACGGATATATTGGTGGAATGGTTGAACATGGTTGAAGGGGGACGGACGGACGGGACCGTGTGAAAGGCAATTAATTTTGATTGTTTTAATAGTTGTTTTTTTTGGCATATTTCTCTAATCTTTTTAGTGCAAATTCGGTGAAATTATGGGTTCGTGTGTGCGTTGAACAATACAAAAGAGAAAGACAAGACACACACAAGAAAGGCTGTAAAATAGGTTTTCTGATGATCGTTGTTGTTGCCCCATTCGATTCCAAAAGGCAGTAACAACAAATGAAACCGATTGTTTGTTGTGGTTTTCGATGGTAAGTATTGTACAAAAGCATTTTTCTTTTGTATAGTATTTGTAGTTGTTGTTTTTGTTTTTGTTTTTGTTGTTTTTGTGTCTGTGGTTCCTTCATTTTTGGCATAGTTACACACAGACAATGCACTTTGGTGCTTTGGTTTACTTTTCATTAGCGGCTCTTCATAAGGTGCTCTGCCAAATGAGCAGTAAATTTCACCTAATTATGCCACTCGTTGAACCCTGTGTGCCCTCCCGGCCCGAGCATTTCTTTTCATTTGATTTGTTAATTCACGTTTTTTTAGTTCCCAGCATACACTTGACACCGACTTTGCCGCGAATTGGAAGTGTGGAATTGTGATACTACGAATAGTGGGAATACCGCGTTGCGCACCTGCGACGCCTGCGTACTCTGAAAATCAACTGACGGACGGGGCTATCGACGGACGCTATCTGTTGGGCCATTCATGCGAGCCAGAGCCCCAGAGCTGAGCCTCGCACTAGCACTGCGGTAGAGTCCAGAGTGTCGTTTACAGAAGGTGAGGCGATTCTCTCGCTCTCTCTCTCTCTATGTCGGTTTAGGCATGCGCTGCCGGGAGGTCTGGTGCTGCCTCTAGACTTAAAGAGTGCAGAGTGCAGGGGAGTGCAGGAGTGCATTATGTTAGAAGAGGGTAAGTATATGACACAATGACAGATAAAACTCTGCTTCACAAATTTTGAGAGCACGCTTCTAGCAAGCGTCACCTTGTTTTTCTACACCCTTTGCACTGGCTTTGACTGCGACAAACGGCTGCGTCTGCGCGCTCTCTTCTCACTCTCCCCATAAGGTGAGAGAAAGTGAGTGTGAGTGCGAGTGTGACGACGTGCAAAAAAACCAAAAACCGGCTTGCTTAGGTCTGTGTGCTCTCTCTCTCTCTCACTCCTCTCTCTACGTCTCTTTTTTTTCCGTTTGGTGTCTGCGTTGCCTGCGATCCACTTGCAACACTTGCGCTGCTGCTGGTGCGGCGCGGCGGCTGCAATTGCTGCTGCAGTTGCTCACGTTTCAGCAGAGCAGGTTTTTTCTGCTGCTGCTGATGCTGCTGCTGCTGCTGTGTCTGTTGCTCTGTCTCCTTTCTGTCGAAGCGATTGTTGTCTTTGCCATTCTCATAACTAACGCAAAATTATATCATAGATCATGCCAATAGTGCATAACCGCAGCAGACGACGACAGGACAGGAGAGATACAGATGCAGATCCCGAGACAGATACAGAGCCACAGATGGAGATGGAGAAACGCCGCCAGAAAACAGGTAACAAGAAGGAGAGAAAACAGGCAGAGACCGAAGACTTAGATACTCTGGAGGATATATTATTTTACTGTATTGATAATCGTATAGCAATCGATAGTTATCGATAAAGTAATTTTTCTTTCGAATGTTGAAGGAAGAGAGCACATCAGATCTTTCCTGACAGAAAATAAATCTACATAGAGTAGATTTTACACTCTCAGAATAAACAACACATAATTCAAGATCTTTCCAAATATCCCACCATTATCGTAATACTCTCCAAAAAGGGTATATGTACATATGTACAACAAATCTACAGCTACAACTGTAGCTACAGAGAGATACATATCTGCAAGAGAGCTCTTAACATTTAACCCAAGTCTCGAAAATGCTGGCGGCACAAGTTCAAGTGCTGCCGCACAGCCCCCGAATCCGAATCCGAATCCGAATCAGAGTCAGAGTCCCACTCCAACCCCAACACAATCCCCTCCATTCCCCACCAAAGACAACGACGACGACGACGACTTACCTCAGGTGTAACTTGAGCCTGGTGTATGGGATTTGGTGCTGTAGTACGAGTATTTGTATCTGGTTCGTTTTTAGCTTTTCTTGCTTTTGATATTGTTGAAGTTGTTGAAGTTGTAGTTGGGATCGTTGTAGGTTTCTTTGGCTTTTGGCTCGTTTCGTTCGTTTTGTGTTTCATCGTCGTTGACATTTTGGCTTCATTCGAGGGCCTTTTCTTAGGGCCCGGTGGGCCCTGCAATGTCAACAAATCCTTCTTCAGTTGTCCTATATTACGTTCTTTGGTTTTGATTTCCTCTAGCTGAAAGCAAAATAAATTAATTAGCAAACCCCTTTAGATGCAGATACTCTTGTGTATGTATAGAAATGTATATGAAGTTCCAATGTGAAATATGAAAAGTTGCCCGAACCGCTTCTCTCGAATGTTGTGGTTGTGTCTTTTCTACTCGTGTGTGTACGCACAACTTACCAAACGTGTTATTTCAATTTTGGCTGATTTTTGTATCTGAGTCAATCGGTTTTCATATGCATTCTTCAATTGCCGCATATCGGCAGCCTTGAGTCTATCAGCCTGCCCAATAATCTGCAAGAAATTGTCATATCATACATATCTGCGTTCCACTAATCAATGGAGCCCCCCGGCGTCCGACAGCCCCCGCAGGGGGGCAAGTCAAAAGCAAGCCAATCCATGCTGTTAGTTTGCACTTTGCGATTAGGTTGCGCACATCCATTAACCAAACGAGACACAGAAACACACATACACATGTACACATCGGAAATAACTGGAAAAAGGTGTTATCTAGGGTATAACCGAAGCATTGCATACCCTTGGGAAAGCTGAGAGAAATATGTGATGGGTTTGCTAAAGGTAATTTGGTTGTTCACACTTCTCCGTAAATATCAAATAAGGAAAACGGCAGATAGGCACTGCTGTACGTTGCGCGAGTATAGCCGAATTTATGTGCCAACAATGAATAATGTATCCAATAAATCCTAGAGGTATGACTAATTTCTACAAGATAGCCTCAAAAATGACCCCCCTAATTTTAATTCCATTCTTAATAGTCCAACCCTTTTGAACAGGGTATCTCAAAAAACTTTAGGAACTCTGCTACGCAGAACAATATTTGCTTATCGTCCTCCTGCTGATAGAGACAGCGCATTAAGGAAATTGCCATATTGAAATTGGTGTGGTCTATAAAAACAAAGGTGCCATCGTGTGAGGGCAAACAGTGTGCATTGCAATGTCCATCCAGTGGTTGCAGAACCTCCTGCTCCTTGCATGGGTATGCCATTCGGTTGGCTGCCCAAGTGAGAGTCGTATACCGTTGAACCTCAAGAGGAATTCGAATTTGATGCTGGAGGTGAGCAAGATCTTGTGCAGGGCTCGCATTAAGTTGCTGTTTGTCTATTTTGAGAACGAGACGTCGCATCAGCACACCGGACAGATACTGCGGGAGGTTACCAAGTGCGATATATCCTACATATCGTTGAGGTAGGCTTCAAAATACAGAGTGTAGACCAAAGTGCAAACGTAGCTCATGTCTCGTGTCTGCTGATGCTGTTGACAGGAACCAATTGCATCCGCTGGAGGCCGTCAAGGATGATGGCATTCTGATGTACATGGTAATGATCATCACGAACATCTCACAGCCTCTGGAACTGTCACTCATTCGTAAGAAGTCGGCGGCCAAGCACTTGTCTCACGTCTTTCTACTGGTGCGGGATGCGGATACCGTGTCGAATGCCTGGATGAGGGCCAGCTTTCGACAGTTCTGGAAGATTTGGCTCCTTAATATCGTCATCGTCTACTGGCGCAACGGCCGCCTGCATGCCTATCGATATAATCCCTTTACCGACAACTATTTAATCACCGTATCCCATGAGGCGAATCGCCTGCCGACTGTCGGTGAACTCTTTCCCAAGACCATACCGAATATGCAGCGCAAGCCGCTGCGGATGTGCATCTACAAGGACGATGTTAGGGCCATATTCCGATCGAAGGGCTTGATTGTTGGAACGGATGGCCTGATGGCCACCTATGTGGCCGAGCGCTTAAATGCCACAATAATGGTCACGCGTCCGCACTCCTACAACTACAATCTCAGTTCGGACATTTGCTTCCTGGAGGTGTCCAAGGAGTATGTCGATGTGGCCCTTAATATTCGATTCCTTGCACCCGACACCTTCCAGAAACTGGCGGAGAACACTGTGGCCCACACTCGTGACGATCTGTGTGTGATTGTGCCCAAGGCAAAGACTGCGCCCATCTTCTGGAACATTTTCCGTTCGTTCAGCTGCTGGGTGTGGATCCTCATCCTTGGCTCTGTGCTGCTGGCGAATGTCTTTTGCTATTGGGTCCATCGACTGCCGCATGGTGGAGTGGCTGGAGTGCCCATGCAGCTGTTTGCTGGTGCTCTGACCATGCCGTTGACTAACATTCCCAGGAGCCACTCTCTGCGGCAATTCCTCATATTTTGGCTGTTCTTCGGAATGCTCATTTGCAGCGCCTTCAGGGGAAATCTCACCAGCATGATGGTCTTTCAGCCGAGTCTTCCGGATATTGACGATTTGGGCGCCTTGGCTGCATCCTCCTATCCCATTATGATACGACCGCGACACATCAAGCACATTGAACACTTCCTGACATTGGGGCACAAGCGCGAGGCAAAGATACGGGAGCAAATGATTAAAGTGACGGATGGAATGCTCAACACACGGATAAAGGATAACGATCGGAGGTTTGCGTATCTGGAGAAGTTTCACATTGCACGATTTCAGGTGAACAATCGCCAGCACATGGTGCTGGGTCGTCCCGTGTTCCACCTGATGGATAGCTGTCTGGTGCCCTTCCATGCCGTCTATATTGTGCCCTATGGATCACCGTATTTGGGCTTTCTGAACAGCCTCATCCGTAGCTCGCATGAGTTTGGGTTCGAGCGTTATTGGGATCGCATTATGAACACGGCGTTCATTCAGTCGGGCGCCAAGGTGGTGCATCGTAGGCACAACAGCAACGATGATCCGGTCGTGCTGAAACTAGAGCACTTTCACGCCGTATTCTCGCTGTGGTTCATCGGCATGGGGCTGGCGTGTGCGGCATTCATCTGGGAGCTGTTAACCCACAACTACAACTGGGCCATAACCAAGCGACAACGCTAACGTAGCAGCAGCAGCAGCAGAAGCAACAGCACCAACAGAGGAGAAGCAACAACGATGCATGCAACAAGAACATGGGGTGACAGATCTGGTGCTCTGTGTGATGGCCACTTACCTGGGACTTTTCCTCCTTGGTTTTGTTTGCTTCCTTTAGCACGGCAATTTCGTTTGTCAGTCTTTGGATTTCATAGTTGATGAGGCCATCGGCCGTCGTCACGTGTGTGCTGGTGCTAGCATTGTTGGCCTCGTTGGCCAATTCGTTGGGTTTCTTTGAACCATTACACTTTTTTGTTACGTCCAGCGTATGCTGAAGTTTCTTAACATCGTTCTTCCATTTGCGGCTATCGGCATCGTTTTGGGCCCTAGAAAGGCGGACAAAAATTATAATCCGTTAATCGATAGGCAGCGATAATTCATCGATAACTCACCGTAGGGCACGCACTGCTCCTCGTTCTGTGATCAGGCTGGACTTTAGCTCGTTCACCTCCAAACGTAGCTGCTCCGTGAGTGCATTTAACTTTTGTATGGTATCCAGATTCTCCTGCAGCTTGCGCTTTATCCGCTGCGGCGGTACCGCTGTCACATTGGTTGTGGTTACTCCTCCAATGATCACCGGTGGACGCTCTGTCTTGGCGGGTTTGATGGCTGCATTTGGTACTTTTGCAGCCTCAAAAGTATGTGTATCCTTGGCGCGCAACTTGCCGCGACACTGCAAGTGGATACCCTCGATACGGGTGCGCTTCTCCTGATTGACTGTATCCCCAACGGATGTCAGGGATGTACTTAGCTTCTTCTTGCGCTTTAATTTATTTTTGCCGACGACCAGCGTCTGCCAGTCTTCCGGGAAGCTCGCTTGGGCCCTGCTTTGGGGCTCTGTTCCACTACGCACTCCCCCTGCCCCAGCATTGTGGGGTCTCAGGATCTGTGGTGCGGTTAATCTCTTCTCATTGAATCCTTTGCTAGAGGTCGTTTTTGTTTGATTTTCAGCCATTTTAATGTATCTTTCGTATACAGAAAATGTAGCCGTCGTTTGTTTTTTTAAATTAGTTTTTCTATAAGTGCTGCATATGCGGTGTGTGGTCCGACCCTGCCGAAAGTCTTTGCTATATTTACTTCACCTGGTCATTGATAGATTCGCCTGAATCTCATTCAGGGTTTATCTGGAAATAGAATCAGAATATTTACAACCATTAGTACAGAAACACAGAGGGTTCCCTTTCGAAAAGGGTTCGTTCGGTTCGCTAAGGGTGCCATATTCTTGCCGTGTTTTTGCATTTTGTTGGCTTCTGTTTAGCCACTAACTTCTAAGCTCTTTTCTTTCATCGTTTGCCTCATTCGTTTTGTGTGCGGCATGCAACTAATCAACAAGTTTACCCGCCCCTCTTTATTGATTTCCATGGCAGCAAAGCTTTTGCTTCAGTTTTGTGGGAGAGCCAGAGGCCACACATGAATGAAATGAAAATGAAACATCTATTGTAATGGGGCGACTAGTTTATGATGTGAATTGTTTTTGTGGGTGGTGGTGGGGGGTTTACTAAATAAACTACTCCCAAATGGTCTATCCAACTGACGTCATGTGGCGCGCCCAAACACACATGTTTTTTTTTAGGAAACCCAAGAGAGCTCTTTACACGCAATAAAAATGTACATATTTCATGGTAGTTTCACTCCCCCCCACACACCTGCACCACACTGCATAAGCCTACTATTAGCAACTAGAGCAAAAATTCTTTGCATTGTTCAAACATCCGTTCGAAAGATTATAACAAAAGCATCTATATACATGTATATCATTACTATAAAGCAGAGGAGATACGAGCGGCCGACTGATCGCGCACATGAGGCCCTCAGTTCATATGGATGATCATCTTTATCAAGGCCACCGATCTTTCTATATATATCAATATATATATATATATATATATATATATATATATATATATTGGAATTTGATTTGTTTTTCCAAAACCAATTGGAAACGCCATAAATTCGGCCTAAGTGGTTAAAGTCGTTTATCGGGGGGAAATGGAACTATATGTTACGCTCATTTTGCATTTAATTAAATTAAAAATTGTTGCCATAAAGTCCAGCGTGTTAATAAAGTGTTTTTGGGGTCGACACACGACATGGTGACATCACACGGGCTTCGCCTTGCCTTGCCTTGGGCTCTGGTGTGCGCCCACACCACAGAGACAAGACCAGAGGCGAAAGATGAAAGTTTTTGCTCTTTAGGTATGTATATTTTCAGACATTTTTCAATCTAATGACACATGTTGCCAAACGATGGATGAGTCGTGCCGCATGTACGTACAGTCTCCGTCCGTCAAATCTATATCTACATGTATGAATAGTTCTTTCATGGGGTGGCACCCCCAGGCACCCCATTTGCTGATTCACTGAAGATCACGTATACGCACCATTAACATTCAAATCCTTGCGCAAACGTAGACCAAAGTTTGGCATTTGCCGCGGCGTAATTAACACGAACGAATTTATTGTTTACCAGCTACACTCACTCCACCCTCCACAAGTTTTCTGTATTTTGTAATAGTTTATTTACTTCTGCTTCCGCGGCAATTGTTTGTTTAGAACTAGTGGCGTTCTTTCGTGCAGTGTAATTTCTCGAATTTCGCAATGACGTCAATACGTTAATTTTTCCGCGCCGCACAGAATAAGTCGAGTTTCTTGTGGTTTTCTTTCGTTTTCCTTCACCGAAATTCGTTGAACAGGAAGCTCTTTGTGTTACACTTAGTTATGGGTGAGAGTTGTGTCGAGAATTAAGCTAACTAGTCGTGAGGTTCGTTATGTTAAATTAATTGCAATCAATTGAAATTCAAATGAAATGTTCTATTCTAATTAAAATTTCGTTTTGCTGGGCGCATATAGCCAGAGATCTTTCGTTTCGGCCGGACACCGTTTGACTGACTCGGCGGGCGAAGCTTTCGCAAGCTTTCCTCATATTTGCTTCCATTTCCATTTAATTAAAGAAAGCTTTGGCATTTATTGATGCAGTTTGTTTTGCGTTCGTGTGGGTTTGGGGGTGGCAAAGCTTTGCATGATTGTGCGTGCACAAAAGAACTTCTGACCGAACTGTAGTTGGGGGGAGGGGAGGTAGACGGCAGCACAAAAGCAAGCAGCCGTTGGAAGCCGGAAGAGGCAATTTATTGAAAGCAGCGCGCATCTTCATATTCATAACAATAACAAACTACGCCTATACATATGTATTAATAACCTCAAATGAATATAGAAATATGTATCTATAAATGCAAGCATCGTCTGGCGGCCCCCAACAGCTGAAACTTCACACTTGGATTTATGTAAATTTGACAATGCCCCATAACGACACGATGAATGATGGACACAATTAGAACACACTCGGATTCCAGTCTGTCAACAGCACAAAGGGGGGAATAAACTTGGAACTAGGTTGATTCCTTATCATCTTATAAGTAGTTTGAATAAACATTACTTACTCTGAATTAGCATTTGTGTTGGCTGTGTAGTGTCCTGTGCCAGCGTTTCGTAATCACTTGGCGAGTTTCGATTGAATATCCATTGACATTTCTTCTGGGTTGTCTTGTCGTTAACAGAAGCCTTGAGCAACTAAAATTCCAATTCCACATTACCGAATTAGATTTAGATCTTCTTCTATTTCCATTTTCAATTTGCCTTTTTCTATCAGGCTCTATTTGCTCTGGTGCACACAAACTCACTCAAGTTGAGCGGTCGGAACAAACTGAAGATGCGCCGCATATTCTAAAATGGAATAAGCGACAGGCGTGCGTGCACCGTGTGGACGATCGCCAAATTTATATAAATAGCTAAAGAAATCACAAATCTATATTTGAAGTTAGAAGAAATTTCAAAAACGCCGCTCGCCGGTCAACGTCTACGTCACACATATCGACTGCAGCCATGCACCTATTGATGCACGAGAAGTGTGACCAATTTAAATTGAATTTTAAAATAGGTTGGCGCGTAACTCCTCTCGGAGCGGCCTTTTAGCAGCATCTATATTTTAAATGGATTACTCAATAGCGACATGTTTATCTGAAAAATAGTCAATATTTAAATGGGTACTTAAATAGACTTTTGAGTTTTACAAATATTTTTGAACACCACCTTTTTTGTGTTTGTATAACATGTGCACTTACCGCGTAGTTACTATGTACTACCATAAAAATTGCTGCTGAGCTTTTTGCATAAACTTTATTTTACAAATAAACTTATCAAAAAGTATCCTTAAATTGAACCAATCTCCGGATAACCAAACCATCGGATAAAACTATAAGCTTATCTCTGGGAGTCCTAGTTAGATAGAAATCATAAGCCAAATTTTAAAATCGAGGAATATAATTTCCGATCAACACAAAGATCGTTAGCCCATTGTCAACCAGAGGTGTTTATAATAATTTACATACTGAAGGCAAAACTCCCCATTCTTCCAGTAGGGGTGATTTAAATAAAGAATACAAATTAAAATTTGTAAAATATAAGGTCATAAGGTATACAACTTAATAAAGAGGAGTATTTATAATAAGCCAAATTGATTCTTCGATCAGAATAAATTATTGTTTAAGTGCAAGCTAGTAATATCAAATAGAACATAAAAATCGAGGAATATGATTTAAGACTACGGTATATTTTTAAGATGGGAAGGTATATTTCTATATATATTTATCGATGGGCCCGCGGACGGTCACACTGTGTCGATTACTCATTGCGGAAAACGTGAAACCACAAAAAACCATTTGCCGCTGTCTGCTAGGAAATTGATTGTTTTAAACGACATTAACTTGAAAACGGCAAATACCATCACATAAATATGGTAAGTCATCCTATAAATAGGCAGCCGATGGCCCTCGGAGTTAGAAAGACGCATTTGCTGAAGGATAGCATGCGAACATAAACATAACCTGCAAAGAAGCTTCTGGCACAAGCCGACATCTGGCGCTGACTAATAATGAGCTTGATTTGGAACTCGTTTTCAGCAACCGCAAATTGTGCTCCTCAAGGAAGGCACGGACACGTCGCAGGGCAAGCCCCAGCTGGTGTCCAACATCAATGCCTGCCAGATGATTGTGGATGCAGTGCGGACCACTCTGGGTCCCCGTGGCATGGACAAGCTGATTGTCAATGCACAGGGCAAGGCGACCATCTCTAATGATGGCGCCACCATCATGAAGCTCCTGGAGATTATCCATCCAGCTGCCAAGACCCTGGTGGACATTGCCAAGTCACAAGATGCCGAGGTAATATTTCTACATGGCGCGCCTTTGAAAATGTAAGCACGTGACGACTGACTTTTCTTCTCTGGTAGGTTGGTGATGGTACCACTTCCGTGGTTCTGCTGGCCGGTGAGTTCCTGAAGCAGGTGAAACCCTTCGTGGAGGAGGGCGTCCATCCACGAATCATTATCAAGGCCATCCGCAAGGCTCTGCAGCTGTGCATGGACAAAATCAACGAAATGGCAGTGCACATTGAGAAGCAATCCAAGGAAGAACAGCGTAGTCTGCTAGAGAAATGCGCTGCCACAGCCATGTCTTCCAAGCTGATTCATCAGCAGAAGGATTTCTTTGCCCACATTGTTGTGGATGCTGTGCTCTCGCTGGATGAGCTGCTGCCACTGAACATGATTGGCATCAAGAAGGTCACTGGCGGTTCGCTGGAGGAGTCCCAACTGGTGTCTGGTGTGGCCTTCAAGAAGACCTTCTCCTATGCCGGGTTCGAGATGGCCCCAAAGTCGTATGAGCCCTGCAAGATTGCCTTGCTGAACATCGAACTGGAGCTGAAGGCGGAGCGCGACAATGCCGAGGTTCGTGTGGACAATGTGCGCGAATACCAGAAGATCGTGGATGCCGAATGGCAGATTCTGTACAACAAATTGGCCAAAATAGTCGACTCGGGTGCCAATGTGGTGCTGTCCAAGTTGGCTATTGGCGATGTGGCCACACAGTATTTCGCAGATCGTGACATTTTCTGCGCTGGCCGTGTGCCCGAGGAGGATCTCAAGCGTACGATGAAGGCTTGCGGAGGTGCTGTAATGACCACAGCCAATGACATCAAGGCCGAGGTTCTGGGTCTGTGCGAGACCTTTAAGGAGGTTCAGGTGGGCGGTGAGCGCTTCAACTTGTTCCAGGGTGAGTCGTGCTTTCGCCATTGACATAAATCCAGTGACTAATGGTTCATTTATTGTCCCTAGGCTGTCCCAATGCCAAGACCAGCACACTCATCCTGCGCGGCGGTGCCGAGCAGTTCCTCGAGGAGACTGAACGTTCGCTGCACGACGCCATTATGATTGTGCGTCGCACCATCAAACACGACTCGGTTGTGGCTGGCGGTGGTGCCATTGAAATGGAACTCTCCCGTCTGCTGCGCGACTACTCGCGTACCATTGCTGGCAAGGAGCAGCTGCTGATTGCAGCCATTGCCAAGGGACTGGAGATCATACCGCGCCAATTGTGCGACAATGCCGGCTTCGATGCCACCAACATTCTCAACAAGCTGCGCCAGAAGCACTCTCAGGGTGAGTACAGATACGATTTACAGACAATATTTTGAAGGGGGGAGTTCAACAATTTAATCTTGAATCTGTTTTTACAATGAATTGTGAGAGGGTTTTACTTTTTGAGCTGCTCGTGCCACAGACGGAAGCAGGGCTCCTGGCACAGGCCTGGCTTGTCCGGGCACGAGTTGCACATGTATTTGCTGTACTGCAGCATGCCACCTTTGTGGCAGTAGCGACAATTCTTTCGAGCCGGCTTTCCATTCTGGCGTATAAGGATCGGGTCATGTCGTATGGCCGTGATTAACTTTATATCCGGAATCACCACCGCCTTCTTGATCTTCTCGGTTGTTTCCGCTTTGTTTGGGCTCGTGGCAGCAGCAGCAGCAGCTGCAGGTGTCTCCGTGCCTGACGTCTCCAGTCGAAGCAGTGACCGAATGATTGCCACACGAAATTCGGGATAGTTTTTATACTTCAATGTGGCATCTACTCCGCGCGGCGGTGGGGTATTGTTCTGGTACAACAGATACGAGTTGTAGACAATCATGTTGAGCAGAAAGATCACCATTTTTTTGTCCGACTGAAGGCCCTGGCAGGTCGGCTGGTACTCAATTAACTGCTGTCTGATCTGGTTGGCAGGACGCAGTTGTCGGTCAATCTCCTGGATGAGCTTCGGTCGGGCATTTGTCTTTTGCATGGACATCTCCTTCGAATAGATGGCCAGACAATCGGAGCTGAAGAAGTACAAACTCTTCTCGCGACGCCGCCACTTGCCCATCATCAATGGCGGAGTGGCATACCACATGACAATGCTGTTCGATGTCAGCTGCTGATGCACCAGCGCCTTGCTGTTGCCATACCTGTTCCTGTCCAGCAGTCCAGTGCAGTAGGTGTTCCTGTTGGACAGCTCAAAGGCGAGGCCATAGCTGCCATAGAACTTGGATGCGTACACCGTGCGTCCCTCCTGGTGCACCCCTACCAGCTTCAGTGCCAGCTCATTTCGGTGTTCCACCAGCTGTCGGGAATTACGCACCCATGCGCCTGCCTTCTCTCGCTGCACAATCTCCGGCAGCACTTTAATTATCAGTCCGCTTTGCTCTGTGAGCATGTGTAGAAGCAGAGCATTGCTGCGGAATTTGGGAGCCAAGTCCTGATTATAGCTAAATCTACCCTTCCACAGGGTCACTGGGTCATTGAGCACCAGCTGCTGGCCGCACACATACAGCTCCGCCATGCGTTCGTTGATGAATGTCAGCAGTTTATTGTAATCATCTGCATTGCTCTTTGCCGTCACATCGAGGGCATCAAAGTTGAGCCACTGCATCAGCTGGCGATAGCGCTCCAGCGACATCTTCTCCTTGAACCCAACAAATCCGTAGTGCATATTTGTGCTCCAATAGTCGGCGAGCTCGTTCAACTTGACATCACTCATGAGCAGGGAGAGTCCCACAAATGCCTCCATTTCCTCGGCGTGGGTCAGGGTGCAGCCCTTGGCACGCCTGTTGCAGCTCTTGGCCAGCAAGAAGAAGAACGTGCCCCGATGGCCGAGAATCTGATTGAGGTAGTGCTGGGGGCCCATGTAGTTCTTGCCGCCCTTCAGGCCCGTCTGCTGCACCGGAGTGTTGAACTTGAACAACAGGCGTGTGCTAGACTGCTGCGTTGTCCACTCCGGATCATAGTTGTCCACTTCGTCTGCACGACACAAACGACACAAAAGCTTACATAAGTCTAGGGTGGAGTTGTTAGGAGTTAGCCGCTTACCTTGGGTAAAGACATCGGCAGCCTCGTAGTTTATCTCCGAGTAGCCGTCCTCGTCCGAGTCACTCTCCTGATTGTCCAGCTCGTGTCCGCTGAGGGCTGGGGGCTGCTCGCGTTCCGCCGCTGCCATCTCCAGATGGAGCTCTGTCAAATCGGGCTTGATGTCGGCGCTGCTCAGGTGATAGTCGGCCAGCGCCGGGTAGCTGCTGTCGAGCGGCTCCTTTTTTATGTCCACAGTGCTGCGCTTTATGGGCGATCTGTGATCGTCCTGACGCGGCTTTAACTGCTGCTTGCGCTTGCGTCCCGAGGTAGACATTTTACCGAATTCACTTACTTTTTTTAAATATAAATATCTCCAGAATGCTCTGCTAGCGCGTGTTTTCTCGCGTTTTATGCCTGCTCTTTCGTTCGCCTAACATGTGTTATAGTGTGTGCTCTTTCGCACATCTGCATATTCGTGTGCGCGCGGGCACTGTCGGGGCTGCCAACCTGGTTTCTAATGTTACAGTAAATTCAAAAATAAAATTGTATTTCTCGTTGCAGGCGGTCAGTGGTATGGCGTAGACATTACCAAGGAGGACATCTCGGACAACTTTGAGCAGTGCGTGTGGGAGCCATCGATTATCAAGATCAATGCCTTGACTGCCGCCGCTGAGGCCGCCTGCATGGTGCTGTCCGTGGACGAGACAATAAAGAGCCCCAAGGCCGGTGAAGCTCCCATGGCGGGAGGTATGGGCCGCGGCATGGGCAGGCCCATGTAAATCGAGCAAGGAACAAAATAGTACACAAACACTAATCATCCACACACTCACTTGCATTTCTCTCCTAATTTAACACGTACACGTATTACTCGGTCATAGTTCGCATTGGCATATGCAGGCTCTTCGTGTTGCACCCCTCAACAGCAAAAATAATCAACTGACCACTCTGTATATGTTTAATAATAAAACCAAATTAAAAACATATTTTCATAACTTAAATGTTTTGTTTTATTGGAACAGGTTTGCAGTTTTGTCTCTGTTAAAGCCAACAGCCATAACACATGCTGTAAGGCGCAGAATTGTATATGTTAACGCCAACGTCGGCACACCAGGCAAATAACAGCGTGCTGTAAGGCGTATTGTTTTTTTATTGCGCTGCTAAGCAGTTCAATTGTTGACAAATAATAAAATTAATCAAAAATGGGAAATCACAAGGTACTTCGGACCGCTGGATCCAATTTGCGGTACTCTATGTATGAGTTCATTGATGCCGTGCACAAGCGAACGATTATCTGGGAGCGACGACACGCAAACTTCCATAATCGAGAACTGCGGGATCAGGCCTGGCAGCAAATTGGCCAAGAACTTTGCAAGAACTTTTCATCAGCCAGTGATGCCGAAAAGAACGAAATTGGTAAGAATATCACACAAGGAAGCACTGCAGTTGGTTGAATTTATCTATAATTGCAGTGAAAACCTTAATGAAGCGCTGGAAGAACACGCGCGACAGCTATTTGCGGGTGTACCGTATGCGACAAAGTGGCAAAGATGTGGTGGTGCGGGCATCCTACATATACGAGCAAGAGCTCAGCTTTCTGCTGGATGTCAAGACTGAGACCGAAGACGATGAGGAGCCCCTAAAGGAGGAAACCAAATTGTCGCTCAAACGGAAGCGCCTTTGCACCCAAAGAACGGCAAGGAAGCGGCGAAGCTCAGAGGAGGAAACGATAACCGAGCCGCTGACCGCCTCCAACGTTTCTTCATTGCCAAATAATCTGCATTCCTTGCTGGGTGATCTGGATAACTCAACGCATCCAGATTCTATTGCTTCCTCCGCCAAACGACCAGCAACTCCGTTCACAGCAGACTCCGCCAGTTGGACAAATGCCTCGGCGCCACCTTCAACCACGGATGCCGATCAGGCGTTCTTTGATAGCATTAAGCCGCATATGCAAAGAATGAAAGCCGATCAAAAGCTCGACTTTCAAATAGAAGTACTAAAAATTCTTCGCAATTTTAAGCCAAATTAAAACGAAAGCTATAAGAAAATATGTTTTTATTTATTTGTTTTAAATTAGGTCTACCACTTAGCAGTGGCATTACAGCACTTGCTGTGCAGAACAGGAACCGTAATCGTTATCGGTTATCGAGTAAATGAATATCGCGCGAAATTTGAACTACTGTAAGCATTACTTGGATGACCCTGTATGACTGCTTAATGAGCTGAATAAAGTATATATTAGAAATTATCCAACTGGATTTTAGTTTAGAGTTGAGAGATTAAAAGCAGTTGTATTTTGTTTCAAATAAAAATATAATAAATATAAATACCAATAAGATGGCTCTAAAAATCTATTGCAAATAGGAAAGAAAATTCCAATCCCATATTCTTCCCTCACATTTCTTTCGAGCAAATCCAATCCTAATACATGCTTGTCACATGCAGCAATATTTTAGCAAAACCATAAACTGTCAAAAAGATACATAAGCCATCGGATAGCCGGCCGTCTCCAAAGCGGTTCGACCAGTTTCGGTTTATAAATAAATATAAAAAAAAAAGAGCTTAAACCTGTATACCTTGTCTCTTTTATACCAATCGGGTTTCCTTTATGTATACCGATGATTTCTTCATGGTTTTTTCTCGCTGAAAAACTTACACATAACTATGTATATGTATATGTACATGTTTATAGTCAATGGTCGCCACTCCAGACTGCATCCTTTTTAAAAGTAATCACGGTGGAAACCGTTAAGGTTTCTTCCCCCTCAAGTCAAATAATTTCTGATTTCGGTGTCGGTTTACAGGGGGAGAGTTTCGAGTTGTACCACAGTTGACTCCCCATGTGGTACGGTACCCTCTTAAACCGCCCTCAAAGCCTGTACATACGCTGTTAATAATTGTATTTTTAGTAGTCTCCCCCCATAACATTTCCCACTCAACTGCTGCTGCATATATGCACATATGTATGTAGCAGTAAGGATGATGGACGATTGTATTTCGTGGTTGTTTCGAGTTTCAGGAATTTCGAGACTACGATCGGGACCCGACCCGTTCCCGTTCTCCTTCCCTACACTCACATCACATTAGCCATGCCATGGGCTCTGGCAGCTGTTGTTTCAGAATTGTAATGCTCCCTTAGCGCTGTGTCGCCGCCTACCTGCATTTGCTTCGCTCGGATAATAACGTATTCCCAGTTTGTGTGTAACGTATTTTCGATCCCATAGTCAGGGAAAGCCGAGCCGAGAGGGAGATTTAGGTCAGATGAACGACGAACCCCTGCGCTGTTCTGTGCTGTGTCCTGGGTTGATGCCATGCATGGCATCCTATACCTGTAGCAATCCTGAGCGTTCTAGTGGAACCGAATAATAGGCAGGAAGTCCCTTTGATGATTTTTATTTCTTTAATTTCAAGGGTTCCGACGGCACGGCCGCCCTTGTTGCTGGTGCAGCAGCGATGCTGGTCTTTGTTTGCTCTTCTGCTGTCCCTGCCCTTATAACCTATGCACTACCATCTAGAGTGAATCTACGGGTGAAAATGTTTGTGTGTAAGCCTAAATACAAATGAAATCTCAGGTTGAGTTCGAGTTCTCCAATAGAACCACCTGTGTGTTCTTATAGCTCGTCCAGGCGGTCTCCGCCCGTTGTAAATACTCGTTGATCTCCTGCCGCTTGCCGTTCAGCTCGTACTTCTCCAGGGCCAGCTTGAGGAGTACATATTCAAGGGAACGAACGCCCCCATTGTTGGCGGGCTCCCTTAGAGCATCCACTAGGCTGATAAACTTCCGCAACAGCTCCACGAGCTGTCCAAAGTTGGAGAGATTCTCAAGCGTGGCATCCACTTCGTTGACGTAGCGCAGGCTCTGCTTCAGACGGATGGCGAGATCGTTGCTGCGACCCACCAGGGGAGCCAGCTCTGCGTTTAGCTGCTGCACCGACCGCCTGGCCTCCACAACCTTCTGCAGCGTCGCATCATTGTATTGCTCCTTATCTGTCCACTGGCCGATTCGAGACACTGTCGTGGGCTCGTTGTCTATCACGGATATTTGATTGTTCTCCACAAGGATGGTTTTGTTGATGGTCTCGTCCCCGCCATTGGGCGGCTGCTTCACGTGGAAGTCCAGCGTAAAGTGGAACCGCACATTAGCCTGCAAGATATTGTCAGTTCAGATTGGCTGTATTGAAACGGTTGAATGTTATGTGTCCTGCCTGAACCATGGAGAAGGTGCACACAATCAGCCAAATGCTGGATGCCACAACAGCCACAGAGAGAGACATCTTGCCGGGAGACTGGGAAATGTTTGACTGAAGCCCTAACATATGTAGATCACACCACTAAATACTGATGATAGGAGGGGCCTCATCATTATCGGCCCAAAAGGTCACCAGATGGGTCTCATCATTATCAGCTGTTTGACCGATAAGAGAAATTCATTCAGTGAATGCCTGACGATAGCCATAGTGTGGGGAGCGTGCAGCCGTAGGTTTCTAGTCACGTGGTTTCCGAGATGAAAAATTAAAATCATACTGGTATACCCAGGATGGATTCAAATACAGCTTTAACTGCACGTAAGAGCATGCATTGTACATGCGACATTGTACATATGTATGTACATTTGTATGCATATATGCACATATGTGCATACACATACATGTATGAAAATCGTATTCAAATTTGTGCTCTCACGTGAAGGGCCACACCAATCGCATTCATACGCACACCCATACAAGGTAAATAAAAGTCTTATAAACGTCTTTTATTGTACAAGTCCATTGAATTAATACAAAATAACCCCGCATGGTTATTTCGAATTCATGAATCATCCACCTTTATTTTTCGGAACTCGTTTCACACAGCCATTTCCGTTACGCGGAGCCATGAAATTATTGTATTTTCACAAGGGTTCAAAATATGTTCAACTGGGGGTTTTAGCTTATCAAAAAAAAAAGCTAAAGAACAATTCCCAATCGCTCCTATTTCTGTGTGAACGCGTGCAATAATAATTAAAATGTACACAGAACCACTATAAGCGATAAGGTGCGAACGGCTATCACATCTAGGGAATACATACATATGTACATGCATACATACATATGTATGTACATTTGTCATGCATGTATACACATGCGAAAGCAGAACAGGCGACTGTGATAGGGGGCCAACCGAAGAAAAGCATACAACAAATAACAGGGAATCAATAATAGAAATTGCGCAGCAAATATAAAATTATTCCATAGCCTGGCAAAAGCAAAAGCAACAAAAATAAAAAATAAAATAAAATAACCGTTGACACGAACGCATATCACAGACTTACATACATAAATACATTTATATGTACATACATATGTGTGTGTGTGCAAAATATACAGACAACCATTTGTAGATAGTACACTCATGGTACAAATAATATGTACATTAAACCTTTTATTTAAAGCTGAGTCGTAATTTTCGACCCTATGTTTTATGTTTAAGATATATATGTACATACATACATATGTAATTGCTTGTTATGTATGTATGTAGGTTCATAATAGGAACCACAACCACCCAGACTAAATTCCTATCAGATTCGCTCAAGTGGTGGCTGAGTACTTAATTGTTTAAGCATAAGTGTACTCGTACATATTTATGTATGTACGTATGTACGTATGTACCTCATACATATTCGAATTTTGTATTCCATTTTATTTTTATAGTTTTTTATTTGGTTGAGCATTTGCGTACTCGACTGGGATCGACGCAAGGGAGGGAAGACCAACGGATAAAACTTGTAAATATGAACATCCATCTTTCGTGAGTATACAACATACATATGTACGAATTTGTATGTTAGTATTCTATATATGTACATACAACATATGTACACACGCTCTCGCGTGTGGTATCTCTGCCTGTGTTCGTATGTACCTCAAAGAGTCCAATTGCGTAGAAAAAACATCTACCAGACCCAGTCCCCGGCACTGTCCACGTCCCGTGGTGCACACACAGTTTGTGTTTTTCCCCGTCTCGTTTGATACCCTGCAGAAACTTGTAAGAAGTGCATGTTCATCACATTCAATTACATCTCTTTTAGTGCGCTCCATCAACATCTACATACATACAAACATACATATATTCACTGAAAAATTTATTTTACCCGCTATTTACCATTTCTTTGATGGACATTTTTTAGCAGACCTTCATAATCGTGTCAGAGGCTGTATTCGGTTTTACAGGGTATCCTCGTTGTCGCAGCTCCGATTTAATCGCGCTTACTTGTTTTTGTCTTCAGCTTTTAGTTTTTGCTTTTGTTTTGCTTCTTTTTTCCCAGCAACAAAAATGCAAAAACTCTCGCAATCGCGAATCTAAGCGGACGTGCGAGCGAGAGGGAAGCTTTTGCGTCGTGGTTGTGCAATGTATATTAAATAGTGGGGTGAGACATTGCACATATGTACATACATACATGCTGGGTTTTGCATTCAAAATGTACACACATATGTATGTATCTATATAACAATTTTTACATGACAACAGCGTCCTCAAAGGATGTTCGGCTAGAAAATAGAGGATTCTTTCTCGGCCTTGCCTTACCTTATAGATAATATACCTTAGTTTGTGCTCTTTCACTATACAAATACATGCAGACACACTATCTCACACACATTTATCGTTCGCAATTAGCTTAAAGCAGCGCCATAAAAATAAAAGAGTAGCGGTAACAGAAAGCAAAATAAAAACCAAATTCTTTACGCTTTTGATTCGCTTGAAGTTTGAATACATATGTATGTACATACATACCGAAGTAAATATATACATATGTACATACATTCATGCTCTGTTTGTACATAAATATATACATATGTATGTACGTAAGAGGGTGGTCTGAAATCATTTGAAAACAAAAAGTAAGACTGCGGGTCTCAGCATAAACTCAATTTAACAAAGGGGAAAATGTGTACACAGGTACATTTACTTCTGTTCATATGTATGTACATATGTATGTTGTTTGTGCATGTTTGATCGCAGATGTATGTATGTACATATATGTGTGTATGTTGCATGTAGGCATTCATGTACTTAAAACGTAACCAAGCGGTAAACAACAACGAATCCGAATTTAAAACCGCAGCCCATTGCCAACTATGATTCGTGCCGTATCTGTCTGTAAATCCAGTTTTCTTTTGCGACACCGATTATAAAGAAATAGAGAAAAAACTAGAGAAGAAGGCTAGCTTGTGGGGCCGAGGCCTTTCTGATACCTTAGGATCCATCTGTCCCATAGCAACCATGACAAAGTCACCCGCTTGCTTGAATTATCTACTGATACTAAATATGTTTTTGCTGCCCTCAATTTCAATGTCGAGTTTATGATATGTATGTATTTGTGATCCGATCTTGGATTTGAGCTTTCAAATTAGTCGACGTTACAAACATATTGTCTAAACATCAGACCCTCTGAGGGGTTTACAAAACAAACGTTTTGTTGCTAGAGGGAGGTGAGCGACAAAGGTGACAGCAGACACGTTCACCATTTGATAGCCGTCTCTTTTTTTCTTTCTTCGAGCAACCTCTAGAGAAATCTCCAACAATGCTGCCCAGAGCAGAGCCCAACACAAATGCTAGTTTATAGTGCGAATGAGTCATGATCATGTTTTACCCACTTACCTCTGAACTGAACCAGAAACTATCACTCACGCTCTCTCTTTCTCTCTCTCTCTCTCTGTCTTTTACTGGGTGATCACTTAGGCCAAGGGAGTGTTATGCCGCCATCTCATCTCCATTTGCCGTTGATTATTGAAAATTTCCAAATCTCTTTGTTCATTTCTTTGGGGAAGGTGGGTGGTGGGATGGTAGGAGGGTAGGGGTATTGGGATAGGGTTAGGGTATTTTTGATGATCTCCTTGGGGGGACATTTTGACATTGATTGTGTTTTTATCGTTTAGGCAATTGTGTAATGATTTTTCTTAAGTTTTAACTTGACTTTGATGTATTCGGAGCTCTCTTATCGCTTCATATCAGTATATGTACATATATATACTATATATGTATGCATATATATATATTTGTTGTTTGTTATATGTATGTATGAATGTATTTATTATGTGTTATCTGTGGTGTAATAAAACCTTTAAACATTTATCGTTATCATGCTGGGGTTTCGTTTTGTTTTGGTTTCTTGTGTAAGAATCTATAAAATGCTTAAATGTTGCGTATATAAATTTATCCAACTCACAATGACATATCGCACTTATCATACTGTTTGTCCTACCCCTACAGGCACATATCATCTTGTATGTAGAATTAACATAGGAACAATCAGGATAGTGTGTGTTAGGCCACATACATATGTAGAAACGAAAGGAAAGTGTTTTATTGCTTGTCGTGTTGTTTTTTGGCGTTGGCCTGCAGAGGATATTTACTCTTCGGCGCTATAAAGTTTCTCTATCAGTTTATGCACTTGTGTGTATTTGTGGCTAGCTGCACATATGTGTGTATGCATGTGTTTTGAATTGCAGCTGCATGTGTGTATTTGTACATACTCGTATGTATGCATGTACTTGTACTCATTCGCTTAGGCTAGCGATTTCTTACTTTTTCGCTTGGAAATTGTGCTGCAAATCAAAGCCTGAAACATGTGAGAACAAAGAACAGTGGAAGAAGGCTGGAATCTGGAATCTCATGGAAGAGCACATGGTCGCGCGTGTTCTGCCATTGGGATGATATACCAGAGGCGCGGTTATAAAGGGGTTGGATGCTTTGCCAATGAGCTCTGAAAATAAATCGCCAACTAAAAAAGTAAACGGTGATAAAACGTAAATAAAAACACAAATTTTGATTTTTTTTTGTTTAATTATACAAAGCTTTTACTTCTTTTCATAAAAGCCGTGTACAATCGTTTATTTTTTCTTCTATTGTTTTTTGTTTGAATGGATTTGGTTTTAAATGTTCTTTTTGTTTTTCTCAAATGTAGTTGACTTGGATTTAACACAATTCCAATATATTGCTTTACAAATGTTTATCTCAGTGTAGTATTCACAGTTGTTTTTTTCTTCTTCAATATAGTTACAGTACTCTGGATCTTAACTCTTCTGCTTCATAGCAGTGGTCCTCATTCATTCATGGGATATTTTGTGTGTGTTTGGGGTGTTTTCTCTTCTCTTCATTTATTATTTGTTTATAATTTGTATATATACCAGGTTTAAAAATATAGCAAAGTATCACAAAAAATTGCAAATTAAATTGTAAATTAGATCAATGGAGAATTAAAACAAATATATATGCTGCGACGAATCTTTTGGCTTTAAAAATGTGGGATAAAATTAATATTCGAACTCCAAAAGAATAGTTTATTAAATTTTCGTCGTTTCGCTTTCAAATTAAAATGAATTTTTCTCATCTACTTCTTCATCCGGAGGGACTAGACCGCAGCCACTGCCTTGTATCACACGAAGGGGGTGGGGGCTACAAACGATGGTGGCCCGCACATCGGGTATAGAGCACTCTTTGATCTTGGCTGGGCTCCAACTTTTGAAATGGAAATTAATTTGTACTGATTGGTGTTGAAAAAGTTACCGAACCGTAACGTTTGTACCCTCTGCCGCCGAGTGGATCCAAGGTGTGGGGCTTTGGTCGTGGCCTTAAGTTTTGGTCTGTTTTTTGTAGTACATATTATTATTAGGATTTTTTGTTTGTTTTATTTTTCTTCAATGAAATCCTGTTCTCTTCATAAATTGACGTCCAGTAAGTAACACTTAACAAAAAAATGCAAAATTCTGCGCAGGACTTCCAGAGGGGAGTCTTCTGGAAGGGGTTGGGAAGGGTCTGGGTGGTGTCTTGGGGGGGGCATGCCACGAGCACTGCTCGATCGTTCAAATACTCTAAGTAGTGTGTGTGTATATGTATGGGGGGAAGGGTTTTTGTGTGTAACTTGAAGATACAAGCCTTTAAAGCTACCAATATATGACAACTTGCTCAAGTAAACCTAAACAGTGCATGACTTTTTTTGGCTTTCAACATTTTTTAAAACTATCTCTCTCATTCATCATCATCGACTCATCGTAATTTTGCTTCAGGAAGTTTTTGTTTTACACTCAAAACAATATATAACTCAAATTATTAAGGTGCTCATATTATTTGGGCTTGGTATTTCTATTAATTTTGTGGGGGTATTTCTTTCATATTTGTTTTTGGCTTATCACTCGGTTGGCCAATTCATTTGGCAAAAACACTAATAACAAAACTCACGCGCTGCTGCCTGCCTGCCTTCGACATTCTTTCATTTCATTATTTTCTACGCAAAATACATTTAACTTTTTTTGGACTTTTAGGAGGTTCCTAGGAGATATTGGGAAGGGGATTAGCTTAAATAATTTACATACATATTAAGTGTTAACAAGTAATGGTAATGCTAATAATGAAAATAAGGTACTGGGTTCAAGTGTTTCAGTATTGAGCATCAACGAATAGTTTTTACATAAAAGTAGTTTCCTCTCTCCATTTCTCAGCATCTCATTCTTTTATCCCTTTTTGAGGGGGGGATTGCAACTAATATATTTTTCTTGTGTATTGTGTTTCACAATCATTTCGTATCATTTCGGCTGTTTTTTGGGCGCAAGATCAAATATATTTGTTTGGAAATAAATAAAATGTTTGCGCGCTACATATGATTCTTATTCGCATTTTGTTGATTTACAATTTGTTTTTGATTGAAAACTTTTTATTTTGAACATTTTTAGCATTATTCTTCTCGATTTTCCTCTATGTACAATTCAAGAATGTTTAAATTAAGAATTTTTGTTTAAAGCCATTCGCAATTACAATTAAGAATTTACACATGTATGAAGAATAAAAGAGGTGGTGGTGGGGGAGTGGGCTTTCGGCTTAAAACGAAATGGTAATGGAAGAGTCTCTAATAAGGTCAAAAGAATTACAATAAATGGGGGTGGGGTTATAGTTTATATCTTAAAAGGTAGTAGGGGGATTTATAGGCAAGTTTGAATGCATTTTGCGCTGCTGCTGCTGCTGCTCTGCGGCTGCTACTGCTGCTGGTAACTGGCTATGCAACGCTGCTTCTGGTGGTTGCAACGCTGCTCCTGCCGGCTGCTGCGTTGCGTTGAGTTTTTGTCGTTGAGTTTTTGTTTTGTTTGTTGAATTAGTCTTTTTGCGATTTGGTGGGTATACGATTTGTAGTATTATTATTTTGATTATTATTATTATGTGTATCATTTATGTATTATTTATTTATTGTTTTGTTTGTATCATTTTATCATATGCATATCAATCTCTCGAATATACTTCTATTATCGTTTCGTTCTTCTTTAATTCTCATCAACATTTAAGGTACGTTGCACATTTTGTCCGCTTTTTTTAGGGGTGGATAAACATAAACTGTACTTTTATGTTGCGCTTCTAGCGTCCATTTTTTGAGTTTGTTTTGTTTTAGTTTCGAATTACTCATAAATATTATTTATAGTCTTACTTATCAATTAGTTTTCAAGTCTATTTGCGTATCACCTTTAAAACAATGTTCAGTTGTGTGAAGTATCCGTTGTTAGACATATATAATATAAGTTCTTCCATTCCTCCACGATCCAAACATCTCATCTCATATCTATCGTGCATTACATCCCATACTCATATCTTCATTTTCATCAATTTCTCTATTTAGCCAAGCCATCCATCCATCCGTCCGTCCGTTCTTTCGTTCGTTTGTTAGTCCGGGGTTTTCCTTTCGCATTTTGAATATTGGCCTTAATAAAGTTTTGTATATTGAAGTTGACACCTTTTTTCTGCTGTAGTAGTTTTGTTTTTGGGGAAGGTCTATGGGGTTGTTGTAGCGTGGAATTTTGCATCTTTTTTGTTGGTTTGGTTTGGTTTTGTTTTGTTTTGTTTCTTTGTTCTCTTGTCGTTGTTGTAGAAGTTGTTGTTGGTGTGTGAGGACAGTATTTTTGTGTGTTTATTTAATCTTCAGTTTTTCCTTGAAATTCTCTCGTTTTTAGTTGTTGTTTTTTCATTTAGCTTCTCTCAATTTTTACTGCTTTTGTTTAATGATACACACTTTTTGAGATCACAAACATTACTCATTTTTTTGTTTTGCAATTTTTTTCATTTTTTTGGTTTAAAAAAGTTCAAAGTTTCATTGAAATGTTTTCGCTTTTTTTAGGTTTTTAAAGGTTTTTCTTTTTGCATTTTTTATACTTTTGTTTTTGATTTTTTTTTTTGTATTTTTTCTTGTTTTACATCGTTTTTGTTTAATTCTCATTGACGGGTTCTGGGTCCTCCATTTTTATTCCATTTCGTCGGTTTTGTCGCCTCGTATGTGTTCGTTAACGCCTGATCCTACCTCCTGCTTTAGCCACCTGCTAGCACTGCACATTGAGCAGCAGCTTCAGATTGTGCGTGTCAAAGTCATCGAGGAGATTGCGCTTCGAAGACTTTCCTCCCAAATGGAACCTGGGGCTCGACAAATATTCGCCGCCAGTCCGCATCAGGCTCTGCAGTGCCGGACCAGCGCTGCTGGTCAGCTTTTCCTCGGACTTGCACAGCGTCCAGTGCTGCGGCGGCTTTGGCAGCGCCGTTGGTGCCGGAGCGTCGAAGCACTTGCTGCCAGCGAAATGCGTCAATGCGGTGGGTATGAGGGGGTGCTGCTGCTGGGGCGATGCACCGAAGGCGCCAATGGTTGGTGGACTCTTGCGCTGCTTGCGCGCCGATCCGCCATTGATGGCCATTGAGGGGGAGAATCCGCCGCCCAGAATTGTCGCCGGTGACTGACGCACCACCATTCCCATTCCCTGTGGAGACCTGCCGCCGTTGCGCTTGCTTGCGCTACCGTTGTTATTGGCATAGAAGAAGGCTCCTCCGCCGCCGCCGGCGGTCTGCTGTGGCGACTGTCGCTGTTGCGGCTGCTGACGGCTACGCTGGGCGCCGCCCGCCGACTGGGACTGCTGTTGCCGCTGCTGGCGGCTGTTGGGAGTTGTGGTAGTGCTGCTGGTGGTCAGGGCGGACAGGCCAAGGCCGGAACAGGTTGTGGGGGATGCGGCAGCGCTCAGGGATTGCTGATGGAAGTGGCTATTGATATTTGTACTGCTGGCAATACTGTTGGAATGTGCAGTTACCAAGGGTGTTGTGGGTGCGGATGCGGTGGATGTTGGTGATGGGGTTGCGGATGCGGATGGGGACGCAGCAGATCCTGCGGCGCCCTTTTTCAATCGTATGGCCTTGGTGGCCGATGCTGTTGTCATTCTGATGTTGTTCCTAACGCTATTGTGCGAGTATGTCATAGTAATTCCGTCGTTTTATCTTCCTTGAACTGATCTTAGCTTCTCTTCTCTTCTTCTCGTTTCTTTTCTTTATTTGAGAGCTGTACCAAGCGCGTTCTTTCCTCTACTTATATTTCTCTCTTCTCTTTCCTCTTTAAAATTTCTGCTGTTTTGCCTTTTTTTTTGTTTTTGGTTATTTCGCTAAATTAATGCTTAACGTTAAATATCACACGCACTTAAATCAATTTATATTCTTTATAAATCGAAACCAAACTCGGGGAGTGGGGGCCTCTTGCTCTCTTAAACAAATGCCACGTGTTGTAATTGTTGATATTTTCAGCTGCTTCTTTGGGTCTTTGGTTGTTGTTGTTGATTACTCTCTGACTGCTGCTTCTCCCTCTGTCTCTCCACTCTTCTCTCTCGATCTCCAATCGATCTAGGGCGAGCAACGGGCGGCTGGGCACGTAGGCGCTATGCTCCGTCCGGTTTGCGTCTCGTTTTTCTTATGTACAATTCTCTGTTATTTACTTTTATGTAGTTTAACTTTTGTAACGTTATGTATTTTTATCAGTCTGTTGAATTATCTCTGTTATTCTGTGTAAGCTAATTCTTAGCTCTAATTTTGCAAACTCTTTTTACGAAAAATGTATTTCCACCGCTTTTGCGCCTGATGCTGCTGCTGCTGCTGCTGGTTCGGGATTGGTCCTATTATTGGGAAAAATGAAATAAAAGCGAACGAGATTTTAAGCAAACGAAAAAAATATATGTATAGGAGGAATGGAATAATGGGAATCATTTCCCCATTGGAGAAGGCAACCTGTAGGAGGAACTGTCAACATCGTAATCTTTATAAAAATGACTGTGTGTGTGTGCCATTTACGTCAAAAAAAGCTACAAACGTACGTATTTGATAAGTTATGTATATATATTTTCCCCTCCCCAGCCCACAAAATATGTCTGAGGACGTCAAAACCATACGAAAAATACCTGAATTAATGAATCAACACACACACGTACACACATGAGCGCGCTCATGCATACACTCTCACTCGCACTCATACCGATAACCCATACAATTGCGACTTACTTTTTCTGCTGTAGACCTCCTCTTCACACGAATGTGCTGATGCTGCTAGGGCTATCTCGCTTGCTCCACTACGGGTTTCACTGTATAGTATACATATGTATGTATACGTGTGTGTCGCAGCTATCGATTTGCTTGCTCTGCAGGCTGCGGGGTTTTTCTTAGCCACTTTTGCTATACAGATTTCCGTTTTACAAAATGGTTTTGAGTTTTTGTTTTTTGGATTAAAATTTGCCTTGATTTTGTTTGTTTGGTTCACATTAAAATGTTACGGAAATGTTGGTTTTGTTGTGTTGATTTTCTCAGATTTTGATGAGGGGGCTTTTTCGCTGGATGTGTGGGTGTTTGTGTTTTTGTGTATGTATTGTAAAATCACTTTCAAAATGGCGACGGGCTGGCTTCGTATTTATTTATATGTAATTCCGCTTAAAGCTTTCTCTTCACTTACAGACAAAGGCTCAAAAAAATCACACTTTCAACTGATTCGGATTTTTGTTAAACTCTGTTATGTACACCACCGTCTATTACGCAGCGTTCTTTAGTTTTACAATTTTTTTGTGTGCTTGTTTTTTATTTTTGCTCGCAAAGTACCCCGTTTTTCTTTGTGTGTGTGTGCGGTTAGCTACACTCGTTGTACTTTGACGCGTATTAAAATATTAAACGTTACACATATATATTTGATTTATATCACTTAAATTAAACACATTTACAATATATAATTACATATATATATTTTTTAGCAGAAATTTTAATCAATATTTAACTTTATCTTCTTCGATTCTTGGCGCATCGGTACGCTCGTTCAAATTTTCCAACCATGACTATTTTAAATTTTCAAAAATGTTCGTATTTATTGAATCGTGCTTGGTGTGACCGTAGGCAAATTAAACCAGTGTGACCGCCGATTTGTCGATAAAATATACTGTAAATATACCGCAGTCTTAAATAGCATTGAACGATTTTGATGTTCTATTTAATATTTCCAGCTTGCAAGTAATTTTAACACTGAAACAATAATTTAATCGGATTGAAGAATCAATTTTGCTTATTATAAATACTCATTTTTATTGGATTGTATACCTTAGGATCTTCTATGAAACGAATTTTTATTTGAATTTTTCATTCATAGCACCCCCTCAGGAAGCCGTGGGCTTTTTCTTCAGTATGTAAATGTATGTAAATTATTAAGAGAGACATGCATATTAACTAATAATATTGAAAAATGGCATATTCCATAATTAGCAGTTCATTCTTAATTTAAAATAAATAAATCAATACCGTATATTGTCTATAGTCAAATATGAATATATTCTATTTTATATTTAGTTGTTCTCATTAGCTGTTCAAACTCCCTTCGCAAAGGAAAAGAGCTTTCAAAACTCCCTTAACAAAGCAAGGAAGCTTTCATGGAGCGAAGAAAACTAAGGTGTCCGAAACAGGTATGTATTTACGTCATACAAATTCCTTCCAGGTATGCAAAAACTACCCCCTTTTTCATCCTCCGTGAGATGACGTCAAAATATTCCCCTAAAAAATATTTTATAACATAACAACATTTTATAACCAAATATTGAAATTATTAAAAGATATAACGTCAAATTGACACAATTTTTTTTATTTTCCCACTTTAAATCTTTCTTTTTATTACTTTTAATTATATTTATCGATGCGAGGGTTAGCTCAACAAATTATCGGTACTTTTGTGCGATAAGCTGCACAGCTTATATAGCTGTCCCCCTCTTACCCATTTGATATACCTGTACCAGCTAGGAAATACCTGGAAGGGTCTGGAACAATCGCGTTCGCGCCTGATTTGAAATAAATATCCACAACGCAGGCAGGACCATAAAACAACATCTGCATTTTATGATGATTGAAAGTTAATCTGTTTGTTTGTTCTTGAACTATGGAAATTCTTCTCGAGAGGGCAATAAAGAAATAAAAGATCGCACCAATTAGAAATAAAACCACTTTTACTACCATTTATAATTCCTTTACTTTATTCGAACAGAAGCACAAATTCACTGACTGCCACTGATATCTCCAGCTATGTAGATAAAATCACATACATCTATTTTAAATAGTAATACAAAATAGTTGAAGAGTGACATGAAAGAGGGCTATATCATTGTCATCGGGGGCCGAGGCGCTTGATACTATTACAGACCGGGAGTTCCTCTGCAAGTGTGTGAGCAAAAAGAGTCGAGTAGAATTCTTTATACGCGATAAAACCCTCCTGTGTGCTGACTTACGGACATTCAGATCTACACGGTTACATTTAGGCTTCCAGCTATGGCTACAGATCCTCATCCATGTGCTCATCAGACTTGTTTAAATTCACATTGCAAGTATTGTTGTTCTCGAAGAACTCCAAATCATCGTCGTAGTCGTCGAGTTCCTCTCCAGGGACGGGCAATGTCGGGGCCAGCAGGTTCATCGGGTGCGGCGGTGGCGGCAGCTTGGGCACTGGCATGGGCATTTGGAGGGGAGATGGCTGCCATGGGACCAGGGCTGTGCAGGGACGGGGAACCGATTTGATGAGCCACTCGCGAGGTATGACACCAGGTGCCAGGGGGCCCGGAACAGATCCCGGTTTCAGTTCGTCACAGATTACAATTCGGTTGGCATTTCGCAGCTTTTGCTCCAGTTCCATGGCCGCCATCTGATACGCTGGATTCGGGTGATGATGCGTTTTGCCCGTGGAGGTGGAGGGTATATCGTCGGTGGCCAGGCCACCTGTCACGATTGAGGCACAGTTATTGTTGCCCAGACCATTACCATTGCCGACGACGCCCTTCGCGTCGCCCGAAATCTGCAATCCACTGAAGTGCTGTGTGATCCGCTCCTCCGTAATCAGCATTTTCGGTGGGCTGTAAAAAGAAGATTCTCGATCAAATTTGTCGGCGATTGGAGTTATGGACACGGATACGGATACTCACAGCACTGACGCCGACGCCTGTTGCTCGGACTTGCGTTTGTGCTGCGGCCACTTGCTGCACTCAGTCTCAGTGTGAAAATTTGTGTTTGCATTGAAGCCAAAATGCATCACGACTCCTGGTTCCGGGGGATTGAAGGGAAACGATTTCCTCTTAGGCTGCGAGTTCATTTTTCTCGCAGAACGTCTTACTGCATAGCAGGAAAAGTGCTAGGGGGTTTTTGCTGATCATGCACAGGACTCTAACGAGAATTTGTTTACAAAATGTGGTTTTTATATTTATTTATTTTTCGACTTGACCAGTGTGACCGCGAATTTATCAATCAAATATACCGCTCGACCCTCACAAATAAACCTTTTCATTATACTGTATATCCTATAACATTTTAGTCGATTCTGATTTTCTTCTGTGTCCATCTGTGGTTAAAAAATACTCTGAACAACAACAAGCGTTCGATATTATATACTGATTTACAGCAAATGACACTCTGCTATATAAAAGATTTAATTTTTGGTATATTTGTTGGTATTGTTTTGCTCTCAGTTCACGGTCACTCATTTTAGCTCACGATACTTTTCGATGCCTTGGCATCGCAAAAAGTGTGCTAAAAAAACGATATAAAACCAGAGCAGCCCGCAGTTTTCAAATATTCAAGCTCAAAAGCTACAAGTGAAGTGCCACAAGTTAATAATCAATAATAATAGTCAAGTTAATTAATAATTAATTACCAAGTGATCAATAACACAACCTAATAAGCTTATTTTTCATCCTGCAAACAAATTCAAAGAAAAAAAACAACAAATTCGCTCAAAATGCGCTTTACAAGGTAAGCTTAAAATTGGTTTTCTGTTTTCTGACATTATTTCCATTCACTGCCTTACCCACTCGCACTTTCCTTTGCGATGCTTATCGGGGGCTGCTTTTCGAAAATAACATGTTTTTCCACCCAAAACCGAACGCAGGGGCGCAATCTTTACATGGGAACAACATTATTAATGACGCTTGCCGGAGAGCATGCCGTGATGCTCTTTTCCTTTAGCTAAGCGAAGATCGCCCGATCACCAGTTACCAGGTGCCCACGCTCCCCCAATAGCTGTGGCGTATGACTCTGTTGCATCAAAGGCTTATCAGGCCAAGACAGACGATCCGATCCCCTAGAGATCGAATTGACGTCACAGACAGACTGCATCGCGGCCATCGTGCTTCCGAATTTCGTCATTCGCCGGAGAAAAACAACTAGCCGGAAAATAGCTCGGGCAAAAAGTTATGGAATTGCATTTTCCAACATTCTCCGGGGGGTGTGCATTAACTTTTTGCGGCACGTGCAGAGTAGAGTGAAACGGAACGATCGTTTTTATTTCGTGCTCCATCTCTCTCTGGCGAGCTTTGTATCCAAACTTTGTTTTTGTGTGTGTGTTTGCTGTCAGCAACACGTGTGGGAATTTCATACCCATATACGGTGGCACTCAGTCGTCTGGTGCAATCGAATAGTTTAGTTTACATATTTCCGCAGGGAAACAATAAAGAATCTCAAAAGGTGCAACAGGTACAGTGCAAGTGAAAAACAAATCAAAATTGATTTCATATTTGCTGATGAAGGCAACAAAAAATATATTTTTGTACGTCTGGGCAAGTATTTTTCAACTTTGCATGCTGTAACCCCCCAGACATAGAGCTGGGCCTGGAATTGGCTAATTGGTTATAAAAATAAACAATCCACTGATAACGTGATTCACACATGGAAACAAGGGCTGCGCAAACAGTGTCATAAAATCCAAATTATTTTTATTTATTTTTATACACGAGTAAATCATTTATCGGTTTATCGCCTGCGGCTCACGTGCGATACCCGTTTTATCTTGTTTTATGTGTTAAATCGTACGTGAAAATATGCTTAAGTGCGTAGTCACCTCATTGGCTGTGCAAGGGCGCACATGTGCAACAAAAGTATTATTAAGAAGGTGTGTTAAGATAAAATAAAATAATAAAAACAATAGACCCCGAACAGATCAGCTGGTTCAGCCGAGTTGCAACCAGACTAGAGTAGAGGGCAGCTCTGGCAGGTGTGTTGAATAAGATATTCAAATGAGGTCGGGCCTGTAAATATTCGATATTCGTGTCGTTTCTGTCGTTATTTCCGTTTTTTACGTATAAAAAGCTGCGCCTGCCAAAAAGCTCTGCGCCCGCAACTTAAACCTGTTATCTGCCGAATGGGGCGGAGAGCCAGATTACTTGTTTTTACTCTTGTTCGTATTACTCCACGCTCATTTGTGCAGTTGCTGCGACTCGAACTCTGCGGTTCTCCACGCCGTTCGCGTTTCAATTCCCTTATATATTTCCCTAGAATAAAAATATACTTATTACTGTATATATTATCAATTTGTGCAAGTGTGTGCGCGTGTGTGAGCGAATTTGAATACGTTGATAGTGTGATTTCTTCATGTAAACAATTGATTCGAATTGAAACTTCCACGAACAACAAAACCACACGGTGCTGCTAAAAAACCCATGAGTCACCTGACGTGGCCGCCGTGCCTCTCTCTCTCTCTCTGACCGATAATTTCCCCGCCCGAGCGCCCAATCAACGTCGGGGAAGTACCTAAACCGAACGGAGGAGGAGCATTCGACATCGTTACGAAAAGCCAACCATTCACGGATTCATTTACGTTTTGTTGCTCCAGCGCCACGGTCGAGATCTTTTTACCCGCGACGCAATTTCAAAAACAAATAGATAAAATAGATACATGTGTATATGTATATGTGTGTGATTGGTATCATTAAGTAAAATGAGCCATATTTTCGATTTGGACAAGGGCAAGAATGTTCCGTACATGAACGATACCTCCAGTGGATATAGCAGCGGAAATTCGACAACATCCGCAATGTCGCCAGCACATTCCCCCGAAACGGCGCTTCAAACTGATTTTGCAAATCTGATTCTACCACCAGCGAACTCACCTCAGACAATGCAGAGTTCACCATACCAGCTGTTTAATACCGACGACACGAGTTTTGGAAACATTTATATGGATCCGGATCACCAATACTACGCCCAGTCCGTGGACGCAAGAGCACAGAACTTTGGATACCATCGAAGCAATGGTGTGGTGTCCAAAACTGAGCTCGGGCACATGCCCGCTGCCCTGCGCATCGTGGAACAACCTGTGGAAAAGTTTCGCTTCCGATACAAGAGCGAAATGCACGGGACACATGGCTCGCTCAACGGCGCCAACTCGAAGCGCACACCGAAAACGTTTCCCGAGGTGACGCTCTGCAATTACGACGGACCGGCGGTGATACGGTGCAGCTTGTTCCAGACGAACCTCGACAGCCCGCATTCGCATCAGTTGGTGGTGCGCAAGGATGAGCGCGATGTTTGCGACCCGCACGACCTGCATGTGTCCAAAGACCGCGGCTATGTGGCCCAGTTCATCAACATGGGCATCATACACACGGCCAAGAAGTATATTTTCGATGAGCTCTTCAAAAAGAAGCAGGATCGCCTGGTGTTCGAGATGAAGCGTCGCGAGTTGTCCACCAAGGAGGTGCAGAAGCTGCACCAGGAGACAGAGCGCGAGGCCAAGGATATGAATCTGAATCAGGTATGGTAGAGCCCCAAAAGCACAAAGGAAAGACTCGTTCTTCGTTCGATACTTACTTTTCGTCGTACTTTGGTACGTTTCCAGGTGCGTCTCTGCTTTGAGGCCTACAAGATTGAGGACAATGGCAATTGGGTGCCCATTGCCACACCCGTCTTCAGCAATGCGATCAACAATCGCAAGTCGGCGCAAACGGGAGAGCTGCGCATTGTGCGGCTGAGCAAACCCACGGGCTCTGTGGTGGGCAACGATGAACTCATCCTTCTCGTGGAGAAGGTCAGCAAGAAGAACATCAAGGTGCGCTTCTTTGAGGAGGACGATGATGGGGAGACCGTGTGGGAGGCGTATGCCAAGTTCCGTGAATCGGATGTCCACCATCAGTATGCCATCGTGTGCCAGACGCCACCCTACAAGGACAAGGAGGTGGACAGGGAGGTGAATGTCTCCATTGAGCTGATACGACCCTCAGACGATGAGCGCTCCTTCCCGCCCCTGCCGTTCCGGTATAAGCCGCGCGACGCCATCGTCTCGCGAAAACGCCGGCGCACATGTTCGATGGCCACCAACAGCAGTTCGGGCAGCAGTGCCCAAAACTCGCTGGATCTGCCCAAGACCCTGGCTCTGGCCCAGCCGCAGGCAGTGCCACAGGGACAGCAAATGCCCATGGGGGAAGGGTCCTACATTTACCACGAACAGACCATTAGCCAGGAGTTTCCCAAGGACATTTTTATCCAGGACCTGATGCCATCCATGCCATCGAAAGAATTTTACCAGAAGATCGAGACAAGTCCCCAAGTGGTCCAGGAAATGTGCGATATGGTAAATTTGTACAGTCCGGTTGGCACGCTGGTGGAAGATGGCCACGGCCGGGCAGCGGAGCGACCGCCTCCCCCAACGGCAGCACCCAACCGCAATTGGACCCCGCACTTTTTGAGTGCCATCTTCAAGATCTACGAGGGGCATCGACGGGCGCCAAATGACACGTCGCGAAAACAGGTGGAGGAGATGTTCACGGAACACGCCCTGCGGAACGACAACAATGACACGCTGCTGCATGAGGTGATCATCAGCCAGCGCACGGAAGGACAGCTGACGCAGGCCATCCGAACCATCGAGGTGATGAAATACTTTAAGCTGCACGATCTGGCGAACAACGCACTCAATGCGGATGGGGATAGTGCGCTACACGTGGCCTGCCAGCATGATCGCGCCTACTATATCCGTCCACTGCTGAGCCTTGGATGTAGTCCGAATCAGCAGAATCATGCGGGAAATACGCCACTGCATTTGGCTGTGAAGGAGGAGCGAATGTCCTGCATCGATAGCTTCCTAAAGGGTGGCACTGGCAGTGGCAATGGAGCGCCCACCGTTAGGCTCGACCTTTCGCTCAAAAATGACGATGGATTGACGCCACTGCATATGGCCATACGGCAGAATAAGTACGATGTGGCCAAGAAGCTGATCAATCACGATCGCAGCTCCATTAGCATCGCAAACACAAAGGACGGCAACAATGCCCTGCACATGGCGGTGCTCGAGCAGAGCCATGCACTGATTGTGCTCATTGTGGATGCTCAGGACACTAGTCTTTCGGACATACTCATGGCACGCAATGCAGCCGGCTATACGCCGCTGGAGCTGGCTCGCTCGAAGGGCGATGAACAGGTGTTACAGCTGCTGGATAAGGTGTATTCGGAGAAGAACGACCCGGCGGCCATGACCTGGATACCCAACAAAATCAAAGAGGAACTAGACACTTCCTCCGATGAGAGCAGCGAGGCGGCGCTCGAGATCAAAACCGAGGAGATGGACATCAAAACGGAAACTGAAGAAGACAGCTGCGAAAAGGAATTGGACGGCCATGAAGTGGTTGGCAACGAGACGGAAGTGGAGACAAGCACTAATCCCAGATACAATCTGCAGCTTTTGTTAAGCAACAAGCAGCGATTCCAGAAGCTAAAGACTCTGCTAAACGAACCGATTGGCAGCGGACCGGATGCCCAGCAGCCCAAATGGAAGCACTTGGCTCGCATTTCGCATATGGAACGTTTCAGTTTCTTTTGGATGGACGCCGGGGCCATGCTCGATTACATACAGAACAATGCCAAGTGCATGGAGTACAGCACCTTTGCACTGGCCCTCGAGATGATCGATCCGGATGCAGCGGCACTTCTTAATCAGGACTAGAATTGAATGCCTTACAGAGAAAATACATATTAAAATATGTATATTTGATCAATAAATTACCAGTTAAGTTGATATATTCCTAATCTTTACGACTATAAGTGAAAAATATATATTTTGTTTGTATGAGAAAATAAAAAATATATTTCCCTGCAAGTGATGATTTTTACGAGTATATTTTGTGGCGCCATTTCACGTGACTTTTGGCGGGTCTGGGCCTAGATTGATGATATCATTGTTTTAACTAGCACATGTACATTATACGCATACATATCTGAGAATATTATTGCCGAGAAGGGGGATGTACACAGAATTCAATGTATTTTACCCTCATAAACAAGGTGAATCACCCAAGGGGAATTACACACTGTACTGTACACTGCATGGGGTTTTCCCCTGTAGAGCACAGCCAGCACGCAGCCTTATCTCTGGCGACATTCCTGCTGCATGACCCTCCCTAACCCAGCCGCTTTTCTTTCCGCTTCTTGCAGCAACATGGCACAAATTATCGACGGCAAGTTGATCTCCGCTGAGAAACTCACAAAGCTGCGCCAGGAAGTGGCAGAGTTCGTGGGCGCTGGGAATCCCATACCCCATTTGACGGCTGTGATTGTTGGCGAGGATCCCGCCAGCCAGAGGTATGTGAGGCACAAAATGGTGGCCTGCAAGGAGGTGGGCATTTCCAGTGAAACCAAATGGCTGCCCGCCAACACCACCCAAGACGAGCTGCTGCAGCTGATCGGGCAACTGAACGGGGATGACAATGTGTCGGGAGTGCTTGTCCAGCTACCGGTGCCAGAGCACATTGACGAGCGCACCATTTGCAATGCTGTGGCGCCCGAGAAGGATGTTGATGGCTTCAATGAGATCAATATGGGTCGTCTGGCCCTCGACATGGAGGGCTTTGTGCCGGCCACACCGCTGGGCGTAAAGGCACTCCTGGAGCACTCCAACATAGCGACGCACGGCCGAAATGCCGTTGTGGTGGGTCGCTCCAAGAATGTCAGCCTGCCGTTGGCCATTCTCATGCATTCGGATGGCAAGAATGCCACCAAGGCGTTGGATGCCACGGTGACCATCTGTCACAGGTATACGCCGCCCAAGGAGCTGGCGAGGCACTGTCGCCAGGCGGACATCATTGTGGTTGCTGTCGGCAAGCCTGGACTCATCACCAAGGACATGGTTAAGCCGGGCGCCTGTGTCATCGATGTGGGCATCACTGAAATTACGGATGAGAAAACGGGCAAGAGAAAGCTGGTGGGCGACGTCGACTTTGAGGGTGAGTGCGCCCAGACATTCCTCCATGGAAATTGTCTAATCTTTGTACTTTCTTTTCATGCGCAGAGGTTCGCCAAGTTGCTGGACACATTACCCCAGTGCCCGGTGGCGTTGGGCCCATGACCGTCACTATGCTGATGTACAACACCCTCAAGGCGGCCAAGACGCAGGCAGCCAGTCGCCTGGTGTGATGCTCTTTCCCACAACAGGAGTTCTATAGAACTTAGGTTCTGAAATAGTATTTTCTTATTTAAATCGCTAACATTTAATAGATTTATAGACTAACTGACAAGCCGCTAACCTCTCTAACTGGCGACCCTTGGTGCCACATTTGTTTCTACATATAACGCAAAACAAAATATAACCAAGAATTTACAAATATTTGATTTGATGATTACAAGTTTTGGTTGGTGGGCAACACTGGTACTTTAAGTGCTGGTAGTGGAATAATAGAAGCCAGGGCTTCATTGAAACATATGTTCGATTACTTTATCGGACATCTAAATCGAGAATACCTGCGGAATGCAGAAATTTAAAAGTGTGACTGCAAGTTTCCAGGTTTGCCACGCAGTTAATTCCCATTGCACCGACAACAGTATTAATATTCTTATAACTTTTTATTATCACTAATTTATGTATACAATTTACTTGATTTCTGCTGTTTTTGCTTACATTTTACATGAACTACAAAAGGTTGTTCTTAACTGCTAAGGTCCGCTCGGGCATGGTCTATCAGCGTAATGTAGTAATTCCAAGCCTGTCTTCTAAAGGAAGTGAACAAAGAGAGAGAGAGAGAGAATCTAACGATTCTGGATATAAATTGATGTGTGTAAAATGTGCAATTGCTAATTACAAACAGAGTGGGGGCTGGGTCTCAAAGATCTAAATCTACGTACTCGTATCATTGCAGTAAAGATTAAAAAACACAATAGTTATATGGGGGTTAAAACCTTAAATCGGGCTTATATTTGGCCATATATCTAGAAAAGAGGAGTACAAATTTGTATACATTAACAATAAATATTTAGAGACCTTAGAGGTGTTGCTTACTTGTCAAGTGTTTCCCAGAATTTGCTGAGCACCGCACGATCCAGATGCCGTTTGTTTTGGGATAACCGCAGCAGCGTTACCGACCAACGCTCTACATTGGCGTCCAGTTTCAGTTCGCTAAAGCACAAGTGAAAGGCGCAAACTGCAAGGCAAATGATTGACAATGATTAGTTGTTCCCATCTAAGGAGGAGGACATACTCTTTGAGAATATCTCCACGGGATTGCCATCCCAGGGCCAGCCTTTGAACTGCCATTGCGGGCCCATCACAAATACGGCCACCACTCGCTGCCAGTCCTGTTGTGATAGCTTGAGGGGATTATCAATCACGCGATACGACACGGTCTGATTGTTTCGTTTTCGCTAAAAGTCCGACAAAAGTGTTGCACAAATTAGTACAATTAATTATACAGAAGAAGAGATCGTCGCACCTGCAGCAGAACCTCGCTATCACGCGGGCAGCCCTGCAATTTCTTTTCCGCATTGGACATGTAGCGCAGCTCCTGCAGTATATCCTTCACATTGATCATGGTTATAAGGCTTGTGTTGGCCGCAGGTATAATGATGATGGGTGTCCGCGATGGCCGCTTCTGTGGCCCATTGGCGGGCAGCTGCCTCGCCTGTGCTGTGGGCAGCAGTTCCTTTGGCCGATTGATGGCTGCCGCCGCTGCGCCTGCTGGTCCTGCGCCGGGCATGCCCGGTCCGCCCTGTGCCTTGCGCTGCGCCAAAGAGCCCTCCGTCACGGATTTGAGCGACATGCCATGATAGGTACCCAGTGTGTCGATTTTGAAGCCTTCTGTTTCCTCCTTTTGCCTGTTGAAGCGTTCCTGATCGTAACGATTGTATTGGGAGAGCTGCGGCTGTGGCTTGGATATCCTTGCGGGCTCCGGCATCTTGATGGGATTCGGCGCCTGCGGACGATTGCGTCCCTCCTCGCGTGCCTTGATGCCCTGCAGCATGGCGAATATATTTTTGGCAAACACTTTTCCCGTGCTCTGCAGAATGGAGGTGCGTGTTCGCCATTGCCTTTCCCTGCTAATGATATCCTTGGTGGAGTCCACATCGTAGTCGAGAATGGCACGCAGATCTGTGCCCATGGCCTCATCGTTGTCCGTCCGCTTGATGGTGGTCCTTTTGTTGGCCAAACGCTTCGCCTTGATGGCTGCAATCTTCTCCACGGACATGGTCTCCGACAGCGACTTGATGTTGTCCATATTCACGGCAGTCTCCTTTTGACTGACATCCCACCGGGCGGCCAGCTGCTCGCGCACCTTCTGCACTTGCGTCTCCTCGAAGCGCGCCTTCTTGGCCGCCGTCTCTCCGCTGGTGGCCTCGCCATCCGCCGTCCGTTTCACCTGCGTGGGTATCTCCAACGGAGCACTCTTGTCGATGCTGGCACATGTGGGGGTCTCGCCATTGAGGTAGGCCAAGAGTTCCTTACGATCCGGCCGGTTCACAGCGGGTATATCCTCGGCGGCACACTGACGCACATACACCGAGTGCTGGAGCATAACATTTTTCAGCAAATACAGTAGACACTCCAACGTGTAGTATTCACGTGGAGCGCCCTTCTTACCCGACCTGCAATAAAAGGCGAGCAGAAAAATTTGCATTGTTGGCATATTGCACTTTTTGGGTGGAGAATTTACGCAGCGACTTACCCATATTTGAGGTAGTTTGTTTTCACACTCTTGGGCCAGGAGAATTCACCGAATATGATTTGATTTTCCCGTTCGATGATTTCCTTTTTGTTTATGTTGTACTGCCGCAAGAGGCTCAAGGGGTCCGCCATTTTTCCCCTGCTATTTTCTTATCTCCAGCTGCAGGTGAAATCTGTATTCCAAAACTTTGTGGTGCCCGAGGCTTTTGGGGAATCAAACCACATAAAAAATAGTTTATTTACACGTGAAAACTACGTTTTATGACACATTTTTCGCTTATTTTTTTATGGAAGGCAGTCGGACCTCGGATTTTCCCATTAAAAATATACCGACTGACCAGCAGAAATATACCAGAATATACTTTCTTGTTCTAAATATACCGTAATTATACCGAGGAAACCAAACGCACCTTAACCCAAGTAGCCCCTTTCTATTCAAATAGGTTAACACCTTGAGAATGGATTAATGCATTAATGGGTCTTGTAGATTTGCATTGCTTTCATTAATTTCATTGTATAAACAACCCTAAAACAGTATGCTAAAATGAACGACGCATACGTTTTGGTATTTTTGTTCAACCAGGGATGCCTTAGTTTTGCACCACCTCAAAACACACACAAGGCATATTTCGGTATATTGCTGAGAGTCAGTATATTTTATCGATAAGTCCGCGGTCACACTACAAACACCGGCAGGTCCCTCCAAACTCCAATTAAGGCTTTAAAATGTTTTAAAACTAATCTTAATAGTTCGTATAATGTGCTCCTCCCCCTGCTCTAGTGATCGATTTAAAAAAGTGCGTGTTGGAAAGATGCAAGGGCTCACGGCCACCTGAAAATTCGATGCCAAAGAAGTTGTAAATGTGTCGTTGCTGTTGTTTTTATTGTCATTTTGTGCCTTTTTGGACATAAAATCGAAAATATACAAAAGTTGTGTGATCATAGTAAGCAATGGGTCAGTCGGCTAGTAAAATAGGTGAGTCCAATCAACCCAAATCATGAAATTAAAGACTTTGGGGACATTCCAATAAGGTTTGTGACCTTCCCATTCAATTCCCAACACCACCTCACACACACAGGCAGACACATGGCAGGTGAACAGCTGTTTCGCCCTTGCGGATGACACTTTGCCGGTGTGTGGCTGTGACGATAGTTTTGCCACGAGTACGGATATGATATTTTCTCAAGCCGGGCTTTAATTTATGGTTCGAAAGTCAAAATCGTTGTATTATTACCATTGTTAAATACTTTTAGCCCATAAATTTATAGACACATTTTAAAAAAAAAGATAAAGCTCTTTTTCTAAGGTCCCCTAAGAATTTCACTTCAACCACACGATGTTTTAAAATATTAACGGGCTCCTTAAGCTATAAGTAGTTTTAAATGCATTTTGGGGGATGTCTTAAAGTACGATAATTTATAAATTAAGCTACTTATAGAGGACCAAGTCAAGTAAGGATTTCGAAGGGTTTCTCTTAGCTAAATATGGTGTTCAACTTTGAAACTACTCCCCAATTTATCAGAATATACACTTGGAACATAATAGCAGCAGCCTTAAGCGGCTTAGATACCCCCAAAAAATCACAGATTTGAAGTGGGAAAAATCAAAAAAAGGAATAGAATTGAAGGGACTCTCTCACCGGGCTATAGAAAGGATTCTCAAACTAGGGGTGCATTATTACAGGTGCATTGAATGGATCGGATAGGATACCTGCTCTTCTTACCACATCATCATCACGACTCCATAGACTATTTCTTCCATCAAAAATCAGTTTCAATTATTCCCGAAGATATTCTCTATGCAGCTGTAGACAATAAATTATAGGAGTTTATGGCCCAAGGAAAGGACGAGGAAGGATCAGAACAATGAAGCAAGCAACGCCAATAGGCAGGCGCTCGGGGCTCAGGTAGGATGATAACTGGAACTCGAACTCTCCTTTTGACCATGAACACACAAAGACACATGCTGTGGGCGAGGTCCTCTCTCTATGACTTGCCAAATGTCCTGTTTCTATCTGCGAAATATGAGGGAGTTTTTCCAGTTTTCCAGGCGGGAAAAAACTGCTTTGGAAAAACTGTGTAAGCTGAAACCCCCGATGAAAAGAGGCAAACATTTGGCCAACACACAACACAACTAGTACAATCAAATATGGTTTTCCTAACGGAATGCCGTTTCCCTTCGATCCAACGATCCTGCGCAATATCCTCGACCGCATATGTTGATTTTTGGCGGGTATTTCTCTCTCGATGATATTTGATTAGCGTATGCGCATAAGGACGCTGCGAAGGGATGATGGCGGTTCCGGATACGGATATGATGGGAAGTAGAAGTAAAGGAAAGCAGCCTTCTCTGCTGCTGTCAAATGCACCCCTCAAATGAATTCCCTTTTTGTTAGATCTTCGATCCAGACAAAAACCGAGAAGAATGCAGAGTAGAACCAACTGCTGCCGTCTCGGCAGGTATCCCAAAAATTGGAGGAGAAGAAGCGATCATAGGGAGCGCTGTATCGACCAAAGGATACTGTATCTATTTTAGCTTATAGATTGGTACAGATCTTTGCTCGATCTCTATGGAAATTGGTGGCTATATCTATTATCTTTGGCTTTCTTTACCAAAGAAACCTTAAGTTTAAGGATATAATCCGTTTTTTAGATTAAACACTAAGTTTCTATGTGTTTCTATGCGTAGATAACATATGGAATTAGAGATTCGGCTACCATTACATACAATATGCCCCAATTTTTCAACAAGTACCTGGTAGTAGAGAAAAACGAATACATATTGCATATGGTCCGTCTCCTCCATTCTCTTTTCGTTTCTCAAGTGCTTGCGCAATTCGGTTCTCTTCAATTCCCCTTTGTGTCCTGTCCCTGTCCTGTTGGGATTAGTTCGAGTTTTATTTATACTCGACGCACACAAGTAAGCTGCTCCTTGGGCTCTGTTCTTCGTCCTTTCCCTTTCTTCGTTTCTCGCTGGCGTTTGCATATGTCGTTTTCTAATTAAACATTTGCTGCATTTGCTACAGTTTGTACATAATTTTGGTGTATGTGTTGGATATTGATCAGTTATCGGTGCATCGAAGAAATTCTCAGCTGTCCAAGGTCCAGGTTCTGCCTGACATCTGCCCCAGCAGTGTCTCATACTCTCTTTCCATACTTTTCGGCATTTTAATTTGAACAATTACCGATCTACTTCCTCATAGGCCTCATCATTTCCCTTAAACCTATCTCTATATCTAGAAACACTTGAAACTCTTTCCTCTATTATTGGATTCTATATTTGAAGTCCGTAGTTTTTCGCAATGTTAAGATTGCATTCTCCATTTAATTTAGATGATATTCCGATGATTAGAAAACGTTTCATTATTTCTATACATTTCCCTTTTTATCTACTGCCCAGACGTGTGGTTTATCAGAGACACTTTTGAGCTGTCGTCGTGCCCCAAGGTGAAGGCGTACCCCAAACATTTGCTTACAGTATGATCATAAAGGGTGTAGAAGGGAGGCGATAATGATAAGAGCGCCCCTTTACCATGGATATGATATGATGTGATATGTGTGTAGGCAAATTCAATCAAAATATCTTTTGTGTAACTCTGTTTTTTTCGTGTTTATCTTTAAGGTTTTATTAGAAAAGAAACCATCAAATAAATGGAGAGGGTGTGTGTTGTGTTATCTTATAAATGTGACGGAATGGAAATATCTGGGAAATATCTAACGATAAAAAAGATTTACTGTCCAGTCTGGGACCGTGGGTGAAACTTTGGTTGAGAATTGATCCAATAATCAGACGTGTTCTCTACATTTTTGTTGTATAACTTTAGTATCATTTAATCCTGCCTTTTTCCAGAGATCAATCATAGGTACATATTCGTATTTCTTGTAATAGTTCCCACAAGTTTAGACCGTTGCCGTGCAAAATTATCCTTTGGCATTTTCATTAAACGCTTGCTTAAGACACCATTATCCACAGGCAAGAATGCAATAGGGACAGGGTTTTCTATTTAGCAGAAAGGACACCAACGGAGAGTAGATAGAGGAAGGTTAAGGAACTGTCTGCAAAGGTAAATCGGTTCTGTGGCTGTGACATCTACCAAGACAATGGCCCAAAAAGTAGACAATTGTCAGGCCAAAGGCAAAAAGATACATGCGGGTTTTAAGCGAAGACAGAGACATATGGATGTATGTACAATGTACAACGAGAAGATACGAAGATATTTTTGCTGTTGGCAGATGTTCGTGGGAGACCAAAGACTGCAAAGTTCTGCAGAATGCTTCTTGGGGAGCCCTCCGGCTCGGCCTCCCTTGTGCCAAAAATCTAAATTTAAACAAGAACAATTTTTAAGCGAAAGGCAAATAAACAGCAGAGACAGAAATCGAGCAGGAGATAGTCGTATTGTATCTTGTGTATAGTGTAGTATCTCCCCCACCCCCCATCAGGAAGAACCATCTGCCTTTAAGAGGGGGTCTGTGTGCCTGCCTGCTGCTGACAAAATATGAATAAATAAACAGCAGAAATACGCGGTGCCGAGTATTTATAAATGGAGTTCGAACAGGAGTCGGGGGCAGCAAGGAGCAATAGCATTATCTATCGACTCGCTGGCTGGCAACTGGCTCACGTCTGTCCTTCACGGAGGCACGTGGCTCTGTCTTTAATTTTCTTGTTTCTACTATTTCCGAAAATCCTTTCTGTATCTAGGAATTTTTACACCTGGAAATCGGCAAACAGACAGAACACAAAGAGCGATCGATACAGGACAGCGGCAACGAATGAGAATGCTAAATGCAAACCCTTTTTTCAGGTCCTTTTTGCTGTGCTCGAAAACTGCAACCACAGATGGACACCTTTTCTGCCATGTTCTTTGACAATTTTTGGGGTTGATCCATGCGCTTGGCTCCTTGCTGATTGCCGCTGGTTCCTGTTTCGCCAATATATTGGTCCTTTTTTTGCACACATCAGACACACAGGGGATATCAGGGGACAGCAGGAACAGCAGCAGCAGCAGAAGCAGCTGTATTTCCAGGACGCACGCCTGCTGCCAGGATGCTGAATATGCATTTCCACTTTAATATCAAAATTTAAATGCTTTCTTGTTCCCCTTCCTCCTTGTGCTTCTTCCTCTTCTGGTGGTTCCGATCTTGATCCCTTCCGATCTTGAAAATTGCATCTGCTGTCAAGTCTGCTTCTATCCTGCTGCTGCTGCTGCTGCTGCTGCTGCTGCTGCTGCTGCTGGTGCTCTTGCTGTCCAAGGCTCCTTGGATAGATAGCATTGCTGCTGATGATGATGGTCAAAGAGCACTGTCTGAGCAATTATTATCCTTCAGAGCAGCGTGGCATCCATCTATAAAGGATAATCAAGAGTGAAGACAGCAGACAGCAGTTGCAGCACAAGCTGCTAACCGCAGAGCCACATAAAGCCTAAAGAAATGCCATTGCATGCGAATAGCATCGCATGTGTCCCCCGATCATAATCGAAGGAAACAAATGTAATTGAATTTGAAGCTAAGAATTTCCAAATAATTTAAGTTCAAGGTCTTGGATTGGGGCTTCTTGATAAGTCTTGTGGTGTCTTTAATGGAGATCATTGCAGGATGCTATGGGACTATCATAGAAAGGGAATTGTCTTTCTTGATTTGATTAATTGATATAAACTCCGATCCCTCCAAGTATACATTTGATTACATTGTAGGCGATATTCTCCCTCCCCCTTCCTTGCCTTAAGTATCGCTAAAATATTTCCCCAAGTGAGAAATTCCCTAACAAAGTTCACGATCAAAATCATTAAGGGGGCAATTTGCGTAGTTTTCCCCCAGTTACACTCGATATACTTATGTACATACATAAATACATATGTACATATGTAGGTATCTGGCCACCGTCAAATGGAATGATGGACCTTATAACCTTTCCCAAAAACAGAAGAGAGAGAATTGCTTTGAACCTTGGCTTGAACTGCTGCGAAACACAGAGAGACAGACAGACAGACAGAAGGCAAAACAACAGTTAGTAGGGATCACAGGGGTAGAGCAGAGAGCAGAGCATTCTGGTCAAAAGCAATATGCAGGCGGCAGGCGACTTGGCCTAGAAGCAAGAATGGGCATAAAAGGAATCGCTGATCAAGGTGTGCTGAAAGGTAGAGGAAGGAGCAAAGGAGAAGGCGAGAGCAGAAAAGGAGAGCCAAGAGCCAAGCCAAGCCGCTGTGCCACAAAGGGGAATAATAAGGGAGGCTCAGCGACGATAAACGCGAATGGCAGGCATAGACAGCGAGCAGAAACCATAGTAAATAAGAAACAGCTGCAAGAGAGAACCCAAATTTACTCTGTGTTTGCGTAGCCTCTTGGAAAGGTATATTGCAAAAGAGGGTGAGGTTCGACAAAGCAGCCTCCATGCCGACTGCATAAGTAAAAAATATGCTATTAATCCAATTAAATATTTCAAAAAGTCTTTTAAACTGCAGAGATTTTAGATTTTATTTAATAATTTGTTAACTCGATTCAATAAAAACATACAAAACACAAATATAATGCACCCGGCAGAGCGCACATGCCTCACCTTCTGCATGACATGCCCTCGCCTGTGCCTTGCGGGGTGCCTATCCGTCTCACGTCTCTCAGCTGTGACGTTTTCCAGCGAGGCAGCAGCTTTAGCGTGTGCACCAAAGAAAACCAAACACCAAAGAACAGTTAAAATTTGAACGTCGAAGCAATCGGTTCGCTTCCTCTGTGTCGTTTCTCGTTCGGGTTCGTGTTGCTGCTTGTTCGTGTGTCCGTTGTTTTGTGTACTTTGGTCGTTTTTTGCGCCTCCAACGAAAGCCCAAACAAAAATCCAAAATGTTTTATTAGAATCGAAGAGAACAATTTCCATTCAATTTAATGCCAAATAAAGTTTGCAAGCAGCTTTAGAGCAGTTTTCTGTTAGGTTTTTGCGTTTTCCAAACGCCACATTCTGATAGTTTTTGCGAGAAAGAAAACCAAATAGCAATAATACCTAAGATGGGTCTTTCGGATATACCAGCCAACTATATGACCCAGGGCAGCCATCCCCACCTGAACCATCCGCACCTGAGTAGCCACCATCATCATCAGCAACACAATCAACAGAATCACCAGCATAATGGAACGCCCGCCCAGCAGGCAGCCCATGTCCTGGCCATGGAATCGAATGAGCTGCTGATGAGCACCAAAGACAAGCTGTCCAGCAAAAAGAAGATGCACTTGCTCAAAAAGATCAAGAAGCGCTTCGGACTCGGTTAGTAATTACACCTTTTAAATTAAAGCTATCATTTTTCCCTGGGAAAAAGTAATTATAGCGTGCGAAAAACCAGACACGAATGGCATACCCATACAGAATTCATTTTCGAATGAGATTTTTTTCCCACATAATATTAGCCGGATCTCTGAACCGAACTGAAACGTTTGTTAATTAATGCGGCAAAGATAAATAAGTAAATCAAAGCAATCGCGTAGTGCTTTCTGCATACATTAGCATTTTTCTCCACCGTTTCTTCAAAGTCAAACAAACAAACAACCGGAGAATTCTGTTTGCCCCAAAACAAAAGCAAATTGTTCCCTCTCAAGTGGTTAAAATCAAGCCAAAAAGCACGCAAAGATTTTACTAAAAATGTAGTTTTTGTGTTCTGAATGGCTCAAGAGAGCATTAGCACTTGAATAACCTTAGTTTGTGGTTTTTATTTTTCAAGGTTTCTTCTAAAGAACCTAACCTTAAGCCGAAAGTGATTTTAGCCGGAAATGTCAGTTTATTCGAAGAAATGCACTGTTTCAAGAACAAAATTTCAAAAACTTAACCGCAAATTGCATGAGGAATCAGAAGCGAAAAGAATCTGAAGGAAAAGTAGAACCAGAAAAAGAGCAATTTTCCCAAGAGAAGGAACGAAAGGCAAAGGAACAAAGTACGATTATTGTTTATCATAACGATTATCTTCATGTGGGAACAATTCGGGGAACATTTATGTTGTTGTTTTGATTGCAAGCAGCAGCTGAAAGTATAAAAAAACCTCAACGGCCACACTCTCTCTCTCTCTCTCTCTCTCTCTATTGCATTCCCGGTCCTCTCTGAGTACTCTCGATTCTCTGGTCTTAAAAGCTAAACCAGAAAAACCAAAGCCAAAGCCCCCAATGACGCATAGGTAAAGACCTCTTCTTGTGGTTCGAGCCGAAGTCGGAGCCAGAGCCCGAGCCCCCATATTCCCCATTCAGCATTTGTTGTTGTAATCTTTTTTTGTTGGTAACTGTAGGGGGGGGGGGGGTAAATCGTTGTACGCGAAGCGCCGTTGCCGCCGTCGGCACAAAGTAAAGAGCAAAGAAAAAGAGGTAGAAGACGAGAGGCACACACAAAACAAAAGAAGGAAGAAATAGGAAAGCCGAGCTTCGGATGCCCTAATCTGCTTCTCTGCTTAACAAATTTCTCGTTGAACCAAGTGCATGCATATGTATAATCCCCTGTTAAAGGGTATCCGACAAACGATCTATAAAGAAGAAGCCTGCGTTGTGGGGGGGAAGCGGCAGGAAGAGGTGTGGTGTGTTACCTGGCCAAAGCTTTGAAGTCGAAGTTTCAGCGTCGCTGGATGGTATGGGATCTGAAGGGATGGGTATGGAATGGTTTATGTCTTCCATTCCATTTTGAACGTGCGTTGCGTATCGGTAATCAATGAAATTACTTTGTTGTTGTTGGTGTCTGGAATCAGCTGGTTTTTACTTTTTTTCTCTCTTGTTTGTTACCTGCATTTTTACCTGTATTTTCTTTCTATTACATTTTCGTTATTTGTTGGCCCGCTTGGCTTCGGCTTTTGCTTAGGCTAAAAAGTTTATCTTTGCTTTGGCTTTTACTTAGGATCGAACGTAGCGTCGTAGCTGCTGCTTCTCACGGTTTACTTTTTTAGAGTCTCGCCTCTTACGAGAGAGTGTTGGCTTCGCTAACTGCTCTGCTTGGTTTGTTCGTTTTGCTTGTTTTACAAAAGCGAAGCGACCTTCGATTGTTATTTTGACAGTGCAAACATATGACAGACTGACACACACACCCCCAAGACAGGAAAAGGGAAGAGGGAGCCGTTAAACATCTGTTGCGATTTCTGTTCTCCCACGCTTCTTCCTTGCTCTCGCCGTTCTATCTCTCTTTTGTCCCCTTCTTGTGTTTAAATTCTTCTCTTCTCTTCTTTAGTTTTGCTGATATGTCTATGAGCTCATTTCATGCGATGTGTCATTGTCCATCTCTTGGGCATTTCGCACACTGCACTCACACATCTGTGTATACACCCCCTTTACCCCACCCTCTCTCATAATTGTGACATTAGCTGCTGATAGGGGGTTTGCCTGTGGTTGTGCCAATTCTATTCACTCACTCCGCTTCTGTTCTCTGATAACGGTCAGTGCAAATAATAGTTGATATTGTTGGAACGGATAAAGTGTGGCTAGATTTCTATGGGGACTTGTGGAAATAATGCGATTTTCTGCGCTATGAAATTTGATTTGAAAGTCTCCCTAAAACTACAAAAGAATCGATTTATATTTACATTTTCAAAGAAAGGAGATCCAGATTTAGGAATGATTCATTTGGCTTATCTTTAAACTTATATGTATAGTATAATAGTGTGATTGAAAATTGATTAAGGAACAGCTATAAATAATGGTAAATGGGGGGATTTTTTGGGTTCAGGGAATTTGATTTCTTAGTTTCAGAGAGTGCTTAATTAAAGAATAATTAAACATATTTCGAATCTATGAATCTATAAATGTATCTTCCTTCGATCTATATACCTCTTCCACATAAAATGTTCATTTTTATCTTTTCTCTCGACCCAAATTGTTTTTAATTTTTATCAGTTAATGAACTAAAAGTTGGCAGCCCATGCCTCATGCCTTGCAGAGTACATTCTACATATATTTCTAGTACAGAAATTGTTAACACTGTTGTATCTGTATCTCTCGCAGGAGATAACGCACTCCATAGATAAATTAGATACCAAAAATTAAAACATGGTATGGCTGCCCCCTGAGGGAAGCACAGGGTGTTGCAACAGGCGGCGCAACAAGACAAAAGGCCAGCCAAAAACTCACTCAGGTAGTAGCAACAACAGGTAAAACGAAGCATGAGGCAGCTGCAATTAACTCACGCAACTGGAGACACGCAGAAGAGGGGGAGTGAGGAAAAATACCTATCGTATCGTATCGTAGTATATCCAAGAAAAAAGGAATCTCTGGGTCAATTATCTACGGGCCACTAGGAGGGCGTGCGACGGGAGGCAGAGGCAGAGGCGGGCGATCGGGCTACGATATGCATAAATCACTGCCATCGGAACACCACCTACGGGTCTTTAATCTATCGTATTTCCAATGTACAACCAAAAGCAGCAGCTGTCCATCGAGAAACTTGGTCAAATCGGGTTTTTTGTGGCTATTTTTCGGCTATTCATTAAAGAAAACTTTAATGTCGTTTCAGGGAAGAACTAGAACTAGATTTCAGATTTTTGCAGCTGTTCCAAATGGCTTAAATATGTTAAGTATTTTAAAATGTTAATAAACACAAGTTGGGGCGATGTTCAACAGATAATTGTGAAGAAACAAATGCTTGAAAACAGAAGTAACACTTGAAGCACTCTTGTATCCATTGCAATATGTAATAATCACATTATAATGATTTGGAAGCCTCTCTTCATAAACATTCCCCTTACACACAGTCAACTTCATTATTCGTTAGATGATGCCCCCCTTCAACGCTTGAGCGATTTAATTACAGAAAAAATACAACACAACTGCCAAGAGAAGAGACGGAGGCGCAGTCGTTGTGCAGTCAAGTGCGGAAAGAAGTGGAAATGCAAGAGACGTATCGTCAGAGGAGGCCTTACACTATATGATATATTATCTACCCTACTATTCTACCCTTTGAAGTAGTATGTAGTTATTGCAACGCTTCGATAAACGCAACGCAACAAAACAAAGGCGGAAGAGTCGTCCAAGCTTATCTAAGAGCAAGAAGCTAGCATACACATACATGTGTACATGGAGGAGTATTATATATCATTCCTTTCCATTTATTCATATAAAAATACATGGTATATACTGAAAACTGTACGAAAATGTGGTTAAAAGCAGGGAAATTTCACTGTAAGTTCGATTTGCAGTTTATACTCGCTAATAACACTTTGGAATACTTCCTTAAAGGGTCCTTTGACGACAGTACGAATATGCAGCAGGGAAATGTTAAATTGTAACAGGGAATTATTTATATAGGGATTTAACGAAAGGAACTTTAATTTTCTAAGATTTATAGTTGAATTTTCTTCAAATTCACTTGTATTTCCCATTCCTTAGCAGGTTCCCCACATCATATCTCTTCGAAAACTCTTGGAGCTCACTATTTTGGTTCATATTATGATGTGTTGAAGAATCTTATGCTTCCTTCTACGAGTATGCCTGGTGTATATATATTTAGATCGTGTTTTTATAGTCGCTATACGCTTCGGTTCTTCTTGGTTGGAGTAGCTGTGGGGCCTGTGAGGCCGTGGGGCATGCTTCAGCGCACAAATGGAGGCGCAACAGCCTGAGCATATCATATATATAGAGAGAGGTGCTCCCATTCCTGGTGTTGTTTGTTGTCTTGTAAAAATAAAACAACATGGAAATTTGATTGGAGCTCTCTGTCAACCACCCCCGCAGCTCGCTCTATGCTCTGTTCCTTCCATCTTCTATCCCTCACGCTATCTATAGCACTTTTTTACAGCGTTTTTACCCATAGCCAGGCCACGCCATGCTCTCTTTCCCTTTAGCTAATTATATTTAGAAGGGGGAACTGCTCATCGTTTGAAAAAGTCTGTGGAAAAGGCGGAAAATGTATGGTGTTTCACGCGGAAAACACCAGAGGGACAAAAGGTGTCATTGAACCCCCCAAAACAGAGGGAAATTGTGGAAAAGGGGGCTTCTCTTGAGGAGCTTCTGTGTAGAAAGGTGCAAACCCCTTGAACTCACTTTTTCCCGCATTGATTTCTCTCTCTGTGTGTCTGCTGTCTGTCCCATCTTCAATCTGCGGTATCAGATTTCGCTTAATCGCCTCAAAAGTGCATTGTACTTAGAGGAAGAGCTTCAAGCCCCAAGCCTCAACGGCGCAGAAGGGGCAGAGCTGTCCAGACACACGACCATCCATACTCGTACTCGTCGTTTGACCTCTGGCTTCCATCGCATTGTCACCACATTTCTGTTGTTGCTGCTGTGTTTCTGTTGTGCAATTATTTTTATTATATTTTTGCAGCCCATTTCCCATTTTCTTTAGTGGAAAAAAAGCTACTAGAATTACAGACATCGACAGAGAGAGAGAGAGAGAGAGAGAGCAGCGGCATGAAACCGGGTCTGTTGTTGGGGGGAAAACACTCTCCTCAGAGACAGCAGTTTCTCTCGTGCGATACGATGCGATGCGATGCGATGAGTGCGGTTTCCGCTGCACTGACCACCGATTGAGGCATGAGCGGAAGTGGTTTGTTTTTTGCATTCAAGAGGAAAGATTGGCAAATAAACGACTAGGGGGAGTACTCTATACAAGGGAAAGAGTACGTTTTAAGATATGGTTCCGATATTTGGTCAAGTGTTGGATGGACGTGTTTTTGATCAAAATATCAACATTTACAGCATTTCTTTCATATTTTACACACAAATACTGCAATACTTTCATCTCCGCTTTTATTTTTGTGAGTTATTAATTAACATTCATTAGCTTGAGCTGCAGCTTCAGCTACAGCTTCATTTGCAGTTAATTTAAGCAAAGAATTTAGCATTATTTTTATTGCTGTGAGAATTGTTTTACAAAGACGACAAATCAAGCAACGCTTCAGCGTCAGCTAGGGGGGCGACTGCTGCCCACAACATTCATCGGCTGTTGCCTGTCTCTTCTGTTTTCTAATCCAAACGACTAACAAATGACAACCCACACATAATGAATGTTAGGCGTGTGTTGGGCACCAACTAATTTCAAACTAAAATCTTGAATGCACCTTTAACGGGGAGGAGTGTGTATCCGATTCGATATGAGACTATTTATCGTGTGGCATGTGGGCTGTGTTTTTTATCCATTGATCCATTGACGAGCCCCGCAGTGTAGTCGTAACCCAAACGTAGGCCAAAAGCTTGCCTCAATATTCATTCACCCACTCAATCGATCCACTGCTCCGACTCTCCAATGTATTCGTAGTATTTGTCGTGTAATTTATGCCAAATGGTTGACCAATTGATACAATTTGTAAATGATCCGAAAGAAAGAAAAGAGAAAAACCACCGCTCTGTAGAGGTTTTCCCCCCTGCCTGTTTATGGGGCATTTCCGGTGCAATTAAACGGCGTTCGGCCTTCGCCCTGTCAAACGTTGTGTTAATTGTCCGCACACGTTGTCCCCACCCTTGCCTCATGACTCATGCACGTGGGCATATCATTACGAAGGAGAAGCACACGGCGGCACGTGACCTATGAACTCTAAAGCAGTGCGAGTGGGCAGACAGAGAGAGAGAGAGAGAGAGATGGTCCATCACTTGTTGCTTGGAGTTTGGAATCTCTCTGCCTGCGAATCACTCTCTTCATTATGCTCTTAATTACTGCTGATTAATGCTGATACTTTGATGGCTTTAATTCTTCTACTTATTCTACAGCGATCTCTCGTTAAAGTAGGACACTCGTCAGGCTCCTGCTTTCACCTGCTTTGGACACATTGTTTTCTCCATTAAAAAATAAACGATGCCTATAGAGATTGCTCTAGTAATTACATACATACTTGAGTGATTTGTTAACACAAATCGTTAAATTCCAACAGCAATAAGCTACCAGCCATCGCTTAAGCTCTCCCATTCCCATCCATCCATCGCATAAATCTCCTGAAGCAGCTCCTCTTCAAGCGGAGAGCCAACTCCATTCACAGAGACATTATCATGATCGTGTGTCTGTCCATTTAATGATATATCTCCCCACAGTTAATGTAACTCAATTTTCAACGAATTTTCATTGCATTTTCCTTGGATTGAGTGCCAATTGAAATCTAATGAGTCGTTCAATGCGCTGATTCCCTTGTGATCTTCATCTTTGGCTTGTTAAAATGATTTCATCTAACGATTCAAATGATTGGTTGCCTCACTCACTCTCTGGAGTTGTGTTTCTGTTTTTCTGTGAATCTTTTTTTTTGTTTTTATGACACCTGCATGATTTTCACATGATTTTCCCGCTCTCTTCTCGTTGCTGTGAGCGGCTGCAGCAGCAGCAGCAGCTTCTCTAAGAGAAGATCTCTCTCTCTCTCTCTCTCTCTCTCTCTCTCTCTGTGTCTCCCCTCTTCTCTCTGTCTCTAGCTCTTCGTCTCTGGTTGCAATTATTTTGCGGCTTGTTACAGGTTTTCTTCGATATGTCTCTTCTCTTCTATATATACAAATTTGGAGTCGTGGGAATTGTTTCTGTGTTTTCACAGCGTGGGAAATTTTTTCGTTTGGCTTGGGCCTCGGACTTGGGACGGAACGGGACGATCTGCCTGCCAAACGGTAAATCAGGTTTTTCCTTTTTCCCCAAAACGACGAAAATTTGCCTTCTGCCTTCGTGCCACTGTGCCTCTCCGTTGCACTTCGAACCGATCCGAGCGCTGGGCTTCGCCAATAGCTTGAACTTTTCTCATCTGCAGATGGTTTGGGACTTCAATTACGCTGCAAATTTGTGTGTGGAGATCTACATTAAAGGTAGAAGAGATCATCAGAAGAAGTGGGAGATCTGCACAGACGGGAGAGAATCGGAAGAGGAGATCTATAGAAGATTTACAATAATTTTACAATAATGAAAACATCAGAATTCGTAGATCGTCAAGAGAGGGAAGAGAAGATCGATCATATGCGACTTAAACTTTAGATCAAATTAGTTTCATTAAATCATGAGGAAAAGCCTCATTTATTTGGAGGGAAAACCCTCATACATTGTGTGGATCGTTAAAGCCTAGAGACAATTCCAACGCAACTTCTGTTAATTAATTGTGACTCGTTGAAGAGATGTAGGGAATGGTGATGGTGTTGGGGTTGTGAAGGGGTAGGGGGGGTGCATTCAATGGCTAATTGAAAGTATCGACGCGTCGTAAAACCGTTGTGTGGATTGTAAATTCAGGGGAAAAACAAGGAAAAACAAGGAAAAACAGAGACGCCGTCTTTCATTCATGGCATAGCTTCTGTGTTTTGTTTGTAAAATTCCATTGACTGGACAAACTGTCTGTCTGTCTGTCTGTCAGTCGAGTGTCTGTGTCTGGGGCATGAAGCTCGCAGCAGCAAAAAGTAGGCGTCGCCACATCCTGCAACAACAGAGCCAGTAGCCGCTAATAGCTCCAATACACGTCTGCACCATGGAATATACGTGATTTCCTACTTCCTGAAATGCAGCGTCGCCGCCGCCGTTCCGTCGGTCAGTTCATAAATATTGATGTGGCCCAGGCATTCGATGGTTGCACATTCTAGCAAAGAAACAGAGGAAAAGAGACTCCAGTTTCTGAGAGCAGGCTTCTGGATCGGGTATCCACTACTCCCTGAAGAGTGGACACTTTTCCGTATCTCTCTCGTTATTCCTCTCTGGAGTGAGAGGAGATTCTCTCTTGTTCCGAAGTGGAGCTCTGCAACTATCGATCGCTCTGAATGGATCTGGTTCCCCCCTTTGCCCGCTCTGGCCACAACCGGAAGCACAGAGAACCTTAGAGATTGCTGCTGCTGCTCCCTTTCCACTTTCTGTGTGATTTTTGTGATTTCCTTCTTCTGCCGAGGAAAGGGCGAGGGAGAGGCACTGAGACTTCCTGTTTCTTCCTGTGCGGAAGTGGAGAAGCACTTAAACGCTGCCGAGAAGGGGATTTCTCTGTACAGATTTCTACTGCCGCTGCTGCTGCTGCTGTTGCAAGTCATTGCTCCTGCGCCTCCTGCAGAATAATTTTTTGGGACTCGGGGGATTAAATTTCAACCCTCAAGCGGGAGAGCGAGAGCGGGACAATCTTTTGCATTCGATGTATCTGTGTATCTTAGTTTTCTGTAGTTGGTTTATTTTTGACGAAATTTGAACAGCTGCAGTGTCTGGGGAGAGCAACCCCTAGAACAGTGATCAGCGACTGAGGGAAAAGGCAACCAACCCTCCATTCGGTGGACAAAAAAAGGGAACACTGGAACACTCTGTCTGCTGTGCTGCCATCGAGGGTAGTTTTACCTGTTTCCCCCGATGTACAGCTGCTTCTGACCTTAACCCCCCGCCTCCTACTGTAGCTCCTTGCCCCCGCCTCCGGATTCTCCGTTTTCTTCGTGTGGCAGCTGCCACATGCCGCCGCTTAAAGCAAACACATTGGTCCTGGCTCTGGATCTCCTGCTGCTGCTGCCACGCGCCGCATATCAACATTCAACATGGTAATCATCTTCATCTTTCATGCCTCTCGTCTGCGTCTGCGTCTTCGTCTTTCGTCTACATCTGCCTCCTTTTGTTGCACGTCCGTCCCTGCTGTTGTGCAGGTCCTTCGTCTTTTTATTTTCTCTTATTTTTTGCTGTGTTTTGTGTTTGTGTTTTTTTCTCTGCGCAACTGTTGGCGGCATGCCGCGCAGTCGCTTTCGTCTGATGTCTGCCAGAATAACCTGTCCTCTGTCCCATGTCCTCCTTTTTTTTTACGTAATTATTTATATTGCCATATGGATTGGTTATAGCTTCCCCCTCGGCCACATATCCAGCCCCAGCTTTCTGCTTTGAGTCAGTGGATTGCTTATAGATCCTTCTGCAAGTGTTTTGCATCCTTCAGAAGTCGTCTGCTGGTGGTAATTGTTGTCGCCAGCCGCCAGCCGCCAGCAGCAGCTGGTGCAAGGTTGCAAGGTGCTGTGTCTCGTCATTAATTAATGCCAATTGCTGTAGGATCAGAATTAAGAAATCGTTGGGTTTTTTGTATGGATTCACTGGCTCCACAGGTTGTCATTGAAAAGCACCGAAAACCTTTGAATTCTTTGAGATATTTAAGTCAAAATTTAAGCTTAAATTCAGCTGTGGAGGAAATTGTCAAAAAAATTGTAAATTATTCCCAAATTACTTAAGCTACAATTGCAGTTTTGGAGGCATTTCCTAACAGTCACGTTCTTGCCTAGAATTTCAAAGGAAAAATAAACATTTCACACTTTTTGAAGGCAGTTTTCCAAGAAACACTTACAAAATCCATGACCATGGTCTATAATCCAGATGTTCTGTCTGTGTTGAAGTCGCTTCCGCCTGTTGATCCAGTGGAGGCAACAAATCTATCGCTGCTCCCATCATGTCACCCACCAAACTGGGGATCAATAATCGTCATCAGAGTCACGTGCCACATCCGTTAATATCAGGGATAACAGAGCCTAGGCTTCGGGGGTTTATTGACTCCTCAACGAGTAATCCAGACTCTGTAATTCGATATCTAGCACATGGCGTTTGCTGCTATCTGTGGCATCTATTCTTATGAGCTACCTGCAGCATGGAAGCATGTGAAAAACTCTACGGCAAAGAAAAGCGTAATTCAATACGTGGGACAGGACAGGGCTCTTGTCTCATAAAAGAAAAGATTCAAAACTGAGACAGAATGGGGCAGAAAATGTAACTGAGGGATAAATGTAGCTGTGGGAGCAGTATCTAAGGGATAAACTCTAGCTGTAGAAGATGGAATCTGTTCCAGCCATAGATACAATAAAAAGTGACTTTAGACAGCTGAAATTGGGCCAACGACTGCAGAGCTCTAGAATCCTAGATTTTCCTACCTAAAACATAAAATATCAAGACTTATCCTTAAGAATCCTGCCTCTTAAACCTTTTCTAACTTTATGAAATATTCCTTCTTTATTTTCTTACAGTTCGCCGTTCGCCCTCATCCTGCCCTGGACCCAATAACCTGCCGCCCCTGCAGTTCCACAGCGTGCATGGAGATAACATCAGGATCTCACGCGATGGTACACTCGCACGGCGCTACGAGAGCTTCTGTCGGGCCATCACCTTCTCCGCGCGCCCCGTGCGCATCAATGAGAGGATCTGTGTGAAGTTTGCGGAGATATCGAACAACTGGAATGGAGGAATACGCTTTGGTTTCACCAGCAATGATCCTGTGTCGCTGGAGGGCACCTTGCCCAAGTATGCCTGTCCGGATCTGACGAATCGTCCTGGCTTCTGGGCCAAGGCCCTGCACGAACAGTACTGCGAGAAGGATAATATTTTGTATTATTATGTGAATAACGCTGGGGATGTCATCTATGGCATAAATAATGAGGAGAAGGGCGTGATCCTGTCCGGCATTGATACGCGGAGTCTGCTGTGGACTGTGATTGATATTTATGGCAATTGCACGGGAATTGAATTCCTGGACTCACGGATCTACATGTACCAGCAGCAGCAGCAGCAGCAGCACCAACAGATAACCCAGTCCCTGCCGCTGCAGCCAGTGATGCAGCAGCAGGTGCAACAAATGCAGCAGCAACAGCAGCAGCAGATGACACCACAATCCGCCCTAAATCCCCATCATCCGCACCAGCAATCGCGTCGTTCGCTGCCCGGAAATGGTGGCGTGATCGAGCACGATCTGGAGCGGCATGTAATGCCATCGTTGCAGTCATTGCATTTGACTGGAAATGCCACAACCAGTGTGGAGCAGGCGGCCATCGCGCATGATTTGGCGAATGGTCTGCCACCGCTACGATACAATGCCAATGGACGCCTCATACCCGTGCCCTTTCACATCACCAAGGGCAGGAATGTGCGTCTCTCCCATGATCGCTTCATTGCCTCTCGCACAGAGTCGGACTTTTGTCAGGGATATGTGTTCACGGCACGCCCCATACGCATTGGGGAGAAGCTGATTGTGCAGGTCCTCAAAACCGAACAGATGTATGTGGGTGCTCTGGCGCTGGGTCTTACCTCGTGCAATCCTGCCGTCCTGCAACCCAATGATCTGCCAAATGATTCCGATTTCCTGCTAGATCGTCCCGAGTATTGGGTGGTGTCCAAAGACATAGCGGCAGCCCCACAGCGTGGCGATGAGATTGCCTTCTTTGTGGCCCCCAATGGTGAGGTGTCGATCAGCAAGAACAATGGCCCAGCCGTTGTGGTGATGCATGTGGATCAATCCCTGCAGCTGTGGGCCTTCCTCGATGTCTATGGTTCGACGCAATCGCTGAGAATGTTCCGCCAACAGTTGCCGAACATGGTGGCATATCCCTCACAGCCGCAGGTGAATGCCAGCGCCTGCAGCACCTCAAACGCTTCTACCTCCCGGATGCTGCCCATGACTGAGTCCATGAACAGCTTGAATGCGGGACAGCTGCTGGGTGCAGCCACCAAGATGCTGCAGCATAACTCACAGTTGAGTGTGGCACAGAGCACGAGCACGCTGGCCTCCACCGCTGGAGGAGCAGCGAATGGTAGTCGCATGATCAGCATGCCCTCCAATGGCGACATCTTGCAGATCCAACCGAATGGCGGTGGCACTGTGCTGGTCGTAAACCTTCCACCAGCCAGCAGCTCCCATGATTTGAATGGCCAGCAGGTGAATGCAAGACCAACGACAACCACAGTCACATCCAGTGGGATACTGGCCGGAGCCTGCAGCAGTGGCACGCTCATTAGCACCGCCAGCAGTCAATACATTGAGGTGAATACCAAACAGAGAGCGAGAGATCTCATCCAGAAGTATACTAAAGTTCCTTTTCTTCTCATTTTATTTCCTTGTAGCCCGTTGCTAATAGCACAAATAATGCTGCCAACAAATGGAAGGATAGTCTGAGCGACCAACATAGCACGGACTCGAGTGCCGAGTGCACGATTTGCTATGAGAATCCCATTGACTCTGTGCTCTATATGTGCGGACACATGTGCATGTGCTACGACTGTGCCATCGAGCAGTGGCGCGGAGTGGGCGGCGGCCAGTGTCCGCTCTGTCGAGCAGTGATACGTGACGTCATTAGGACCTATACGACGTAGGAGCCGCCACTAAAGGATTCCGCGTTGGAGCAACCCCTCAGCGAAGCGGGAATCGTTTCAGTTTCCTAAACAGAAAAGAAATCTTCTTAACTCGCAATCAAATCTACAAAAAAAAAAAAATACTATAAAAACTACACACAAAAGTTGTTGCATTTCGTAGAAAAAAGAGCGCAAAACGAGAGCAATTATATAGAGGAAGAAAATTAGCGGAAGGAAGAGCAATTATATAAGGATATAAAGGAGCACAGTATGGAATGGATTGCAAGACTCTAGTATTAACGAATAATTGATATTTTTGCAGAAACTAAAGATTACAGAAAGAACTAACTAAAGAGATGGCAAGAGTAATGTCTGCATGCTTCTTATATGCTTATTATATATATTTAATTTTGTTGTGATTTTATGAGTATAAGAGTAGGCGCCCAAGAGCCGGAGCCCCCTTGAGAATATTATTGTATTGTTCAATCGAGATTTTTACGTTTATTTCAATTTTTTGTAGACCCCCCCAGAGAATCGCAAGTCGTTGTTTGAGCGATATATAGTACATGATATGATCTATTTTACGTGTTGTATGCTACACACAAAAACCAAAGTATTGTATGGTTGGATTGAATGAGATAGCTCAGAACCGATCCGTTTTTGTATTAACATTTTTTTATTGTTTTGTGCAAAATAATTGAAGGACAAAAGTTGTTGCAATTTTACTTAGTTTTTCTTTACATGGAAATTTCTATTCAAAAAAACAAAAACAAAATTATATTTTTTCAATCATTTTGGTGCTAAAAAAATGTTTTGAAATTGCAAAGAAACTAAATTATAAAAATTGTTAAAGGATTTTGAATGAAAAGTTATGTTTAAGCTTGCAGCAACTAAAACAAAATTGATTGAATTGATGGTAATTAAACCCAATGACTACTTTCCGGACAAAAGGAAACGGAGAAAAATCTATAAATAATATATTCTGCCAGCACAAAAAGGATTGATTGATCAGAGAAAAATACTTAAATATATGCACGAAAACCAAAATAAAACAGAAAGACAGAAAGTAAACTGCAAATGCAAGATGCGTGTTAAATCTAGTTTATAGTTTAGTTTTAAGTGAGATTTTAAGTTAATTTCTAGTCAACGAATTATGCTGAAGTTTAATCTAACAAAAATAGGACTTCAACCAAAACAAAACTAAAAAAAAAGACAAGAAAAATATGAAGATAAATCGTATATTGAGCACACACGCTAAGCAATTTGAATGGAAATGCCGCATTTTAATGAATTAACATTTAAGTAGTGCACATATTTTAATGACAAAAAGATGATATATTTTAAACGAACAAAAGACTTGTATGTTGTACAGCAACAGCTTGTAAGGAAATATGTATTGAACACTGGATGCCCATCTAAAAGAACAGAATCATGCAGTTAGAGAATTGCCAATAATTATTTAAAACAAATACTAAGCACCCACATGCAGAAGACACAGAGCAAAACAAACTTTACCTAAGATTGTATTAAAGTAAAAGATCATCTAAGAAGCGAAGGAAACAAAGAAAATCGAATGCGAGCTGAAGCGCAAGCTTACTATTTTTGTTATAAGTATGCAAACGGAGAGGGTTGAGAAAGGGATTGGCTTAGATTGGCGAGAGACATGCAATGGAGACATTTGTTATTGCCACTATTTATAATTAATTTTTAATTTTTTTAATAACAACTAGTTCGTACTATTACGGATACAAATGCCTAGTTATGAGTAAACAATTAAATGTATTTATGAAATTATATTTGATATATGTAAGACAACGCAATGCTGTAATACCATTAAATACTGACAACAATATCAGAAAGTTATGCGGTTCTTTATATTGGGTGGAAAATGGGTAAGAGATAAAGAAGATGTTGCTACTTTTCAGGCACATGTTCAGACTTTCAATACAAATGATTAGTTTGAATGACGGAAAAACGATTATTTTGATAAGGCTCGCGTCAGAAGTTGAATTACATGAATGTGTAGTTGCCATGAAGCAAATGTGTAGTTACCATGTACAAATTTCACAGAGTGGTATTATATGTTCAAATCTTATTTTATAAAAAAAATAATTAAAAAGAGTTCTTTAAATAAGCTATTATGAAGATAATGGTTTAATCCATCGAACAAAACTATATGCTTTGTGCCGAGAGCCCTCACTTGCTACTATTATTGAACAGAATATCAAAATCGAGGAACATGATTTGTGATCATGGACAACAAATACCAAATAACCCATACCCACTGGGTATTTTGGTATATCTATCAGAGTTCGACGGTATTTTTAATCGGAGTGGTCACACTGACACGCAGTAAACAGAGATTTTATCGTGGAAAAAAAACTTGATTTAAACGCTTAAAACGCGCATAAAACAATTAAATAAAGGTGCTTAAATGTGTTTAGAATTACCCCTCTTATATAAAATGTGAGTTGAGTTGTGAATGATGAATGGAAAAGTGCTTTCGCGTACATTTAGCTAGTAAACACATACACACAACGTAGACAAAATACTAACCCCACCCCCGCCATTTGGCTCTACCAACCATTTTCCAGAGCATAAGCGACCCAAATACAATTAAAGCAGAAGCAGCAGAAAAAGAAGCGCCGAGAGAGTAGAAGAAACGTTTACCTAATTACGTATTCCAATCATGGACGAGGCGAACATACAGGACAAGGAGCGCTTCGCCAGTCGCGAGAACCACTGCGAGATCGAGAGGCGGAGACGCAATAAAATGACGGCCTACATAACAGAGCTCTCGGACATGGTGCCCACATGCAGTGCCCTGGCCAGAAAACCCGATAAATTGACCATACTCCGCATGGCCGTGGCGCACATGAAGGCACTGCGGGGCACTGGCAACACCAGCAGTGATGGCACCTACAAACCCTCCTTTCTCACCGACCAGGAACTAAAGCATCTCATCCTGGAGGCGGCCGACGGGTTCCTCTTTGTGGTATCGTGTGATTCGGGTCGCGTGATCTACGTCTCCGACTCGGTGACGCCCGTGCTGAATTACACCCAGAGCGACTGGTACGGCACCAGTCTGTACGAGCACATACATCCCGATGATCGTGAGAAGATCCGCGAGCAGTTGTCCACCCAGGAATCGCAAAATGCTGGACGCATCCTGGATCTCAAATCGGGCACAGTGAAAAAGGAGGGACATCAGTCTTCGATGCGGTTGAGCATGGGCGCCCGTCGCGGTTTCATTTGCCGCATGCGCGTGGGTAATGTCAACTCGGACTCTATGGTCTCGGGACATCTGAATCGACTGAAGCAGCGCAACTCGCTAGGACCGTCGCGCGATGGCACCAACTTTGCTGTGGTCCATTGCACGGGCTATATCAAGAATTGGCCGCCCACGGATATGTTCCCCAATATGCACATGGAGCGGGATGTGGACGACATGACGTCCCACTGCTGCCTGGTGGCCATCGGTAGGCTGCAGGTCACCTCCACGGCAGCGAACGACATGAGCGGCTCTAACAATCAGAGTGAATTCATCACACGCCATGCCATGGACGGGAAATTCACGTTTGTCGATCAGCGAGTGCTCAACATTTTGGGCTACACCCCGACGGAGCTGCTCGGCAAGATTTGCTACGACTTCTTTCACCCCGAAGATCAGAGTCACATGAAGGAGAGCTTCGACCAGGTGCTCAAGCAGAAGGGACAGATGTTCTCGCTGCTCTACAGGGCACGGGCCAAGAATTCCGAATACGTTTGGCTGCGCACCCAGGCGTATGCCTTCCTCAATCCCTATACCGATGAGGTGGAGTACATTGTGTGCACGAATAGCTCCGGGAAGACCATGCACGGTGCACCCATTGACGCCGCTGCGGCCCATACACCTGAGCAGCAGCAACAACAGCAACAGCAGCAGCAGCAGGAGCATGTCTATGTGCAGGCACCTGGCGTGGATTACACACGCAGGGAGCTCACTCCCGCGGGCAGTGCCACCAATGATGGCATGTACCAGACCCACATGCTCACAATGCAGGCGCCCACGCCACAGCAGCAGCAACAGCAGCGTCCGGGATCGGCTCAAAACACGCCGGTGGGCTATGCCTACGACACAACGCATTCGCCGTACAGCGCAGGTGGCGGTGGACCCTCGCCACTGGCCAAGATTCCCAAGTCGGGCACATCTCCTACGCCCGTGGCGCCCAATGCGTGGGGCGCACTGCGGCCGCAGCAACAGCAGCAGCAACAACAACAGCCCGTCACCGAAGGCTATGCGTATCAGCAGACCAGTCCGGCACGGTCACCGAGTGGGCCGACGTACACGCAGCTAAGCGCTGGCAATGGCAATCGACAACAGCAACCGCAGCCGCAGGGACCATATCAGGCAGCACAACCACCGCCGCCACCGAATGCGCCGGGCATGTGGGACTGGCAGAATGCAGGAGGACATCCGCATCCTCCCCATCCGACGGCACATCCGCATCATCCGCATGCACATCCCGGAGGACCAGCCGGTGCTGGCCAGCCGCAGGGTCAGGAGTTCTCCGATATGCTGCAGATGCTCGATCACAGTGCACCCACAACATTCGAGGATTTGAACATAAATATGTTTAGCACGCCGTTTGAGTAATCACCCCCCCACAAACAAAGTCCAATCAAATCCAATTCAATCACAGAACACTCTATCGTCCCCCGTCTCTCTTGACCATTTCTCAAGTGCAATCTATTGGAAAATTGTTGAAATATTTCAGCCAAAACGCAGACACTCACATGGTAATCTCTCGTAAATAGCAATTTAAGTACATAACAATGTGGCACGTACGCAACAATTCCGATATTCGTAAGAATTCGTATCTTTATTTTTGTCGGCCCCTCCGCTACTTTAAATCCGCTAATTCGCAACAGTTAAAGGTATTTATGTACATTTAAAGTGTGTACAGACGCAACAGCGATAATGTGTATTCAGAGCCTATGAATTCTAAGCGATTTCTGTAACAAATGGAATTCTTTTAAGAGCCTTTGGCTTGGGAGTTGAATTCTCTCTTATTTTCTTTTCTCATTAAGTGCTCCAAATTTCAAGTTCATAAGCAACTAATACATTTAATACATATACAAATGGTAGTCTAATATACACAAATTGTTAATTTTAAGCAAATACCCACAAATAACCCCCGCCAGAAAAGTATTGGCCTCCTCCTGCTCCATACCTGCCCTCGAGCACCAACATTGACCCCAATCCAAAATTCTCCCATTAATTACGCTCGCTTTCTGCGAATGCAACAACAAAAGTATATCACACACACATGCATTGATTCATCTATAAACAAACTCGCTTCATGTGCAGGTTTTCTTTCGGTTTTTAAATGCATTTTATTGCAGCGACAACAAAAACGTCAGAACTTTCAAGCTCAATACAGTGGCGCTCAAAATTAAAGTGCACCTAGTACATACACTGGTGACACAAACTACATTGTCAGCGACAAGGCGAATATACACACACCAGCCCCCATTTAATTATGACAAATTAGTTAATTAAGCATTCAAGAAGCAAATTTTAAATAAATCTTTTAGTCGCTAAGTCATCATCTCCTTTTTGTAATTAAGCCACAAAATCAACGATTATGCTTAAAGTTTTTGGGTATTGAGAACAAATATTTCGGTTTTTAATAAAGAATAAACTTAATGTACTACTAAAAATAAAAAAACATCAAGTTTATCGCTCAGCAGACTTTACTTCGCTTTCGCTGATGGCACAGCTACGTTTTTGGGCTTCCTTTTTGAAATCCCTGAATCGCGGACGCTTGGAAGGACTGCCAACAGGCGAGGCATCTGGCGAAGTTTTGCGCTTCATTGCACCAACTTTGTCCTCCTCATCACTGGGTTCGCTCTGCTCGGCCTTGATTTCTGCCTCCCTCTTTTTGCGAACATTTAGCCAGGCCATCATGGTCTTGTTCATGGGTGGCTTGGCGGGCTTTGCGGCCAGCTCGATGGGTTTGTTGCATTCCTCACTCTTGTTGCGAGAGTTGTTCACCAGCTTTGTGACCCGATGCCATTCAAGGGACTTGGCTGGCCGCAAAGTAGCCAAGGCCTCCGAATCGCTGACACGCTTAAAGTCCAGCCAGTCCTATAGGTACCACAACATTAATTGCATTCACAAGAAATCATTTCTGCGACTCACGTTCATTTGCTGTTCGGTTTCTAGTATGGCTGGCATTCGGTAGTGCATCCAGTCCATTATTTTACTAGATTGGAAGGTAATAATACTGTAGCTGTACATCTTGTCGCCACACTCATCCTCCCACACATCAAAGAGTCCAGCCATCCGCAGGAGCTTAACGTTGGATGGCGTCCAAGTGGTCTTGTCGTAGATCTTCACATCGCTCTCTTGGGGAACAAAGATGAGGTAGGCTTCCCGCTCAGATGGTTTCTTGGCAGGACCTGCCGTCTGCCATTCGTAGAAACCCTCGCATAGCACCACACACCGTTGGCCCCGCTTAAAGGGTCCGCGATAGAGTTTTGAGTCCATCAGATGCTCCAGCCGACAGTTGTTGGTGGTGAGGCCGTGCTTGCGGTAGTCGCCCTTGTGCCAGAATGGGATCATGCCCCACATCATGGGCATCACAGTGCGAGCGCATTTCTGATCCTCTTGGTCCGAGAAGTGGGCAGCAGACACTACAACAGGCGTTATGTCCGTGGGGGCTATGTTGTAGGATGCCTCGTAGCGTCGACCCAAATTGAATTCCGCGCGCCATTCTGGCGTTTCCTTTTCAACGCTGCTGTTTTGATATTTGCAGGCACACAGTACCTGGTCTGGATCAAGGGTTCTTTCGAGGGCATTAGCAAATAGTCGACAATTTGTTTAGTTTGCAAACTTACAAGCATGTTCTTCCGCACATCTGGATTATTGTTATTTATTCGACACCGATAAATATCAGGCATATCGAGTACAGCGATCTGGCAGCCCAACCCGCGTTGAGCTCGTCAACAAAACACCAAAATAACACACAGCCAAATGGAGCACCTATATAGAAAGAACAGTGGCACTATTAGATGAACGGATATATTATGTTAAATGCGTATGAAAATTTAATTCACATTCAAAGAATTGTAAATTAGGGTATTCAATCTTCAAGGTGCGACGTGTAACTGTTTCTTGGCCTGGGCATCTACGTCCCAAAGAGCTGCCACATCGCAGCAGAAAATGCGTTTTGGTCAAATACCGACTGTCGTATTTTATTGAAATTTGGTATTTGTGCCTTGAAACTGCACGGTTGCACTGCGGGGTCAGAAGAAGCTTTTCACTCCAACAATTTATTTTCGTTTCAATTATTAATTTTTGAGTGCTAGTGCATTAAAGTTACAACAAATGAGATATTACAGCACCATAGCAAAGTATGTTGACGTGTCCACACAAATAATACCAACAGTAATACTCTTGCCTGTCAAGAAAACTGTTGACTGCAAACTGCATCACAGAAGCAGCAACACCAACAATAACATCATCGGGAGCTTCTTGTGTATATGGGCTATGAAAAATTCGCGATGAACAAAAGATTTCAGAACAGATTTGCAATTGCGTAGCATTCGGCTATATGCTTTGCATGTGTTTACCTATACAAGTGCAATTCAATGTACATATATAAGAAGAATGTAAAAGAATTACGCGATGCCTGTGAATAACGTGCAAAGAACGCAAGAAAAGCATTCGACGCATAAGCTTATAAATAGTGACAAACTACAACAGCACAGCCTACTGTTATTCCCAGCTGCTCAAAGTTCTCGTCCAAGAGAGCTTTCTGCGACAAAAAGAAGACAAAAATCATATATAGCGTTGCCATATATCCGTGAGAAAAAGCGTAATAGCCGATGGCATGATTAAGAAAATCTGCAATTTCTGTATAGCTGCAAATGTTTATAAACAATACACTTATTGCCGTCCTTAGCCGTGCTTTTATGTGGGTGTGCGGACATTTTGCGCGATACCACGAACTTGCGCATATCTAAGGTTCAGTCAGCGGGGGACGCAGGCGGTGGGAGGCGATTGCGAGCGACAGGGGAAAAAGCCCACGACATCCACGAATGAGTTGAAAATTTTCGCGAAACCCAAAAGTTAAAAATAAATGTTTACTGTGCTTGTGTTTAACGTTAAAATGGAGGACAAAAGCTAAAAGAGAAAAGGGAAAACTGCAATTGCCCCCGTACCAGCACCCGCACCCGAATTCAACAAAGTGTTAAATGTAATTTTTGCGAATGGCTCGCGCTCGATTGTATTGAATAATTTCATTGCTCGGTCGGGCCAGCTTGTGGGTGACAGGAAGGTGGGAGGGGAGAAGCGACTCTTTTTATACCTTTTCGTTTCTGTTTTCGAAAGGCACTGCGAAAAGAAAGAACAACCGTAATCGTGTGGATGAAAAAGCATGGTGCGAAGAAAATACACATATATAAGAGTGTATGTGTGTGTGCATGGATGTATGGAGAAACACTGAAAAATGAAAAGTGCACAGACCGCGAGAAAACAAAAGAAGAAGAAGACGATGCGATGGCAAAAAATGTCTAGGTATCCCGGAACGTGATGGGATGGGATGCTTCTCCTTGTCCGAATTTGTTCTTTGTTTCCGTCTGCGTGTTTTATGTTTGGTAATTAAAAACAGCAAAATGCCTCTCTTCTAGCTCCTCTGCATCCTAAATGTCTACAACATAGCAATCTCAAACGAATCAACTAAAATCCTACACACACACAGCCACTGAACCAGCAGCACAAGTTCAAACAATCATCGGGAAATCATCAAAGCGACGTGAAGAAACCCACAGAACAGAAACAGAAACCCCATCTTCTCCTGGCACTATTCAGCGGGGGAGGCTCTGTATCGTGAAGTGTAGCCCTGCTGCTATATAATGAGTCGACATGAAGGTACCACTCCTACTCCACCATCCAGACCTCCAAATCTCTTACTAAACTGCAATTATCACACCCACCATCCATCCAGGTGTCAGCTGCGATTCATGTCTCAAAGCCAATTTCAATGGACGCCGCTACAAGTGCTTAATCTGCTATGATTACGATCTATGCGCCGAATGCTATGAGGACGGCGTCACCTCCACTCGCCATCTGGTCGAGCATCCCATGCAGTGCATACTCACCCGCTCCGATATCGAGCTATATTTCGGTGGTGAGATGCTAACATCGGATCAGCCGCAAAGCTTCACGTGTCCCTACTGCAAAAAGATGGGCTTCAGCGATGCCACGCTGCTGGAGCATGTCTCTGCCGAGCATTCGGAGACCAGTCTCGAGGTGGTCTGTCCGGTCTGTGCCGGCCTACCGGGCGGTGAGCCGAATCTAGTCACAGATGACTTTGCCGGTCATCTAACATTGGAGCATCGGCAGGGACCACGCGAGCTAATATCCTTTCTGATATCCTTTTCAAACAGTATTCATTTAGATGTATTCTTTTAGTTGTAAGCTTTCAGCCTTTTTTGTTGGTTTCGCTTAACGTTATAGATAATACGATGAGCCCTCTGCCATTCGTCATGGTGGTGGAGTGCGTCGCATCCCTGGACGCACTCTCGGCGGACCGCGAACGCGTCGTTCCAATATGCACTTCAGCTCGTCGAGCGGTCTGTCGGCCTTGTCGCCCTCGGGTCGGGAATCGGTTGATCCCATTGCGGAATTGCTCTCTCAGCTATCCGGCGTTAGACGTGGCGGCCCGCCTACGTCGCAATTGCAGCAGCTACAGATGCAGATGCAGTTGGACAGACAGCAGGTGACGGTAAGGGGACGTTCCCATCCTCTAACCAGCTCTCTATATTTGTGTGTATAAGGAAATTGCGACTTTTTGTGCTTCTGTTTTGTGCATTATTCTAGGCATCGCGCCAAATCGATCGGCTGCCAAGGCGTGCGCATCCCATAGTCTCAACATCGAATTCGAATGCCGCCATGGCCGAGGTGATCAGCGGCGGCAGTGTCGCAGTTGGTAGTGGCAGCAGCAACAGCGGCAGTGGTGTGACCGCACCGCCCAACCTGCGCACCACCGAGTGGCCGGTGACAGCGAGCTTCTCAACATCGGCCAGCAATCATCAGCAGACTCAGTCGAGTCTGGCCGCCAATAGCCTCAATGCCAGAGAAGTAGTTCATCCCTCTAGCCCATATGCCATGAGTCAATTGTCCACTAATCTGCTCTGTTCACTATCATCCTTACAGGCGGTCGGCACTAGCAGCAGCTCAAACAATGCCCTCGGAATTAGTGTGGGCGTCGGTGGTGCGCCAAATGGAAACTGCGCAAACGGAGCCACTGGCCAGGCGGCTGGTCAGGGCTCGGCAGCTGGCGAGGCTTTGTTGTTGGCCCAATTCATGCAGCCCACACTCACAGAGGCCGAGTGGGCGAATGTGGAGCGCAAGCGGGCAGATCGGTGAGCTTTCAGTGACAGTTAATGCTCTAGTTCTGAGGCCTTATTGAATCTCTCTTCTTTGTTTTCCTGCGCTTTAGCTCGATGTTTGTGCAGTCGCTGCTGCTGTCGATGCTCTGTACAGAGGCCCTGGACTTGAATGCGTCCAATGAAAGCATCGATGGCATGGCCAAGAGTGATAATGTAAATAAGGGGCAACAACAGCAACAACAACAACAGCAGCAGCAGCAGGAGGAAGAGGACACTCTGCTGAACAACAATGCTGATGTGGAGCAGCAGGCACAGCCCACGATGGTGCGACAGGTGAATCAAATGCAACAGACCTCGCCCGAGGACTTTGTTTGCGATGAGTATCGCTATAAAAACAAAAAGGCCAATACAACACAAACAAGTGGCACAGTAGGAGGCGTCGTCGGAGGAGGTTCAAATGCAGCCGCTGGGGGTGCGGTTGGCGGAGCTGGCAGTAAGCCAACAGCTGATAGAGGCATCGAAAGACGCGGCCGTCCCCCACCAGTAGAGATGGCCACGGGCTCCCAGCCGCCACAGCAGCAGCAGCAACAGCAGCAGCAGCAGTCCACGCCGGCAGCTTCCCAGCAGAAATACAAACAGAATGCAAATGCGGCGTCAAACACAAATCAAATTCCCGACACTAGGTAGTGCCTCTGATGATCGATAACCACAGCAAAGATGCATCAGCAACAACTGCAGCCACAAAATAACAAAAAACAAATCTATCACCAACACCACCAGAAGAAGAACCACAGCAACAGCAACAAGAACTACAACAAGAAACACAGCCGTATATGTAACAACAACAAACAACAACAACCAATATTAGTAGGGTGAGGAGAGTAGTGCTGCTGCTCCCTGGAGGGATACCAGGAGTTCAAGGAGTTCCCGGGAGTTCCGATTCATCTCTAGCAGCTGCCGCCGCAGCAATTTCGTCAAAAGGAAAACTATATTATGTATCGTTTATTAAATATATTAAAATTTATATAATTATAAAAAAAAAACAGGATGGAGAGGAGATGTGCAGCAAGAAAATTATTGTAATCATTGAATTAATTATAATTTAAAGAAACCACAAAAAAAGAACGAAGATTAATTGACTTGTGTTCTGCTCTGGCTTTCTCTCCAGCTAAATGGCTAAATTCGTAATCAAATTTGTACACTTTATAAGACTAGTAGTAGGTTGGATTATGGCATGACCTTTCTTACACTTCAAATCTTTCCACCTCCACGGGAGGCAAACTTTCGAGATCGTAGGCGCTCTGCACGCCCCGCGGTAAAAGGCAAAAGAGATGCTCTACTGCCTGCTTGACCTGTTGCTCCGAGCAGTAAGGATTGGCCATGACAATGTGGTAGGCCATCATTTTGGCTAGTTTCTTGAACAAAAACCGATTGGCAATGAGACGCTCTTGGAGGGGCCCCATCAGATGGCGCACAATCCACGGCCGAATGCGGAGGATACAGCTGGCCAGCAGTACTTCATCCACCAGATCGATAGAGGGACTAGATATTTGGGCAGAAAATTCATCGTCACTGTCCTCGCCAAAGAGGATGTGAAACTTGTGCCGCAGCCTGTCCTCGCAGCGCCAGTCGGCCTCTAGCAGGCGGATCAGGCAGGAATTGAGTCGCCGTCGCTCTGCATAGAGTTCGCAGGGCCAGCGGCTGGTACGTAAATCCGTTTCCCTATGCTCTAGAGCCGAGATCAAGGGCGTTGGCGGATCTTCAGTCTCGTCCACGCTGGGCAGCTCCTCCAGGATGTCCGATACCTGAGGGTCGTCTGTGGCGGCGGTGCTCTCAATCCCAAAGATTTCATTCAGGTCGGTGTTTTCTTCGCCAAATATTAGGGCAAGCTCCTTGCCGACTGCATCTTCGTCCTCCATTGGCTCCGTCTGCTCCTGCAGGACAACACGCTTGTTGCGACGAAGCTGGCGACAGCGGCGACAAGGAAGTTCTTGGTCGGCCTCTGATTTCTCGAGTCGGGCCTGAAACAAATCGATTTTCTGGCGCAGCTCGACGCTGCCATAATCATCTTCTGCGTGGAAACTACTCTGACTGGGACTCAAATTCTCATTGGATGGCTCGTTGCAAACGGTTTGCGTTGCCTTATCGACCAAACATTGGACAGAGTTTGATGGCAGTGCATCCTCCTCGCGCCCCATCAGCTGCATGTTGTTAAACAAAACGTTGGCCAGGCGACATTCCTGCGTATTTCTTCGTATGGTGGCTATCTGTGGGGATGGGACCCAAATTGTGTTAGGGTGGAAGCACCTTGAACAGCTTTTCCGGCAGCTACGTACCATCTTGACCATGGCTCGCTGATAGATCTGCGCAGCCATGCAGGCCTTGACGGCCATTTCCTCTAGCGTGCTCAGGCTCTGGGGTATGCAGGCCCACGCGGTGGGCTTGTGGTGATTCCTGGATTTCTTGGACCAGGCGCAGACATTCTCCTCCAACTGACGCTCCAGGTAATGTACATATTGTTTTCGTACCTTTAAGTTTCAGGAATTAAATGAGTACAGCTAAAACAGCTCCCTTAACATGTGCAATTTTTCCCTTCTACTTACCACCTCGGTGAGCACCACAAAATCATTGTAGCCTTCAAGTGACATGCTTAACAGCTGCCCAGATGTGTCCACTCCACAGTTTTAATTGACTTTAATCATTGTTAACAATGTTGTTGCTTGCAAAGTGAGCTTTTACCCAATCTTGTCAGTTCAGTTCAAAAAAGTTACTTAAACAATATTTAAGTGTTGGAAACAGGTGTTTTTTTTTTTTTGCAGACTATCGAATCGATAAAATATTAATCGAATGTTTAATCCAATTGTATTTTATTTAATTGAAAATGAGCATTATCTCTGTATTTTTTATTGAAGAATCTTTTAGCAATCTCACAGGCTGAAATGTTTGTTTATAAACTAAAGACTTTCATCTTCTCGGGCTACATACTACATAGATTAATTGCTATAGCTCGTAGTTAAGGCCTATCTATGTATACATTGTTATTATATTATCAACAATTGTTAAACATTTAACAAAGTTTCATATACAGTTGTTTGTTTCTTGCAGAGCCGCCACTTTAATTTCGTCCCGTGTTGTTTATTACAAATTCGTTATTTTGAATAACAGCAAAATTTAGCGCGTGAGGGGAAAACTATTTTAAATATTTATGTATATGCATTAGTTAAATTGTATTTAAAGGCTACACTTCTAGAGCCAGTGCCAGAGAGATTTGGCTTAATTTTGAATATCAGTATACGCATCCTTCCTGCCGTTTGCATTTCGTGTTTTTAGCTAGTCCAGAAACATATTGTCGTCATCAAAGGTAAATACATTGTTGCGTGCCGGGGCGCGCTCACTGGGCGGGGGACTTTCGGGCGAATCGATGGTGCTGGCTGCCGTTGAGTTTCCAGTGCCTGTTCCAATGGTGGAGCTGCTGGCCCGCGCGCCATTTCGCTGGGCGGGAAATCCGTGGAATCCGTCCTCATCGAATTCGACATTGGCGTCATTCGCCAACGATTTGCGGCAGATCGGGCAAGTGCTGTGCAGATTCAGCCATGGCACAATACAATTCTCGTGGTACAGATGCGAGCACGGCAGCTTGCGAACGGTCTCATCCATTTTGAAGTCATCCCAGCATATCGAGCATCGCATCTTCTTCTCTACCTCTTCAGAGGTAATCTGTACATTTGGTATTTCATTGATGCGATTGCTCGACAGTGGCGGGGGGCCGGAGGTCTCCATTTGATTGAGCATCTGGGTGACAATCGTGTCCAATCCCTCGCGTCCCCATGCATAGTCGCCCGGGTTGCCCATGAAAAACATGTGCGAGTTGACGGGCACACCGCCTCCGGGTCCAGTCACGAACTCTGCAGTGGCGCCGGCCAGGGGCAGGCTTTGCAGAAAATCAAACAGCACGTTGTCCAGGCGGTCCAGATTGGCCGGACGCACACGTCCGCCGGCGGTCATTCCCGTATTGGATGGCGCATTCTGCGGAGTGTATCCGCCCACGTGTAGCACATTAGCCTGTCGACGATTTGGTTCGATCGTGATCTCAAAATTGGGCACATTACGCATATTCAACAACGAGACAATATCATTCCGTAAGGCCTCCACATTGGACTGCGATCCGCTGGACGAGCTGCCGCGACTTGATGTATCGTTGGAGCCAGAAGATGCGCTGCCACTGCTGCCCGCACGTGCACTGGTTGTGGCTCCGCCTGCTGTGGGGGCCGCCAGCTCGGGAGCGTTTGCCGGTAACTCCTCAACAAACCCATTAGCGCACAGGGGACAGGTAAAGTCCGCGCTTGGAATGTTAATCTCCACATTGCACATGTGGCAAAAGAAACGCTTCTGTTCGGCACTGCGATCCTCCATTCCCACTGCCTCTGCCATTTAACGCTGTTGTCCTTTTCCCTTATTGTGCAAGCAGCAGAGCAGTCGAGTCGGGTCGGCAGAGTTTTTTCGTCAGGTAGATATTGTTGTTGTCCGCAAATTGTCTGCGCAAATTGACAGCCTTGACAGCTGTGTGTTATTTAGTAACGGCACGTGTTTAGGCTCACAGATAAGGTCAATTTACGCACACCAGGCTTTACTTGAAACATTGAGTTTGACAATTTAGTGAATTTATTTAACTTTTCTAAAAATAAGGCCTTCGTGATTTGGTTCGCAGAACCAGTTCGATTGTTTGTGCCGCTTATCGCACAAAAACACCAAAATTTATATTATATCACCTACAAATATATCGTTATATCAATATGTGCTTAAAAACACTCCTCTAGAAGAGACAAAAAGCAATAAATGCATCCAAATTGTAGAAAATTGATTCATTACTACACATATAGTTATATTTCTAATGCAACAGTGCTGAAAAATAATATTCATCAATATATTTGCGGTATATTTTGATAATGAGAAGGTATGCTCCGGATTTTTTTGAGGGTCCGACAGTATGTTTGATTGACAAATCCGGTCACACTGCCGAAAGTAAAACAAAAAGTCATCTTCAGGCGGCGTTTTAGCATTTTGGAAAAAAATTTATAATTTCCAGCAAGTTAAATTAACCTAGAAGTAAACTAAAATGTCGATTTTAGCCTACAACGGTGGCTGTGTTGTGGCCATGCGCGGCAAGGACTGCGTGGCTATTGCAACGGATCATCGCTTCGGTGTCCAGGCCCAGACCATTTCGACTGACTTCAAGAAGGTGTTCAAAATTGCCCCACGTATGTTTCTGGGGCTTACCGGGCTGCAGACAGATATTCTCACCGTGCGCGATCGTCTGATGTTCCGCAAGAATCTGTACGAGACACGCGAGAACCGCGAAATGGCACCCAAGCCATTTTCCGCGATGCTGTCCAGTTTCCTCTACGAGCACCGTTTTGGACCTTACTTCATCGAGCCCGTGGTGGCTGGCCTCGATCCCAAGACACTGAAGCCCTTCGTTTGCAACATGGATCTCATTGGCTGCCCCAACGAGCCCGATGACTTTGTTGTGGCTGGAACTTGTGCCGAACAACTGTACGGCATGTGCGAGACTCTCTGGAAGCCAGATCTGGACCCAAAACAGCTGTTCGAGGTGATCTCCCAGTCCATGATGAACGCATTCGACCGCGATGCCATGAGCGGTTGGGGTGCCACCGTCTACATAATCGAAAAGGACACCATCACAGAGCGCACGCTGAAGACCCGCATGGACTAGATGGTGACTGGGCAGTTCTTTTGGTTATTTTGTAAACAACAAACATCAGAAACATACATTTTATACAAATAAAATTTGTTTAGGTACTCAATGTGCTCTTTATTTGTAGCTGCTATTCATCATTCCACTCAAGAGACTTCTTGGCCATTGCCAAAGCCGCCTCTTTGGTCTTGGCACCACCAATGAAACCGCTGTGGTGGACAAATACGAGATCTTTGACCCCCGCCAGTTCGCTCAGCTCCTCGTCTCTCTTGCCTCTCCAGGAGGTGGGAAGAAACTTGCTTCCCAAAAAACTACCGGGACTAAGGGGCACTCCAGCCACCCGCCAACCGGTGCCGTCAGAGAAAATAATTAACTTTGGCACGCCTTCCACTTGGTACTCCTTTTCCAGATCGGCCAAGTGAGCTTTCCAGGGGCAGAATGTGGTCAACAGGAGAATCTCTCCGGTGGGGTAGACACTCTTTGCCTCCTTTAGAGCATCGCGCACATGGTCTCTAGCCGCAATCCAGGAGCAGGCTACCTCCAAAACGTTGTCCACAAACTCCCGGCCAGCCAGATCCATAGCCTGCTTGAAACGCTGTTCGATATCGACATTCGTGTCCTGCCAGGAGGGATTTAGCCTGCCCACACGTGCCGACAGGTGACTGTTAATCCTATAGCGTGGGACGCCTCCATCAAACATAACCTCGCCATTATCTATGGCGTCCAGTTCGCTGATGAAATTCCTATAGATTTGCATAAAGGCCAGTTGCAGATTGTCCGGCGACAACTGGACATTACGCTCACGCTTCAAGATACTCTGGATGACTCGCTCTCCGTAGTGGGTATAGATGAGGCCAGCACTGCTAAGTCTGCAAGGGATTTCAATACATGTAAGATTGTATGCTCTAGATTTGGCAGGTGCTTACCGGATTTTAAAGTCCTTGGCCATTTCTGGGCGAAGAATGTTGAATGTTTCCTTGAAGGATGTCTGGTGATGATCGTACCATTTCTTGGCATGGTCGTATACACCGCCCACGTCCACTATGATGTCACACTTTCCCCTCAATGCCGTATTGTCACGACTGCGAAAGATCTCCGCATTCTCGTACTCCGGCAATTGTCTCAGCATAAAGCATGCCACAACCTCATCGCAGTGGAAGGTTCCGCTGTGTGTTCCAATCCAAATGGGAGTTGGTCGTTTCGGGGGCGAAGCATCAGCCATTCTGGTTAGTTGTTCTGCATAAAGTAACTATTTAGTTAGGGGTGTTATTCATTTACATTCAGTTTCATTGAAACTCACGAAAAATGAACCGAAAACGCGGTAAAAATCTGGTCATTAGGGATGAGCAGCAGTGTGACTGCGGACTTATCGATAAAATATATATATATCTTATTTTTAAAATATACCTCTATATCTCTATCACTTTACTCAATTTTAATGTTCTACTTAAGAGTACTAGCTAGTTAGGATTCTCAGCGCTAAAACTGTAGTTTTATCTGATTTATCAATCAATTCTCCAGAATATTGGCTAGTTTTCACAACTTCATTTTATTGGAATGTTTCCAAATTCACTTTAAAACTAAACAGGTAGACCAACAAATATGGCATACCCATTTGATACCCTATATTCTTAAATATCCCTTAAGCAGTGTGGTGGCTGATTTTTCCCACAGAAATAAAATGAAATATATGTACTTCTCGTTTTCAAAATATCACCCTGGGAATGAATCAACGAAGCTGATGTAGTTAACGAGTACGTTGCGATAACTCACGAGCAAAATTGCACAGTAAGCCACCTCCGAAAACCGTTGTTTTCTGAACGTTACATTTTAAAATGTTTTACTAATGTTAAATCAACAAGTTTATTTATTTCGAAATTTTTAAGTGAAACAATTAAGGGATGAACACGATATAATTGTACCAAGCACTGCCAGCTTATTAGAAAACTCAGTCCACAAGCCGTTTGCATGGGCGTGTTGATCTAGGAAATTAGCAAGTGTCGGCTAATTAGTAAAGCAACAATTAATTGGAACACCATTCGGATATTTCGAACTGGTATTCATGCAGGAAATCATAGGGTCTGAAAGTGCTGAATATTTCAGACCCGTTTAGTCAGCATCCCAAACCCAAGACCAACACATGGATATTGATTGGATAAATCGAAATTCATCAAACTAATCAGGAAATAATGGCAGAAGCCCGTTTGCGCAGAAACATAAGTCGGCAAATACCCGCAATGTAAGATTTGAAGAGTAAACTATACAACATGTTTAATATATTGTGGGAATTGTGCACTTAGCTAAAAAAAAACCATTATTGAACTGTGATGAGTGATGAGTGATGCGTGATGCGGCTTATATAACCAGGTGCTGTGCTGTTGCTTTAAGTTATTTAGATTTTGTATTTCCGTTGATTGTGAGCTGAAAATGAACATCAAATAATTAAAACAACCCCCAGTCAACTGTCTGCTCGAGTGTCTGTTGTTGCTTCGCTGTGAAACAAACATAAATCACTGCCTGGAACTGACGTGAACGATCACGTGTGCGCGAATATACAGAAAACCGTTTAGTTTAAATTGTTACAAAGGCGTCCGCTGAATTCACTCTCTCTCCCATGACCTTCGGACGTACAGAAAGCTCGGAAATCGACGCCAAATTAAAATACAAACGGAAACGGCAGACAACTAGCTTAAAACTTGTTTCCAAACAATTTTCGCGACGAGACAGGGATTCTAATGCACTTTGGATGACACCCCTCGTCATAGAGCGCTCGGGGTGTTCGTCAGCACTGCAGACATCAGGTTATCATTTTGAGACACGATCGTGAACGTGAACCCCAGCTTAATTGAAGAGTGTTCTTATCATTTCCATTTCAATTTAAAGTTCATTGCCACTGTCGGAGAGGTTCACAAAGTACACAAAGTGTGTTGCCATAATTACCTTTGTAATTACATTTTCACGCCCATGAACAAATAAACAAACAACTTTAATAAACACCTTTTAGTAGTGGGTATTCATGTTGTTCAGGTGCAAATTGTGGATATAAAAGAAAAACTCGAATTTCGGCCCGTAAAAACTTGTTATGTGAAAAGAACTGCTGAATGGAGTTATCCTCAAAATTAATTAGATTTTGGGTTTACATATTCAAGCTCTCTGCCAATTTCCACATTTCTTTACACCAATTTCTATAATAACTATAATTATATCGCCCTACTGATTAGACGGTATCTTTTTGTCGTCGCCCTCTGTAATACCTGAGCGTTACGCTACAGCCATTTAACTTAAACTAGCGACACATTTTTTAGAAGCAAATTGCTTAATAATTGTATCCACAAATATGTGAGAAATGCTTGAACGCGACAAAACTCAGTTAAGGGCAATTATGCAGAGTTACATTTAGGTGGGATGACTACCAGTAGTATGTGCTTACACGCACAATTCCATAGTTAAATCAATTTTCCAAATCAACAACAAAGTAATTATATAAAAATATGTAGAAAATGGCTTTATTCCAATTGAAATTTATATGACTTTGATTGAGTGCTGAGAAATCAGTTCTCTGAAGAGATCAAAGAGACGTTTGTTCTGTTCATCTGTGACATTATGCATTATGCAAGTACTTATCTTTCGAGTATATGCTTTATGCATATTCTTGTTTGAACCTGAACCACAATCGGAATGCGAGAACTGAACTTAAGTTGCCTCGGCGGGGGTGCAACTGCTGCTGCCTTGGCGAAACAAATAAAGATTCAAGAAAAATTATAAAATTCAGTAAATCGATTCCATTCTGAACCGATGGGAAGACTTATTGTATGTCGTATGCCGCACTGAGGCGTTAACCGGTTTGTCGGCAGTTCAATTATTTTTCCTGCACAAATCAACAACAGCAACAACAACGTCGGAATCAATGGAATATCTTTAAAGGTGTTTTTTTATGTGTTGCCGCTATATCGATTACCAAATTTCCAACATTCGTATTGACACAAATGCCAAAGCGACATTGCACTGTAGGGAGCTTTAGCTTTGATTATACCCTCTACTCTCTCTCAAAGGTCATGATGATTCGGAGTATATGACATCAGAATATATCCGATATCATGCAGAAGATATAAACTGTACCATTTCTAAACATAATCCATTTCCCATTGATTATAGTTCCCACAAGAACAGTTTGATCATTCCAGGGTAGCAAAAGCTTCTACCTTCCTTCTTTTTCTTCCTACCCACCTAGCTACCCTTCTTTTTCTTGTTTTTGTTTTTGTTTTGTTTTGCTCCGTTTTGTAAGCTCAGCTTAATGCTCTCTCAGCGCGCTCTCTCTCTCTTACTCTCTTCGCTGCTGTTATTCGGATTTACTGTTGCTGCTGTCCGAGTATTGTGCTACTGTTGTTGTTGCTGTTGCTGTTGATGTTGATGTTACTCTCTTAATGTTGTTGTTGCTATTACCCATACGTACTGTTGTAACGGAACCGAAAGCGACATCCATCCGAGCAGGCAGCAAGCAAAATACACGGCTAAAGCTTTGGTCTCCGCTTCAGTTTGTTTTGACCGCGCGACGCGCTCTGAAGCTAGAGAGATCTTCTCCTCCCATCCAAAGCGAACGTACAAACCCCCCCCCTGGACGTGGTCAATATAAACGCAGAACAACAAAATAAACACACTGTACTTAACGCTTAAATTATTCTCTCAAGTGCGTGGCGAAAAAGTGCTTACAATTTGGTCACAAATAATTGTTTAAAAAACCCCTTAAAACTAACATTCATATGTACAATCTGGAATTTTTCGACTATCAGTTGGCCAGTATGTGGGCACACCAGTTGACAAAGTCGTTATGTTATTGTTTCGTATGCATTTGTATAACTCCGATCCCTTCGGGTTAGTTAATCTGGATCCCCACCATGGATGTTTGGCATTGAAGTCGCCTCCCACGATAAACTTTGTTCCCAGTCCTTGGAAAAAGTTTTTGAAATCGAGTTCTTTTATTGTGAATCTTGGTGGGAGATAAATCGCTGTTATTGATACATCTGCGTGCATACATTTTATCTGAATTGTGGCAGCTTGCATAGCGTTTTCCCTAGTACTGTCCATGATTTGAAATTTAAGACCCTGCTTGACAAGAATTGCAGCACCTCCATGAGCTCTATCTGATGGATGGTCAGCTCTTACTGTGTCGTATCCAGTAACTTTAAAAAAAGATTTGCTAGTGAAGTGTGTTTCTGAAATAAGCATGACGTCAATGGCATTCGTTTTTAAAAATAAAGCTATTTCATTTACATGGTTGGAAAGCCCATTGGCATTCCATATTCCTAAGTTTAGATTTATTTGCATAGCTTATTTACAAGTAACATTATCATGTTAAGTAAATTATTGGTAAGTTGAGATTGTTTTTCTAGAAGCTGTTCTATTCTTTCTAGAGACTTGTTCGAGTTACTATTTCCTGCAGCAACTTGAGCGTATGATTGGTAATCTTTGGGTTGTTGGGTCGAATTATTAGGCGGAGCAAATGATTGATATGTACCATGGTCATTTTTATTTTTGTCATCTTTGGTGTTTCTCTGGTGGTTGCGTCCGCTTACTATTTTTTTTGATATAAGATCCTGATAGACTTTACACCCTTTGTAACTAGCAGCATGATCTTCGTTGCAGTTGGCACATTTTGCTGGTTGCTCTTTATCTTTTGGGCAAACGTTGCTGGGATGGTTAAGANCTGTTATTGATACATCTGCGTGCATACATTTTATCTGAATTGTGGCAGCTTGCATAGCGTTTTCCCTAGTACTGTCCATGATTTGAAATTTAAGGCCCTGCTTGACAAGAATTGCAGCACCTCCATGAGCTCTATCTGATGGATGGTCAGCTCTTACTGTGTCGTATCCAGTAACTTTAAAAAAAGATTTGCTAGTGAAGTGTGTTTCTGAAATAAGCATGACGTCAATGGCATTCGTTTTTAAAAATAAAGCTATTTCATTTACATGGTTGGAAAGCCCATTGGCATTCCATATTCCTAAGTTTAGATTTATTTGCATAGCTTATTTACAAGTAACATTATCATGTTAAGTAAATTATTGGTAAGTTGAGATTGTTTTTCTAGAAGCTGTTCTATTCTTTCTAGAGACTTGTTCGAGTTACTATTTCCTGCAGCAACTTGAGCGTATGATTGGTAATCTTTGGGTTGTTGGGTCGAATTATTAGGCGGAGCAAATGATTGATATGTACCATGGTCATTTTTATTTTTGTCATCTTTGGTGTTTCTCTGGTGGTTGCGTCCGCTTACTATTTTTTTTGATATAAGATCCTGATAGACTTTACACCCTTTGTAACTAGCAGCATGATCTTCGTTGCAGTTGGCACATTTTGCTGGTTGCTCTTTATCTTTTGGGCAAACGTTGCTGGGATGGTTAAGAGAGCATTTCACACATCTGTGAGTTTTGGCACAATATGACTTTGTGTGTCCAAATTCCTGGCAACGATAACACTGAACGATTTCTTTAGTTTTACGGGGTGGTTCTATATTTACAACTGCGTTACCAATGAGTTTAACTTTGTATATATCTAAGTTCTTATTGTTGGGCTCAATGTCTAAGTAGAACAAATTCAATGGCTCTTTGGTTACACGACTTTTAATATTACTAATGTTTCTAACAGCGATTTGATTGATTTCATAGTATTCTCTGGAATCCCACAATCACACATGCGAGTAATGGAGAGCTTTGACCTTAACTCAGATCATTCTCCAATAATAGCAACTTACAGCACAATAGCCCATATGTTGGAAAAGCCCTATAAAGTAATAACAGCCTCTACAGACATTAACGCATTTAAAAGCCATTTAGATTCAGCTATAAGCCTGGACATTCCGTTAAAAACAGGAGAGGAGATAGACTATGCTGTGGAGCTTTTCACAAATACAATTCATAATGCGAGCTACAGAAACACGAATCATGCTCTTAATCATCAACAACCAAACCAATTGAACCTTTCAACCGATCTTCGACAAAAAATACAAAATAAAAGGAATCTGCGAAAACGCTGGCAAGAAACTCACTACCCTGCTGACAAAAGATTATACAACAAGGCTGCATCTGAGCTTAGACAACTGCTGTCGAACTTACGCAATGAATCTCTAGCTGCGTATCTGAGAAACTTAGACCCTAATTCAAGCAACAATGAATACAACCTATGGAGGGCGACTAAATACCTAAAGAAACCAGCTAAAAGAAACATAAATATTCGCAAAAACAACGAAACTTGGTGTAGGTCTAATAATGAACAAGCGGAAGCATTTGCACAACATCTGCACTCTGTGTTTCAGCCAAACGATATAAATAATTATACAACAGAGACTGAAGTAGAAAAATTCCTTGAGTCACCCTGCCAAATGAGCTTGCCTATTAAAAGCATTAAATATGAAGAAGTTGTGACAGAAATCAAATGCTTGAACAATAAAAAAGCACCAGGCCCTGATAAAATAGACGGTATCACCCTAAAAAGTTTACCACCAAAATGCATTCGGTTTCTCACTCTTATATATAACGCGATTCTCAGACTAGACCACTTTCCAAGTCAATGGAAATGTGCAGAGATCGTTATGATCCTAAAACCAAACAAAATAGAAACGGAATTGACATCATACCGTCCCATTAGTCTGTTGACAATTTTCTCGAAAGTGTTTGAAAAAATACTATTGAAAAGAATGTTACCAATTTTAGACGAACTTTCCATCATTCCTGAATACCAATTCGGATTCAGGAGGGGTCATGGGACCCCTGAGCAATGTCACAGGGTTATTAATGATATAGTTTCGGCATTTGAAAACAAAAAATACTGCACTGCTGCATTTCTTGATGTTCAACAAGCGTTCGATCGAGTCTGGCACAAAGGTTTGTTGTACAAGATAAAGAAATGGCTACCTGCTCCGTACTATTTATTAATGAAATCATATCTGGCTAAAAGATGCTTTTACGTGCAGCAGAAAACCGATAGTTCATCACTACTTCTCATCAACTCAGGCGTCCCACAAGGAAGCGTATTGGGACCAATTCTCTACACCCTATATACGGCCGACATGCCAGTTACAAACAACTGCACTGTTGCAACATATGCTGATGATACAGCCGTTTTAGCCACAAGCACATCTATAAATGAAGCTTCTGAACTCCTGCAGAGTGAGCTAAGCCTAATTGAAGACTGGTTCCTTCGATGGAAAATTAGAATAAACTCCC